>NC_045443.1:108480373-108579849 GCF_002776525.5 Piliocolobus tephrosceles | reverse complement strand
TTCCTTTCCTTTCCTTTCCTTTCCTTTCCTTTCCTTTCCTTTCCTTTCCTTTCTTTTCTTTCTTTTTTTTTTTGGCTGGAGTACAGTGGCATGATCTCAGTTCACTGCAACCTCCTCTTCCCGGGTTCAAGTAATTCTCTTACCTCAGCCTCTCAAATGAGTAGCTGGGATTACAGGTGGCTACCACCGTGCCCAATTAATTTTTGTGTTTTTAGTAGAGATGGGGTTTCACCATGTTGGCCAGGCTGGTCTGAAACTCCTGACCTCAAGTGATCCACCGGCTTCAACCTCCCAAAGTGCTGTGATTACAGGTGTGAGCCACTGCGCCCAGCCCAGGTTTCTCTGGATTTAATGTCCAAGCTCAGCTCCCACTGACTCCTACTGGCTAACCAGTTCCATGGATGAGCGCCACTGAGGAAGCTCTTCATGATGTGGATGGGCACATTACAAACTGTTACTGACTCTCCAAGTGATAATAATGGTATTACTTTAGCTATTCACAAGAACCTCAAGTCACTGAGCCTGTTCCCCGTGCCGGTCACTCTACATGTTTCACTCTTTCCCTCTCGCATCAATCCTGTGAGGTAGATCTTAGCGGCACCCACATTTTCCAGATGACAAAACTGACGCTCTGCAGAAATCTCACCATTGAAAATCATTGAGGGAGGAGTAAATTTCCCAAACTCCTTGAGGTCTAGAATTTTAGGAGTTCATATTCAAAGACAGGAGAAAGATGGAAATTTAGAGCAAAATTTTCCTCTCATAGAGGAAAGATGTTAGCATCCAGGGAGAATTCTGGGAAAATGCCATGAGCTCCCCATGGGCCCCTGGGAACCCTGGCAGTTTCCCTGAACTGACTAGGAGCTGGTGGATGTGGGAGAGAGAAGGCTTTTAAGGGACTCCCACGGGAAATGCAATGATAGTGGTGTTGTGCCCTGGGAGAGCTGCGAATGGGGTTCTCAGTGAGGGGGGAGCCGAGATTCATACGCTTGAGCGGTTCTGCTGTCTGAATGTGCATAATGAAAAAAACTTGTATGAAAATGTAATAAAATGGGTCTGTGAATTCAACCTTAAAACATCATGTGCACCTGGGTATTGTCCTGAAAGAAAAAAATCTTACCACCAGTTTGGTGAAGTCGGATGAGGGATGTGGTTAACAGCTAATTATCATTTGCTTTTATGTCTTTTGCAAAGGTAATACATATGCATTATTAAAAATGCAAGTAATGTATAGGTGATGGTGTTTCAGTTAGGAACGCTTCTAGCTACAAGTAACAGTAAACTCAACTAATGCCTCCTTAAAAGACTTAAAAGGGCATTTATTGTTAATTAGCAGGAAGCCTGAAGGTAGGGAGTTCTGGGCTTGGTTTAGGGACTCAACCAAGGCAACAAGGACCCAGACTCCTCTGCTCTTTCTGTTCTGCTAGACTCAGTGTGCTGGTGATGTCTCCCCTCATGGTCACAAGGTGGCTGCCACAGCCCCAAACATCAGGTCCTCACATCTGAGTCCCATCCAACAGGGAAGAGGCATGATGGGGCTAAAGAGAATCTTGTCTTCTTTTATTTTTTTACTTTATTTTTATGAGACAGTTTCTTACTCTTGTCGCCTAAGCTGGGGTGCAATGGTGCCATCACGGCTCACTGTAGCCTTGACTTCCTAGGCTCAGGTGATTCTCCCACCTCCGCTTCTCAAGTTGGGGCTATAGGTGCGCACCACCATGCCCCATTAATTTTTTGTATTCTTAGTAGAGATAGGGTTTCATCATGTTGCCCAGACTGGTCTCAAACACCTGGACTCAAGCAGTCTGCCCACCTCAGCCTCCCAAAGTGCTGGGATTACAGGCATGAGCTACCGCGCCTAGCCATTGTCTTATTTAAGAGGGCAATCTTTCTCAGAGACTGTCCCCTTCCTTCACAAAGTTGGATCTCTGTCCATTTAGTCTCTTTGAGCCTCAATTTCCCCATCCTGGAAATGGGGGTAATCATAGCACCTTCCTGATAAGGTGTTGTGAGAATTGATTGAGAAAGCTTATTAGCCTGTAATAAGCACTTACTATAATAAGTAAGTACACTGATATCTTCACTTTGCCTGTCCAGATCCACTCTTCTCCACCTCTCTCCAGCTTGCTCTGTGGTGCCGCAGGACTGCAATGGCCTCCCTTGGCCTGTGGCTTCTGCTGGATTTGGCCAATGGAAGATATTGACAGAAGATCAGATGCAGGAAGAAGAGGCAGGTTGGGTATTTACTCTTCTGGCTCCCTCCCTGGGGGACTGCCAAGGGAGGCTGAGCTTCTCTACCAATGGCCACAGCTTCTCTCTCTCCGCCAGCTGCTTGCTCTGTATCTCAGTGATGCCCACATGGGTACAGCTCCCTGTGGCTCCTAGCACAATTGCTCTTTCAAAATCTGCCTTCACCTTAATAAATAGTCTTCCAGCCTAAGCAACAAAGCAAGACCCTGTCTCTACAAATGTTTTTTTAAAAAATTAGCTGGGCGTGGTGGCAGGCACCTGAAGTTAGTTCCCAGGTACTCAGGAGGCTGAGGTGGGGGGATCACTTGAGCCCAGGATTTCGAGGCTGCAGTGAGCTATGATCGTGTCACCACACTCTAGCCTAGGCAACAGAGAGAGACCCTGTCTCTAAAAATAAATGCATAAAGAAATAGTCTTTTTATTAAACTCCCCTGTAAATGCCAGTTAGAGGGTTTTGTCTTTTCCTACCAAGACCCTGACTGATTTGAGACGTTAGCTTTTTTTTTTTGTTTATTTGTTTCCACAAAGTTATTTGCAAACTTCAGTATTTCATTAGTAGCTACAAGTAACTTGTGTTACACCTCGTGGTTAAGAATCACCTGTCCACTTGGTCAAAAAGTTGGTAAGCTCAGATGTGATCTGTGAATTAATTCTAAATCCTCGGGCCTCAATACATTCTAAATTCTAAATCCTCAATACATGGAGGCACAGTATCTTTTACGTGAGAATGATTTTGAAAAATAGAGAAAGGAAAGACAGGATTTTACATTTACATGGTCTGAACTCATGGCTGTGTATTCTTGACACCCTTCGGTTAAATGGAAAACACCGGGTTTTGAAACTGTATTGATTTCAGTGGGCATATATTATTTTACTGTAAGTACCAATGTCTGTTGTACTTAATATACAATGGATTAATTTAAAATGCATTAGTTTAATAAAAATGCATAAAATAGAATAGAATTGCATTAGCTTCAATAAAAAATTCAATTTCATAAATATTATCTCCTGTTAAAATGCATTGATTTTCAGAAAAATATATTGGTCAAAGGTAATTTACATTGGTTTGAATGGAAATGCACCAGTACCCATACATATGTATTAGTTTAGTCAAACGTATCCAATTGTGTAAAATATCAGTTAGGCTGAAATGGATTCGAACCCTGTTGTTCTCATTGTTGTTGTTGTTTTATTCTCTTTTGCTGAATAAATAAATACTTCACACGATGGCTTTAGTGTGGCCCAGTTCACTTAAAGGAAGGTAGTGAGTAAGCCAGGGGAACATTCTGGTAACCTACAGGTTTGTGAGTGGCGCTGACCTCAGCGGCAGTTAAGGGTGGCAGTGAAGGGGCAGCTGGCTTCCTCACCCAGGCTGGCTATGGGATATGAGCAGAAGATCCAGGCTGAAGGCCCAGAAGAAATATCCCCTGCCCCCTCTGAGGACTGATTGGAGACACCCCCTAGACTAGGAAAATGGCATCTTCAACATGGCACCCGCTTCAGGCCTTGACTACTGAAACTGCCTTTGCAAAATTATAACTAAGGAAATTATGACGGTGAATGCTATCAGACCTAATCAACTCCATCTTGCTTCTAATCTCTAAATTGTCCTTGTCCATTCCTGGGCATAGGCTGAACTAGCCTTGGGAAGGAACTTATAGTTTAAATAATAGCCCTTCCCAAAAGCTAAACTCTTCTTGTAAAAGGAATGAAAGGTCACCAGCCACCAAGTTAGAATGAGAGGGGCTGGAATTCTAAATATTACCAGCTATTATTCCGGAGGTCATAAGATTCACAACTTCCCCAATTACTCTTAAATGTAACATCAGCCGGGGGCGGTGGCTCCCTCCCTGGGGGACTGCCAAGGGAGGCTGAGCTTCTCTACCAATGGCCACAGCTTCTCTCTCTCTGCCAGCTGCTTGCTCTGTATCTCAGTGATGCCCACATGGGTACAGCTCCCTGTGGCTCCTAGCACAATTGCTCTTTCAAAATCTGGCTGGGCATGGTGGCTCACGCCTGTAATCCCAGCACTTTGGGTGGCTGAGGCCACGGATCACCCGAGGTCAGGAGTTCGAGACCAGCCTGACCAACATGGAGAAACCCCGTCTCTACTAAAAATACAAAATTAGCTGGGTGTGGTGGTGCATGCCTGTAATCCCAGCTATTCGGGAGGCTGAGGCAGGAGAATCGCTTGAACCCAGGAGTTGGAGGTTGCAGTGAGCTGAGATTGTACCATTGCACTCCAGCCTGGGCAACAAGAATGAAACTCCATCTCAAAAAAAAAAAAAAAAAAAAAAGTAACATCACTGTTGTGAACCTAAAATTGGCCTTTTGGGATGTCTTTTCAGGTTTTTGCATTTCCTACAACCGGATGGCCCCACCTGGACATGCAAACCAGTTCTGTGGCCCCCACCCAGGAACTGAGTCATCAGAAGAGAACAGCTTCGACTCCCTATGATTTCATCCTCAAGCCAACCACTCAGCACTCCCAATTCACTGGCCCCTACCCACCAAATTATCCTTAAAAACTCTGATTCCCAAATTCTGGGGGAGACTGACTTGAGTAATAATAAAACTCCAGTCTCCTGCCCAGTTGGCTCTGTGTGAATTACTCTTTCTCTATTGCAATTTCCCTGTCTTGATAAATTGGCTCTGTCTAGGCAGCAGGCAAGGTGAACCCACTAGGACAGGCGGAGCTGGAAGGAAGCCTGAGATACAGAGACAAATGGGGACCAGAATCAGAAAGTGAGCTCAGGGTAAACAGGACGCAGGATCCCACGAGGTTCTGGGGTCATCCAGGCCTGGGTCCAAACCCTGCGCCTGCCATTTCCTGTGTGACCATGGCCAAATCACTTCACCTCTCTGAATTTCCACTTCCCCCAGACACTGTCAGACACTTCTCTGATTACTCTGTATATGACTGATTTGTTTCACTGGCTCTGTAACCCCATGGTACAGGTAAGTGACTTGTTCTGCTACAGCTAGCAAGTGGCAGAGCTGAGACCTGAACCAGAGTCCCTGGTCTCAGCCACTAGATTGCCTCCAATAATTGCTTTGTGGCTTCAGAAGGAGGTGTTTCATGGCAATTAAGGGAAAGTATTCTAATCCTGGCTCCGCAGCTTTCTATCTGTGAATCTTGGGATAAGTGATTTGCCTCTTTCAGCCTTGGTTCCTTCATCTGCAAAAACAGGTATAATGATAGCATCCATCTCCTAGGCCTCTCAGCATAGTGCCAGGGACATGGTAGGGGCTCAACAAATGGCAGCTCTTCCCTCCAGCAAAAACATATTGAACACATTTTTGTGGATGCAGGACTTTTCAGAGCCTTTAGTATACTAATGTGGGTCATGAATCTCTAAGAGGGAAATGAGTAGGCAGAGTCTACTAAAGATATCATTGAGCTGTGAGGAGAGGAATTACAAAAAATAATTAGAGGCTGGGTACAGTGGCTCATACCTGTAATCCCAGCACTTCAGGAGGCCAAGACAGGAGGATCACTTGAGCCCAGGAGTTTGAGACCAGCCTGGGCAACACAGTGAGATCCTGTCTCAACAACAACACCACCACCACCACACACAGGATTAGCCAGGAGTAGTGGTGCACACCTGCAGTCCCAGCTACTTAGGAGGCAAAGATAAGAGGACTGCTTGAGTCCAGGAGTTCAAGGTTTCAGTGAGCTGTGATCATGCCACTGATCAGCCTGAGCAACAAAATGAGATTCTGTCTCAAAAAAAAAAAAAAAAAAAAAAAGGAGAAATCACACCAACTGAGTAGCATTTCCCACAGTGCAGGATGAGTTCCTAGTGGTGTGTGAGTTGCTCTTGCTGTCCACAGGTGGACATTTTCCAAAACTTTTTACTGGGGAAAAATATTAGCAAAGTTGTAGGCCAGGTCTGGTGGCTCACACTTGTAATGCCAGCACTTTGGGAGGCCGAGGTGGGCAGATTGCTGGAGCCCCAGAGTTTGAGACCAGCCTGGAAAACATAGCAAAACCCCCATCTCTATAAAAAATATAAAAATTAGCCAAGTGTGGTGGTGTGTGCCTGTAGTCTCAGCTACTTCGGAGGCTGAGGTGGGAGGATCACTTGAGCCCAAGAGGTCAATGCTGCAGTCAGCTATGATTGCACCATTTCACTCCAGCTTGGATGACACAGGGAGACTCTATCTAAAAAAAAAAAAAAAAAAGAAAGAAAGAAAGAAAGAGAAAAGGTGCAAGAAGAGTAAGTACAACAAGCTCCCTGAATTTCCCCAGATTTGCCAAATGTTGACATTTTGTCACATTTACTGTATCTCTCTTGCCTCTATTTCCCAATCCTTGAAGCATTTGCGAGTTAATGCAGTCACTATCATGATCCTTGACACACACGGTTCAGTGTGTCTCTCCTAAGAACAAGGTCATTACCTTATACAATTACTGTATAATTATCGCATTCAGAGAACTTAACATTGATGTAGTTCTATGATCTGAATTTTTTAGATTCCATCTTTAAATTTCACCAATTGTCCTAATACTATATTTTACAGCAATTGGTTTTCCAGTCTAGGAGCAAATGCAGGATCATACACTGAAATCAGTGGTCATGTCTCTTTGGTCTCCTTTGATCTGGAATCCTTCCTTAACCTTTCTTTGTCTTGGTCTTGACATTTTCAAAGAGTCCGTTTTGGAGGATTTCCCTCACTTTGGGTTTCCTGGATGTTTCCGGGAGATTAGATTCAGGCGATACACTTTTAGCACGAATACCACAGAAGTGATGCTGTGTCCCCCTCAGTGCATTGTAGCAGGAGGCACCTGGCATCTGTCTGTCCCATTTCTGGTGTCATATCCACTTACCTCTTGAATAGAGTGGTATCTGCCAGGTTTCTCCACTATAATTTTTCCCTTTGTAATTAGTAAGAAATACATAAAGGGAGCTATTATAGATAGGACCTTACCAAGTTAAACATGGAATTTTTTTAAATTAACATATATGGATTTATTTTTCTGTTAATTTTCTTTCTTCAAAGGAAAACTGGTGTTTCATTTAAAGTAGCAACGTAATGTTTCCTTCTCCAATACATATATTTACAGTAAAAAGAAGAAAAAGAAAATTGAATCAATTTGAAGGAAAGTGTAAAATAAGTGACAACAGTGCATATGGGAAGATATTATGAAAGGTGGTTCCTGGGTGGGTGTTTTAGAGACGCAGGATAGAGTCAGCTCTTGTCCCAATCGGTGCAGCAAAAGCCACTGGAAGGTGGTGGAGTAAAGCTGTTGGGCTGGGAGAGGGTGCTCTTGGGGTCTTCTGAGCTTTAGGGGGTCTTCTATAGTTCCCCCTAAAGAACTATAGGGGCCCAGAGACCCTGAACTCACCCTCTGTCTCACCCTGCAGGCCAGGGGAGGCAACCACTGGGATGGTGATTTTGGCCCCTTGACTGGCATGACCAGAGGGACCACCAGCTGGTCTGAGAGGCCCCAGAGACTGGGTGCGAGTCCTGGTTCTTGGAAATCCACCCAGCAGTCCATACAAGCTCAGCACCTACAGAAAGAGCCCCTCTCAGCCTCTTCTAAATCAGAACCATGGGTAACAGCAAAGGCAGACTGAGTGTTGATTTTCTGGACCCAAATTGGATGATCTTGGAGTCTTGCAAAGGATGGTGAATGCACCAAGAGGCAGGGTCGCCAAGGAGGCAGCAGGCAGGGAGGACTTTGGAGGGAAAGGCCTGCCGCCTGGGAGGAAAAATCAAATCTAACAGAGTGCCTATTCTTTAAGTATTGAAGGCTCAGTTGCTTCCTGTAATCAGGCCAAAAAGTGACCCTTTGAGTTGTAACAAAGACTGTCCCTTCAAGGGCTGGTCTGACTAAAGCCTTGATACCTGTCTCAGAAGTCACCCACTGGATACCTCAGCCAAACTGGCATCTGTAGCTGGGATACAACTGGGTCTGAGCAAAGCCAAGATTGGGTTAATTCTAGGACTGTGGCAAAATCAAGAGTAAACAAATCCATGCTTCAATTCTGAGTGGTCAGAAAGGGCGTGGGCTTCATGTTCACACCCCAGCTCCAGGTCGGCCATGGGGCTGAGGCCCACTCAATCCCCCTGAGGGCTCAGTCTTCTCACCTGTAGAAGGGGTAATAGTATTGCCTACTCTCTGGGTTGGGAGGGACCACGTGAAGGCAGTGAATAAAGACCTTGGCACGATGCCAGGCATGTTGTAAACAGTCATTAAATTTGCAGCTGTAACCACCCAGTGGATTCTCCTTGCCTGCTACCCAGATAGAGCCAATTTACCAAGACAGAGGAGTTGCAATAGAGAAAGAGTTTAATACACATAGAGCTGGCTAAACAGGAGACCAGAGTTTTATTATTACTCAAATCATCCTCCCAGAAAATTCAGAGACTAGGGTGTTTAAAGATAGTTTGTGGGCAGGGGGCTAGGGAATGGGGATTGCTAATTGGTTGGGTTGGGGATGAAATCACAAGGATTCAAAGCTGTCCTCTTGGGCTGAATCAGTTCCTGGGTGGAGGCCACAAGAACAGATGACCCAGCTTACCTGTCTGGGCACACCAGCTGATCCATCAGAATGCAGGGTCTGAAAAATATCTCAAACACCAATCTTAAGTCTCACGATAGCAACACTATCCATAGAAGCAATTGGGGAGGTTAGAAATTTTGTGGCCTCTGGCTGCATGACTCCTGAGCCATTATTTCTAATCTTGTGGCTAATGTATTAGCTTTACAAAGCTTGCTTGGGTCCCTAAGCAAGGAGGGGGTTTGTTTTGGGAAGGCACTGTGATCACTTTTATTTTAAAGCTAAATTATAAATAAAATTCCTCCCAAAGTTAGTTCTGCCTATACCCAGGAATGAACAAGGGCAGCTTGAAGGTGAAAGGCAAGATGGAGTCAGTTTGGTCAAATCTCTTTTATGGTCATAATTTTCTCACCATTATGATCTTTACAAAAGTAACTTCCTAGCTATTATGACTGTCATCATCATTGTTGCTGTTGTTGTTAGTCAAACCAGCCCATTGGAATAGCCTGAAGAGAAGCCATTCGGGTGAACAAGAACTCCTTGAAAGCAGAAATACTTTTTTTTTTTTTCAAGCATATGCCACATTTTCAACTTTATTAAGTTATATATAATAAGATAATGTCATTTTAAGTGTACAGTTTAGTGAGTTTTGACAAATGAATACATTTTTGTAACCAACTTCACAATCAATATAGAGAACATTCCCTTCACCCCAAGATGTGAAGGAGTACCCTGGTACCCCTTCCCAGTAAATCCGAAAGCAGGAATACTTTTTTATTCATCTTCGTACCTCAGCACCAACACGAGGGCCTGGGTGTGAATCCTGGTCCATGGAAATCCACCCAGCAGTCCATACTAGCTGAGCACCAACAGAAAGGGCCCCTCCCAGCCTCTCCTAAGTCAGAGCCATGACCAACAGCAAAGGCAGGCTGAGTGTCGCTTTTCTGGACCCAAACTTGGGCTCTTGCAAAGGAAGGTGAATGCACCAAGGGGCAGGGCCAACAAGGAGGACACACATAGTAGTGTTTGCTAACAAGAATCATCAAGGGGCTGATATTTTTTGAGCAGTGACTATGTTTGAAGTCCTGGTTAAGCCTTCAACATGTGTTCTTACATCAAAACCTCAGAACCACCCTAGGCCCTCACATGTTGCTGGTGGTCCAATGTGAAATGCAAAATGGTGCAGCCACTGTGGAAAACAGTCTGATGGTTCCTTTTACGGTGAAACGTAGAATTACCATGTGACCCAGCAATTCCGCTCCTAGGTATATGCCCAAGATAAATGAAAATATATGTCCACACAAAATCTTGTCCACAGTTTGTCAAGGCCTGGAAGCTGCTGCTTTGACAAACTGCAACAAACTTTTTCCTCTTCAGAGGCTTTTGGACTGAGGATGCTGCTGCCAACTTGCTGTGTCGCCTCAGGCAAGTCACTTGGCCTCTCTGAGCCTCAGTTTCCCCATCTTCAAACAGGACTGATAGCCCCCTACCTACTCATATGGCTCGTATGTAACTGGATCGTGCATTGGCCACACAGAACTGGACTCAAATCCCAAGTGGGTCAATTGCTAGCTGTGTAACTCAGGCATATCTCACAGTCACTCTGACCCACAGTTTCTTCATTTGTAAAATGGGGAAAGTATGAGGACCTACCCCAGGAGGGTGTAGTAAGGGCTAAGGAAGGAGATGATGCAAGGAAAGTGCTTAGCCTGGTACCTAGCACATGGTACATGCTCCCTCCATCCTTGCGAGCCTCAGGGATGATGACGTTCTTGACTGCTTGCTTTTACTAAACCATGAGTTGGCGGTGAACAAAGAGGTTCAGAATCCAGAGTCAGACCTGGTACCAAATTCTGATCTTGACTTTACTTTCTGTGTGGCCTTAGAAAGTAACTACTTTGAGCCCTGTATTAGTCTGTTCTCACGCTGCTGATAAAGACATACCCAAGATTGGGTAATTTATGAAGAAAAAGAGGCTTAGTAGACTCACAGCTCCACATGGCTAGGGAGGCCTCACAATTATGGCAGAAGGTGAAAGACATGTCTTACATGGCAGCAGACAAGACAGAATGAGAAGCAAGTGAAAGGGAAAACCCCTTACAAAATCATCAGATCTTGTGAGACTTATTCACTACCACAAGCACAGTATGGGGGAAACGGCCCCCATGATTCAATTATCTCCCACCAGGTCTCTCCCACAACACGTGGGAATTATGGGAGCTACAATTCAAGATGAGATTTGGGTGAGGACACAGACAAACCATATCAAGCCCTAATTTCATTCATTCACTTCCCATTCATTCATCCATTCAGCACTTACTGAACAATGGCTTTCAGGCTGAGCAGTGTTTTAAGCATTTTCCTTGCAGCAATTAATGTGACTCCCACAGCAACCCTAAATGAGGTAGATGCTATCATAATTTTCCTTTTACTTATGGGTGACCTAAGGCCCCAAGAGGGACTGTCACCTGCCTTGGGTACACAGCTTGTAAATGTCGAAGTCAGGATTCAAACTCAGAACACCTGGCCACGAAGTCCATACTCTTAACTTTTTATGGCCAGATTTTTCCTCTCTGCAAATCCCAACAACCCTCCTGGGGTTGTTGTGGGCATGTAACTCGATCTTGCCTTTACACACTTAGCACAGTGCCTGGCCCTCAGGGAGCTGTTGTTTTAATTTTTTTTTTTTTTTTTTTTTTGAGAAGGAGACTTGCTCTATTATCCAGATTGGGGTGAAGTGATGCGATCTCAATTCACTACAACCTCTACTTCCCAGACTCAAGTGATCCTCCCACCTCAGCCTCCTGAGTAGGTGGGACTACAGATGCATGCCACCATGCTCAGCTAATTTTTAATTTTTTTTTTTTTTGTAGCAATGAGGTCTCACTATATTGCCCAGGCCGGGGAGCTGTTATTTTTATTTATCATTTTCTTTTTCTTGCCAGTACACCTCCAGGCCTCTGCACTTGACTCCCCCTTTGACCTGGCTCACTTCAGATTGCCTTTGAAGCCTCCAATTCAAGTGTCACCTCTTCTAGGGAGCCTTCCCTGACCCTGCAAAACAGGCTAAGTGCCCTTTCCTGTGTAAGCAGAGCCCCTGAGGTTACCACACTGTTCTACAATTTTCCACCTCCAGCTAATGTAGGAACAGGAGTTGTGCTTTCTTTTTTGTATTTCTAGCTCTTGACATGGCTCTGAACCACTGCGGATACATGCTCAGAGAACAATTACTCTTCATTCAACAAAATGTTCCAGTACTGATGCGTGTTGGGCTCTGGAGCAATAGAGTGTGGATTTGTTGAATGGCTAAAGGACCTATTTCCATTTTCTGTGCTTATTTGGCCATCTCACTGTAAGTGCTACTCCCTCACGTACCTGAAAATGCTAAAGTGGTACCTTTTTTTTTTTTTTTTTTTTTTGAGAAGGAGACTTGCTCTATTATCCAGATTGGGGTGAAGTGATGCGATCTCAATTCACTACAACCTCTACTTCCCAGACTCAAGTGATCCTCCCACCTCAGCCTCCTGAGTAGGTGGGACTACAGATGCATGCCACCATGCTCAGCTAATTTTTAATTTTTTTTTTTTTTGTAGCAATGAGGTCTCACTATATTGCCCAGGCCGGGGAGCTGTTATTTTTATTTATCATTTTCTTTTTCTTGCCAGTACACCTCCAGGCCTCTGCACTTGACTCCCCCTTTGACCTGGCTCACTTCATATTGCCTTTGAAGCCTCCAATTCAAGTGTCACCTCTTCTAGGGAGCCTTCCCTGACCCTGCAAAACAGGCTAAGTGCCCTTTCCTGTGTAAGCAGAGCCCCTGAGGTTACCACACTGTTCTACAATTTTCCACCTCCAGCTAATGTAGGAACAGGAGTTGTGCTTTCTTTTTTGTATTTCTAGCTCTTGACATGGCTCTGAACCACTGCGGATACATGCTCAGAGAACAATTACTCTTCATTCAACAAAATGTTCCAGTACTGATGCGTGTTGGGCTCTGGAGCAATAGAGTGTGGATTTGTTGAATGGCTAAAGGACCTATTTCCATTTTCTGTGCTTATTTGGCCATCTCACTGTAAGTGCTACTCCCTCACGTACCTGAAAATGCTAAAGTGGTACCTTTTTTTTTTTTTTTTTGAGACAGTGTCTTGCTCTGTCCCTGAGGCTGGGGTGCAATGGCAGGATCTTGGATCACTGCAACCTCTGCCTCCTGGGTTCAAGCAATTCTCCTGCCTCAGCCTCCTGAGTAGCTGGGATTATAGGCACCTGCCCTCACACTTGGCTAATTTTTGTATTTTTAGTAGAGACAGGGTTTCGCCATGTTGGCCAGGCTGGTCTCAAACTCCTGGCCTCAAGTGATCCGCCCGTCTCAGCCTCCCAAAGTACCGGGGTTACAGACACGAGCCACGGCACCTAGCCTAAGGGGGCACTTCCTGGAAGGTTCCAGGCCCCTCTAAGTAGAATCCCCGCCCCAGTTCCAGATACCCAGCGATCTGGCTGTTCTCCCCTCATTCCTCCCTATAAAGCTCCCAGGCCGCCCCTGCACCCAGCCCCTCTCCTGAAATAGTCTCTTGTGGCTTCCCATTTGTCTTCCCAGAGCAGTCTCGTTTCTCTCATGTGCCACGGGATGCACCAACTCTCCAGGCTAAAAATACCCCTGACATTTCTGAAGGCCTGTTAGGGCCAGAGCTGCTCTCCTGACGAGCATGAGTGTCTCTGCAAATGGAAGCAGGTGGCAGCACAGTCGTGGGCTGAGGGCACCTACTGCACTCACAGCTCAGTCCCACCCAATGGCCGACCTGCTTACATCCTTCATGACCCCCTCCTCAACCCTGAGCTCCCAGGGACCAGGAGTTATGAACTGGATTGTGTTCCGCTAAAGCTCATATGGGGAAGCCCTAACCCTTGGTATATTTGCAGACAGGGCCTTTAAGGAGGTAATTAATGTTAAATGGGGTCATAAGGGCGGGGGGCTTATCCAACAGGACTGGTGTCCTTAGAAGAGGAAGACAATAGATCTCTCTCACGCTTTTGCTCTCTCTGCACATACAAAGAAGAGGCCATTTAAGGACCCAGCAAGCAGGTGGCTGTCCACAAACTTGGAAGAGAGAGGCCTCACTAGAAACCAACCCTGATGGTATCCTGATCTTGGACTTCTGGTCTCCAGAATTGTGAAAAGATAAATTTCTTTTCTTCTTTTTCTTTTTCTTTTTTTTTAAGACCGGGTCTCACCCTATGACCCAGGCTGGAGTGCAGTGACACGATCATGGCCCACCTAAGCCTCAACCTCCCAGGTGCAGGTGATCCTCCCACCTCAGCCTCCTGAGTAGCTGGGATTACCAGCATGTACCACCATACCTGGCTAATTAAAAAGATTTTTTCTTTAGAGATGAGGTTTTGCCAAGTTGCCCAAGCTGGTCTCAAACTCCTGGTTTGACATCACTCAAGTGATCTGCCTACCTTGGCCTCCCAAAGTGCTAGGATTACAGGCATCAGCCACTGCACCCAGTCAAGATAAATTTCTGTTCTTTAAGCCACCCAGTTTGTTGTGTTTTGTTATGGCAGCCCTAGCAAACTGATAAACCAAGGATTAGGGCTGGTTCCTCCCCATGTCCTCACACAGCCTGGCACAGAGTAGGTGCTCAGTAAATGTTTGTTGAATGAGGCGCAGTAGTTATGAACAGGGATTATGAAACCAGATTGCTTGACTTCCAGTTCTGGCTCTGCCCCTTACTGGGTAACCTCTCTGTACATCCATCGTCTCATCTGTGAAGTGGAAGTAATACAAGCTCCTAGGGTTGTTAGAGGACCACATAAATATAGGTATTGCTTCTAGAGTAGAGTTTGACAATGGTAAACACAAGATATGAGTTATTAGTATTCGTATTCTTGTCATCATGTTTATCTCATTGGGAATCTAGCTTTTCTTGCTGTGCTGCTGTTTTTGTCTATGGTCTTTATTCTCAGTCATGTGGCAAAATTTTGCCACCCTGATGGTGGGAAAATAGCTGCCAGGCACTCAAGCTTGCATCCCATCCCTCAAAAACCCCAGTCTAAAGAGAGCTTGTCGTTTCCTTCCTCAAAGTTCCAGCAAAAATCCTGGAGTGACTTTCTCCAGTCTGTCTTTGAGTCCTGCCCTTTCCTGTACCAATCTCTGGGGCTAGAGAGAGAGCCAGTTCTTATGAGTCAGTCTTAGATGTGTGCCAATCCCAGAACCAATCACTGTAGCTAGAAGGACAAAAATCTCTGATTGGCCAAGTCTGACACCAGTGATTGTGTCTAGGAGGCTTAAATGCTCTAATTGACTAGGCCCGAGTCACATGGGCGTCAGGAACTAATCATTATGTCCAGGCAGAAAACTGCTCTGACTGGCCAGGTCTAAGTCATGTGCCCATCCTTGGAGCCAAGGGTTGAGGTGGGCTTCACCCAAGCCTTGCACTGTGGTGAGGGAGGGGTGAGGGGTGCTCCTCCCAGATGCCGGAATGAATAGAGGCAGGCAGATGACAGCAACCCCAAAGTGGAACAAAGCCCTTTGTCCCTTTTCCCCCGAGTGCCCCCCACTCTAGGTTATACTGGGTGTATGACTTTTATTAGACATGACAGTTGCAATGGTGTGTGTGCATGCATGTGTGTCTACATCACATTACACAGTGCAATTTAAGATTAAATATTAGATCTCCTATTCTTAAAAGCCTTCAGATCCTTCCCTCCCAGCATCAGGGAGTTGTCCCTGGTGAGCCTCTGGCTTGTCCAGACTTCCTCTATCCCTATGGGCAGACGTTTTGTGGTTTCTCTATCTGGGTCCACAACCACATCTCTCTGCATCAAGCCACACAAAATGCATTTACTGAACAAACATACCTTGATCTTATCTTCCTGCCTTGTCTCCTTCTAACCCTTTAGTTCCTCCTTCCACACAATGAGCAACTATTCACTTGGTAGGATTGGAAAGTCAAGCTTCATTCACTATGAGGGTCTCCCCGGCATGAAAAAGTCAAGTCATATCTTAGAATAAAAATGGTTGTGGGAGAGATATGGGAATAAGAAAGTTCCAAGGGAAATTCTCCCCTAGACCTTGGGTAAAGCCTCTCAGCTTCTCAAATCAGGCAAGCAGTTGTCTTATTTGATTAGGATTAACAGATTTTCCAAAGATAACCTATTTTGGTTTTATGATTCTATCTCTCCAGGCAGTGTTTACAATATGTATTTGCAGAAACAGAGAATGCATGCCAGGAACGCGGCGAGGGCCCTTGCCTGTGCTCACACAGTCTGTCATAAATATAATATTAGGATGATGCCTGAAATTAATGTGAATCATTTCCCAATAAATATAGTCAGTTAGTGAGGTGTTCCAGGACCACTGATGGGAGATATATTTTAGTAAAATATGGTTTTTTTATCTGTTGGGAACTGGGGGTGGGGGCATAAGGAAGGCATAAATCTCTATGGAAGAAGTATCTTTTATGATTATTCAATTCCACAGTAGCTCTAAGAGCCTAAAGTAGATTCATATTTACAATTCCTGGAAGCACCTGGTTTTTATATATTGGGGAAAGAATTAGTATCAGGGCCTCGTCGTGGAAATCACTGACTTATGCTCTTGGACGGCAGGGAGGTGAGAGGCTCTTCTGCCAGGGTGCTCCATGGGACTGAATTAATTTCATCTGCATCCAGGCGTGGTGTCACACAGCCGTTAGGGCAGAAGGGGCTGCTGGAAAGGTGGTCTTTGCTGGCCCTGAGGCACAAGTGGCCCCTGACTCACAGGAGGCAGGCACTGGGAATGGGGGATGGGGGAGTGGGGTTAGGGCCACAGGGCTGGAAGAGGAAAAAGCATGCTAGGGAGAGGGCTGAAGCTAGCTGGCTGAAGGTAACTGTGATGGGGTGTATGTGCTTCTGTCCCTGAGAGCTCGGCCTAAACATGCATATTCTCCATCTCATCCCACCTGCCTTCATGCTCCCACAGTCTGCAGATGAAGGAAGGAACTCTGGCCCTTTGTCACTTGCTCTTAATTTCCCTGCATGGGCATTATTAATTTCATTTTTTTTTAGATGGAGTTTTGCTCCTGTTGCCCAAGCTGGAGTGCAACGGCAGAATCTCGGCTCACTGCAACCTCCGCCTCCAAAGTTTAAGTGATTCTCCTGCCTCAGCCTCCCAAATAGCTGGGATTACAGTTGCCCACCACTATGCCTGGCTAACGTTTTTGTATTTTTAGTAAAGACAAGATTTCACCATGTTGGCCAGGCTGGTCTTGAACTCCTGACCTCAGGTGATCCACCTGCCTCAGCCTCCCAAAGTGCTGGGATTACAGGTGTGAACCAGCACAGCCTTAATTTTAAGGTTAACTTTTGTATTAGCCTGTTCTTGCACTGCTATGAAGAACTACCTGAGGGCAGTCACGGTGGCTCATGCCTGTAATCCCAGCACTTTGGGAACACGAGGCGGGCAGATTACTTGAGGTCAGGAGTTTGAGACCAGCCTGGCCAACATTGTGAAACATCGTCTCTACTAAAAATACAAATAATAATAATAATAATAAAAATAATTAGCCAGATGTGGTGGCACATGCCTGTAATCCCAACTACTTGGGAGGCTGAGACAGGAGAATTGCTTGAACCTGAGAGATAGAGGTTGCAGTGGGCCAAGATTGTGCCACTGCACTCCAGCCTGGGCAACAGAGCTAAGACTCCATCTCAAAAAAAAAAAAAAAAAAAAAAAAAAAAAAAAAAAAAAAAAAAAAAAACAAAAAAAAAAAAAAAAAAAAAAAAAAAAAAAAAAAAAAAAAAAAAAAAGAACTACCTGAGATTGGGTAATCTATGAAAAAAAAGAGGTTTAATTGACTCACAGTTACACAGGCTATACAGGAACCCTGGTTGGGGAGGCCTCAGGAAACTTACAATCATGGCGGAAGGTGAAGGAGAAGTAGGCAGATTTTCACATGGCAGAGAGAGGGGATGGGAGGGGCCACACACTTTCCTTTTTTTTTTGAGATGGAGTCTCTCTTTGTCGCCCAGGCTGGAGTGCAGTGGTGCAATCTCTGCTCACTGCAAGCTCGGCCTCCCGGGGTTCACGCCATTCTCCTGCCTTAGCCTCTCCGAGTAGCTGGGACTACAGGCGCCCGCCACCACGCCCGGCTAATTTTTTGTATTTTTAGTAGAGACGGGGTTTCACCGTGTTAGCCAGGATGGTCTCCATCTCCTGACCTCGTGATTCGCCCGCCTTGGCCTCCCAAAGTGCTGGGATTACAGGCGTGAGCCACTGCACCCGGCCGGGGCCACACACTTTTAAACAACCAAATCTTGCAGCAATCACTCACTAGCACAAGAGCAGCACTGAGGGAGAAGTCCACCCCCATGAGCCACTCACCTCCCACCAGGCTCCTCCTCCAACACTGGGAACTACAATTCAACTTGAGTTTTGGGTGAGGACACAGAGTCAAGCCATATCAACTTTATCATTTTTTTTTCCCCTCTGCAAACAAAAATAATGCGGTCCACCATCTGTTAGCCAAAATTCTAAAGTCCTAAAAGCTCTGGAAACTGTTGAGTCCTTCCTGGTTGACATGTGTGGTGGCAAAAGCTGATTGGAACCGATATGAGGTTATTTATATTACTTAGTCATCCCCCTTTGTGGAAATGTTTATACCTTTCACTGCAGAAATATTAATGTGTTTGATTATAGGGTGCTGTCCCGAACCTCTCTGGGAGAGTTAGATAAGACACAGCACCCGATGCCTTTCTAAGAGTCACACAGATTTTGAATCCTGAAATAGATGTTCCCCTAAAGGTTTCAGATAAAGGATTGTAGACTTGAACTGGCTAGTTGCCATAAGAAAGTCTATATAATGTAGAAAGTAAAAGCCTTAAACAAAAAGTGGGCAAAGCATATGGATAGTCACAGAAGAAAAACAACTGCCCACTAAGCTGAGAACGAATTCAACTGTATGTGTAATTGAAGATGGCAGACTGAAACCATAATAAGCTCCATCTTTATCAGATTTAAAAACTGGGAGAACAGGCCGGGCGTGGTGGCTCATGCCTGTAATCCCAGCATTTTGGGAGGCCGAGGTGGGCGGATCACGAGGTCAGGAGATCGAGACCATCCTGGCTAACAGTGTGAAACCCCGTCTCTACTAAAAATACAAAAAATCAGACGGACGTGGTGGCAGGCGCCTGTAGTCCCAGCTACTCGGGAAGGAGGCTGAGGCAGGAGAATGGTGTGAACCCAGGAGGTGGAGCTTGCAGTGAGCCGAGATTGTGCCACTGTACTCCAGCCTGGGCGACAGAGCCAGACTCCATCTCAAAAAAATAAATTAAATTAAATTAAATTAAATTTAAAAAGGGAGAAGATCCATTATTGGTGAGGATGAGGATGTGGTTAAAAGGCACTTGCATTCATGCAGATGATGGGGTAAATCTCACCAACTTTTTTGGAAGACAATTTGGCAATACGCATCCATATTTTATGAATTTATCTTTGAGACGGGGGTCTCACTACATTGCCCAGGCTGGTCTCAAACTCCTGGGATCAATTGATCCTCCAGCCTCAGCATCCCAGGCAACTGGGACTACAGATGGACACCACAGTGCCCTGCTGGTGCACTGCATCCACATTTGATAAGTATATCCCCCTTAGTCCAGCAATATCCCTTCTGGGAATTTATCTTATAACTAGTCATATTCACCTGGTGCACAGATGAATGTTCACACATATTCAGTGCACCTCAGTTTGTAGTAGCAAAAGACTGCAAACAACCTAAATGTTAAGTGTTTATGAGAGAGGATTGGTTAAATACACTTGGGGCATGAAAACCATGGAATATTATGAAGCGATTACAAAGAATAAACTAGATTGACATGAACGGACTTGGTAAGATGCCCACGATATAGAGTCCCAGGGACAGAGCATCTTATACAATTCTACAATCTGGTTTTTAGCTTCCAAAAGTACATATATACATATTATGTGTTTATGTGTGCAAAGAAAAAATCATGGAAGAATATACTCCAAACCATGGTTATACTTCTATAAGATGCATGAAGACCAGGGATATTTCTCTAGATTTTATGCATTTTTGTAATGTTTAAAAGTTTTTACATTGATTCTATATCAATTTGTAGTTAAAATAAGTTACCAACAGTGAGGAAAAGGAAGCAAAAATTTCCCTTAATTCTACCCTCTTGCCCAGAGATCACTGTTGTTGAAATTTGGCGTTCTTTTAGAATCTTCTCTGTGAGTACATCATATTTACATCCATGCGCATGTACATTTATTTTCTATCCACAAGAATGAGTTTGTGCTGTCCAAACTCAAACTCCCCTGCAATTTTCTTTTCCCTTTAGACGTGATGCCCCAGCCACCTTTCCACGTTATTGCCCAGAGTTCCCCATCCCAGGTGTGCCACCATGAGAAGGCATCATGGTCCATTTCACTGGCCACCCATTGGTGGACGCCTGGGCTGACTCCAACTTTGGAAGCCTCATGTTCTGAAAAATTTTTGTCAACCAAACTGAATTTATTAAGTAATAATTAATTTGTTTCTCCATTTTTTATTCATCAAAGACATACAAACTGCAGACCAGGGTTTCTGATTAGCAGGAGGCTCCCAAAGCCCAGAGAATCCCAGCCAAGAACAAAGCGGCTGGGTGTTTGAAGAAGGCTGGGTGGCCTTATGGGTATGTGGGTTCCCTTTGTGTGTCGTGCTTTTTGCTTTTTTAACACAGGAGTAAACCCAGACCCCAAACGGAGAGGGGAGGGATGGCAAGGGCATTGGTAGGCAGAAAGCACTGGTGTTTAAGGGAACGGTAATTACAAAGTCACAGTGAAATCGGCCTTTGGGTAAGTGGCTTAAACATTCTGAGTCTCAGTTTCCCCTTCTGTATCATAGGGATCATCTTTCCTGCCTCCTGCTAGAGTTCCATAGCGGCACATAGTAGGGCCTCAAAAAACTCAACAGACGTTAAAGAAAAACTACTAGAAATGAGGTGGAGTGTCTGTTACTTCAGCAGATCTGTGTTGTGCTCCATGCTGACTGCTGGAGATGCGGAAGGGACCAAGACCCAGCCCCTCCTCTCCAGAAACCCAAGGACTAACTGGTTTTGCACAAGGAAAGGATGATTTACCTGGGAAAAGTAAGGTGTTATTCCAGGCAAGGAATTAGACACTGGATGGGCCAAATCAACTGAGAGCTGGAAGCAGAATGAAAGGGGCCAGAGCTGGGGAAGCGGGGAGGGGGAAGTGGGGAGTGACTGCTTAGTGGGTTTGGAGTGTCTGGGGACAAAGAAAATGTTTTGCAACTAGATAGACAGGGTGATCGCACCACACTGTGAATGTATTTAATAAACGCCACTGAATCATGCACTTCAAAATCGTTCCTTTTATATTATGTGAATTTCACCTCAATGAAAACAAAAACTAGAGGCACAGATGGGTAAATGCAGCTCCCCACCCACCCTCCTACCTAGCCATGTGAAGAGGAGCAGGACCTACTAGGTGTGGGCGGGACCTACTAGGTGTGGGCATGTTGCTTAACCTCTTGATGTTTCAATTTCCTCATCTGTCAATTGCAGATTATAAATCTGCAATTTATAAACTCATAGAGTTGCCAGAAGAATTAAATCAGGTAACAGTTAAATCAGGTAATTAAATCAGGTAAAGCTGGTTTACCTGGCCTGGCCCACAGTAAGTGATCAACAAATGGCAGTTCTTATTATCATTACAGGCAAGAAAAACGGTTCTCTAGGGTAAAGGCAGAGAGACAGGCAGGGAGATTGCCTGGGCTGTGAATTGCCAGATGTTTCTTTGGGCCAGAGACACCCACCGGCATGATGAGGGAAGGTGGGAGAAACCAGTCTATTTCTAGATCCAACTGAACATGCTGGTGGGGGACCTCAACTGATCACAGCATTTATTGCAAAGTGTAAATATGTAGTTTCCATGTTATGTTTCTTATCAGACAAGGAAAACAGACGTTCTGCTAGAAACTCAAATGCCTGTGATGTTTTTAAAGGGATTAAAACAGGAATAAGGTTTCAGGTCAGCTGCAAAGGTTTCATTGTTCAAAATAACCCTTGGCAAGGGCACATGAACTATCTTTCTTCTGTCTTTATAGCAAACCAATTATTCACTATTGTTTGTACAATAAACTGAGAATTTTTTTTTAAATGCACGTTGATGACTATTCTGTTGTTTAAAAAGAAGTCACTGTGCTCTTAGCTTCCCCACTGGCTTTTGGCCTCATGAGGGATATTGGCAAAGTTTTTGGTAGTAGTGCCCCATGAAAGATATAGTGAATGCATGCCTAGCCCTTATCAGGTATTCTGAAAGCAATCTAACTGGCAGTTTATACCTATAGAGTGGCAGCTACAGGATGGGATTCAGGAATGGTGTGCACCAGGGGCTCTTTGAGAGTACCCGTAGAACACAAAGTTAGTGGGTTTATAATAGATGTTCTATGAGAAAAGTGTTCCCTGATCAATTAAGTATGGGCAACAGCGAGATTAACAAAGTTCCACAGGTTTATTTCATGTACAAATTGTCAGAGCCTTTAATGTCCCAAGGCTCATTTGACTTTCCCAAGAAGGGGTAGAGGATTTAGTGTTTCCCAAGTTGATTTGCATAGAGAATCCTTTGTTTTCCCAAAACAAGCTAAAGAACTTGGGTTCCAGGGATTTCACTTTGGAAACCACTGGGTTACACCTTCCTTTCCAAGTTTACCTTCTTACAATTGAGGGTGCAACCTGATCATCTTGATTGGACTTAAGTGTGTCACCAAACACTGAATGAGCATTTATCAAAGACTCTGTCCTCAAGGAGAACATGATCTAGCCAGGGAGAATACTAGAACTAACAACAACAACAACAACAGTAATAACAGCAGCTTTCATTTACTGAGCATTTGCTACATTCCAGGCACTGTGCTAAATGCATGCTCAAAGAAGCTCATTTAAACACATCAATACTGGGAACAGTGTTATTATTCGCATTTTACAGGTGAAGAGATGAAGTTCAGACACAGCAAGTAACTTGGTCAAGGGCACACAGCAAAGAGGTGGCAGAGTGGGGCTTTGAGCAGATTGTCTGGATCTGAAGGTCACAGACATCACTCCATTTGCTCTAAAGACCTGGTCAAAACAGAAAAGCAAAGGGGTTAAGTCATAGGCCACCAGCACCTTCTCCAGTTTGTGATATGAGGTGTTCATAGCCCAAAAAGAGGCTCTAGGGAGAAGGACTAGGGGCTGGGTGAGAACTGGGGAGAAGCTTGAACTCCACACAGAAATATCTGTAAGGAATGGAGCAATGGCTATAAGTTATCCCAGCGATGGGAGAGCTGGAGAGGAAGCTCAGGATGATGAGAAGTAGGAGGCCGGGAGACACAGTGGGAGGAACGTGGACTGGAGAACCAGGAGAACTGGCCTCTTCTCTGGATCTTGCTCCAATTTACTGTGCAGCCTTGCACAGGTCACTTAACCTCTCTGTTTATCCAGGTCTCAGCATCACACACCACTCTTATACTCATACTAGAACTATGACTCTGCTTCCTCCAAAAGAGAGGCCCTTTCAAGGGCAAGGAGAAACTTCAATTCACCTTCTGCTTCCCAGTGCGTGGTATCATACCCTGCACACATTAAGTTTCCCGTAAATGTTTGTTGATTGAATGAGTGAATGAGTGAAAAAATAGGTGGAACTGTTAGGGGAAGAGGGTCAAATTAAACTGGCACCAGAGTAGAAGCTTCTGAGATGTATTTTCCCAGCTTTCCACTAAAATACCTAAGAAGGCAGAAAGAATTGAAAACTCACAGTGCTGACACCCAAGACTGACAGGCCCTTTTTGCTAGAATCTGGGAGGAATTTCCATAAATACAAGGCAGATGGAGCTGGGTCGAGATAAACAATCAGGATTCTGTTCAAGTTTTATATCCTGAGTCACGGGAACCACTCAAGGCCAAAAGGAGGCCAAAAAGTACTCAACCATTTCCCCATTTGCAACCCCAGTCTCTGAGACCCAGAGTCTGTGCCAATCAGAAAACTGGGGTTGGAGGAGGGGTGGAAGTTTTCTCCACTGTGTGGTGAGGAGGGGTGTGTAATTTTGTAGGCAAAGTACTCTTTTTCTTACTGGCCTGTAGGTCTACTGAAGTTAGAGACTGAAGTTTCCAAGGTCAGGCATGGTGCCTCATGCCTCAAATCCCAATACTTTGGGAGGTTGAGGCAGGAGGATCACTTGAGCCCAGTAGTTAGAGACCAGCCTGGACAACATAGTGAGACCCTGTCTGTACCAAAAATACAAAAATTAGCTGGGTGTGGTGGTGCACACCTGTGGTCCCAGCTACTTGGGAGGCTGAGGTGAGAGGATCACTTGAATCCAGGAGTTTGAGGCTGCAGTGAGCTGTGATTGCACCACTGCACTCCAGCCTGGATGAGAGGTAAAGAATTTGTCTAAAAAAAAAAAAAAAATTAAAACATTAAAAAAATGAAGTTTCTTTTTCTTTTTTTTGAGACGGAGTCTCGCTCTGTCGCTCGGGCTGGAGTGCAGTGGCCGGCTCTCAGCGCACTGCAAGCTCCGCCTCCCGGGTTCACGCCATTCTCCTGCCTCAGCCTCCCGAGTAGCTGGGACTACAGGCGCCCGCCACCTCGCCCGGCTAGTTTTTTGTAAAAAAAATGAAGTTTATAGAAGACTGTATAGGTCAGGGGAGATAAAATAGAGGGAAGAATGTCAAAAGCACTTTGATTCCCAAGAGGGACAACTCCCAGGAGTGCTATTGCCCATGGAAGACCCTGGGATGGGGATTACAGTTTTTAATGCATTTCTTTTAGTTCATCGTGCCCAAGAGCCAACAGTGCAGTGGCATAGAATGGGTTCTCTCCTCAGTTCAACATAGTGTAACAGGCAAACACCTGGTTGACACTGGCTCTAGTTGCTATACAGACCAGCCAGCCTTCCCTCTCCAGGTTTAGATTATAAAGTGGTGGTGGCCAGGCACAGTGACTCACACCTGTAATCCCAACACTTTGGGAGACCGAGGCGGGTGGATGGCTCGAGCCCAGAGTTCAAGACCAGCCTGGGCAACATGGTGAAATCCCATCTCTACAAAATATTTTAAAAATTAGCTGAGTGTGGTGGTGGGTGCCTGTGGTCCCAGCTACTCAGGAGGCTGAGGCATGAGGATCACTTGAGCCCGGGAGACAGAGGTTGCAGTGAGCCTAGATGGTACCACTGCATTCCAGTCAGGGTAACAGAGTGTCCCTGTCTCAATAAATAAATAAATAACAAATAAAATGGTGGTGTTTGGGGTGAGGAGCTGGAGGGTAAGGGGGTCAACTGGTACTTTGGTGGACAATGAGAGGTACTGAGGGCAATTCACACAAACTGTCTGTTGGTAAACACAGGCCTAGGTAATAACCAGCTTCTGCAAAGATGAATAAATGAAAAGTCAATTGGTGGAGGGTATGCAAAAAATGACTGCATAATCAGAGGAAGGAAATGTCTTTCTAAAAGGAAGAAGCTACCTTTAAAAAATATTTACCATGTGTCCCAGAAGAAAAACAATGAAAATTTGTTTTGTGTACTAAATAGAACATACACAAAGGGGATAATTTCAATACAATAGGAGCAGAAGTTTCTAAGAACAGTATAGACAGGGATTAAAAAACAAAAGCAAAACTAAGATCGCAATGACAGAATTTAAATCCCCAGTGGGGGTGGTTAAAGTGCAGCAGTGACCTTGCAGGAACCCAAAATCAGTAATACAGGAGCCAGGCTCGAGAAGCTCTTGTAGAATAAAGAGGAAAAATGATAAACGTTGTGGACAGAAAGATTATTTCTGCGGGGCAACATCAGCTTAAGGAAAATGGGCATTCATGAGGGAAAAAAAGAAAGAAAACGCAGTGACAAACACGGACAAAAATTACAGAAACCATTCTGGGTCAGAAAAAAACAAAGCCCAAGTTACTGGGTGTGGTGGCTCACGCCTGTAATCCTGGCACTTTGGGAGGCCGATGTGGGTGGATCACTTGAGGTCAGGAGTTCAAGGCCAGCCTGGCCAACATGGTGAAACCCCATCTCTACTAAAAATACAAAATTGTCCAGGCATGGTGGTGCATGCCAGTGATCCCAGCTACTTGGGAGGCTGAGGCAGGAGAATAGCTTGAACCCGGGAGTTGGAGGTTTCAGTGAGCCAGGATCACACCACTGCACCCCAGCCTGAGTGACAGAGTGAGACTCCTTCTCCAAAAAAAAAAAACAGGGCCAACTACACAGGAAAAAGGACTTACCGCAATTCAGGCAAAATTACTGAGAAGAGGCACACGTTTTTCTGGCTATCTTTTGCTTTGTAACAAACCCCATCATCTTACTATATTATCTCTCATGGTTCTGTGGGTGCCCTCGGCACAGCTGGGTGACCTTGCTCAGGGTCTCTGGTTGCAGTCAGCTGGTGGCAGGGATTAGATCATTTGAAGGCTTCCACCGTTGTGTGTCTGGGATGTGGGCTGGGATGGCAGGAACAGGTAGGGGCTGGCTGGGCATCTCTTTCTCTTCACCCTACCTGTCTGTGGGCTAGCTTGAACCTCCTCACAGCCTGGCAGTCTCAATCAAGGTTATTGAGTTTCTCCCATTGTGGCTGGCTTCCTCCAAACTGAATGTTCTAAGAAGCCCTGCAATAAGCTTCAAGACTTCTTCTGTGCCTAGCTTCAGAAGGCACACAGTCTTCTGAGAGTCTTCTTTTCCATTTCACTCTATTGGACAAGTCAAAGAAGTGGAGAAAGAGATTGTACTTCTCAATCGGGAAAGGCTTGTGTGTACGGGCAGGGAAGGAGTGGGTGGTGGCCATCTTGGAAACAAACTCCCATCCCCACCGACATGCCCTTAAAAATATTTCAAGGAAAAACCTCTAAGGGTCCAAGTTGAAAACACAGGTTACCTGAGAAAGGTAAGAATCAAATTTCTCATATGCAACCCCAAATATGGAGCAGTAGCCTCAGAGTTACAGAGCAAAAGTATGTTCATAGTAATTGTATACTCAATCAAGTTATTACTTATGTGTGAAAGCAACTAAGGAACATTCTCTGATAGTCAAGGGCTCAGAGAATGTAATACTTGTGTGATCTTTTGAAAAAGCTACTTGAAGATATATTCTAGTCAACCAAGAAGTGAATCCAAATCAAAGGATGCCTGAATTGGAAAGCCAATGAACTGAGTGTTTTCTGTTTAGTGGAAATATTTCCAAGAATAGCAAAGCTCCTCAATATTTAGTGATGATCATAGAAAGAATAAACGGAGGCTGAAAAATTTTGGCTGTAGAATCTGCAGATTTTCCTCTACCACTCTGTGTGTCCCAAGATACCGGGCGTGTGGTCAGGAATCTGGTGCACATTATTTTTTTTTCTTTTTTTTTGAGGCAGAGTCACACTCCATGGCCCAGGCTGGAGTGTAGTGGTGCAATCTCGGCTCACTGCAACCTCTGCCTCCTGGCTTCAAGCGATTCTCCTGCCTCAGCCTATTGAGTAGCTGGGATTACAGGTGCAGGCCACCACCTCCAGTTAATTTTTGTATTTTTAGTAGAGACGGGGTTTTGCCAGACAGACCAGCACCAGTGCAGTGGCTGGGTTGGTCTCGAACTCCTGACCTCAGGTGATCCACCCATCTCGGCCTCCCAGAGTGCTGGGATTACAGGCATGAGCCACCGTGCCTAGCCTGATGTACATATCTATGAAGCACGGAAATGACACCTTGTCATTCAGTGGAGAACAGAAACACTTGACCTCTAGACCACAGGTCGCAGGCCTCACTGACATTTAGGGGCCAGCAGGTACTGTCTGTGGATAAAGTGGGTAAGTGTTAGAGAGGATATTGAGGAGAACTAGGGAACTGGGCCCTGTGATGTGCATTTTACAGATGTTCCCTGTCTCAGGTTTGTTTGCTTGTTTTTAAGACAGAGTCTTGCTCTGTCACCCAGGCTGGAGTGCAGTGGCACAATCTTGGCTCACTGCAACCTCTGCCTTCCAGGTTCAAGCAATTCTTGTGCTTCAGCCTCCCAAGTAGCTGGGATGACAGGCATGTGCCACCACGCCCAGTTAATTTCTGTATTTTTAGTAGAGATGGAGTTTCACCATGTTGGCCAGGCTAGTCGTGAACTCCTGGCCTCAAGCAATTCACCCATGTCAGCCTCCAAAAGTTCTGGGAATACAGGCGTGAGCCGCCACGCCCGGTCCCCTGTCCCAGGTTTCATAGCAGTTTGGATCAGGATAGCTTCTTCTTTCTGGAAGTTTCTTCAGAGGTTGCTTATAGGGATGTTGGCGCTATCAGAAGGCAGCAGAAGTCTATGTTTCTGAGGGGTGGAGGTGGGAGCAGCCATTGGCCTGGAGCTCATGTCCCTGCCACTGGACACCTGGGTCTGCAGTCACTCACCTGGGAGAAGAGGGACCTTGTCTCTCTGCCGGCCAACCAGCCCTCCCTGCCTCACTCCTTCCTCATGTCTGTTCCTCCACTTTCTCTCTCTTCCCACCTGCCTTCCCTCCTCCCTCCTGTCTCTCTATTTCTTCGTCTCCCTTTGTCTCCCTCTTCCACTCAGCAAGCTCTTGGTAAGCACCTACTGTGTGAGTATCACTGGGATAGGCTCTGAGTGTGACACGCCGCACCCAGCTGGATGTGAGCTCATCTGTCTCCCCCTCTTCCACATATGCAGCAACAAGGCTTTTCAGTAGTAGATAGTAATTACCCTCTAGACACAATCACATGAAATTAGCTGGAAAACTAACCTGATCCTTGAACTTTCTGCCTCCTTGGTAATTTCAGCTCTGAAATACTGTCATTGCATTTAAGAAAGAACGGCGAGCAGGAGCTTTGTGATAGGCCTGGAACAACTCCGCAAGCTCAGGCATGCCAGGGTCAGGCACTGGCTTCTAGAGGAGGCCGGCTCCTTGTCAGGGGTCTGCCCAGCTGTGCCCCAGAGCTCAACCCTCATCCTGATTACAGGCCAGAATTTCCTTCCTCCACTGAAGCCCACGCAAGTTGGGCACTCTGGTGGAGGAAATGCCTCACTCCAGTACTTTGGACCATGCTTGGATCTGCATATTTACACAAAACTACAAAACCTTCAACTTCCTTTGCCCCCTTTCACCCCTCCACCCAGTTCATACACCTAACCTCTTTTATAAAAGTCTTAACGTACTATTTGCCCTAGGATTAAATTAAGCCCAAATTTCTGGTTCCTTTCATCATTGTACCATCATGCTATTGGGGAGGGCTTATAAGATCCTCCACATTCTTTCTTGATGAAAATCTTTTTTTTTTTTTTTTCTTTTTGAGGTGAAGTCTCCTGTCGCCAAGCCTGGAGTGCATGGCATGATCTCGGCTCACTGCAACCTCCGCTTCCCAGGTTCAAGCAATTCTCTTGCCTCAGTCTCTTGAGTAGCTGAGATTACAGGCACCTGCCACCATGCCTGGCTAATTTTTGTATTTTTAGTAGAGACGAGGTTTCGCCATGTTGGCCAGGCTGGTCTCAAATTACTGAGCAGAAGTGATCCCCTTGCCTCAGCCTCCCACAGAGCTGGGATTACAGGTGTGAGCCACCGTGCCTGGCCGAAAATCATCATTTTAGTAATGCCTTTTTCTTTTAAGTTGGTGCAAATTATTTTATGCTTTATGCTGTAATCAAAAGTATGTGAGACAGACATTATGTTGAGTGAAAGAAGCCAGACATTGTATGAATTCATTTATGTGAAGGGAAAGAACATGCAACATGAATGAAAGTCAAAATTATGTTTTCCCCTCGTAAGGTGCTCAAGGGGTGTGGGGGACGCATCTCAGGTGCTCAACATACTCTGTACCTTTTTTTTTTCTTTTTGAGAGAGAGAGAGAGAGAGAGAGAGAGAGAGTCTCGCTCTGTTGCCAAGGCTGGAGTACAGTGGTACAATCACAGCTCACTGCACCCTTGACCTCTCAGGCTCAAGTGATCCTCCTGCTTCAGCCTCCCAAGTAGCTGGGACTACAGGTGCACACCACCATGCTCAGCTAATTTTTTTATCTTTTTGTAAAGACAGGAGTCTCATTATGATGCCCAGGTTGGTCTGAAACTCCTGGGCTCAAGTGATCCTCCCACCTCAGCCTCCCAAAGTGGTGGGATTACAGATATAAGTTGTCATGCCTGGCCTGTATCTTGATCCGAGTGCTGGTCACATAGGGGTATGTAATTTTTGCCAACATTCATTGAATTGAATACATAGGGATATGTGCTCTTTATCATGTCATACCTTAATTTAAAAATAGATGCATGCAAGTTAGTTTCTTTACAATGCAAGTTTGTGCTAAAATTTCTCTATTTTTTGCTGTCCTTTGTACTATTGGCTTTGTTTGTTGGCAGAAAGTGTTGTGTTCTTTGCCCGTTAGCTTATTTTTAAGGAGCACTGGTAAATTACTTTTATGCATTGCCCCCATCATGATATTACTCCTCATTAGACTTCATAATCTAGAAGGAAAGCTAACATTCATACTCAAATCATGCAGAGTTCCAGTGTGAATTTGGGAGGGAACATGAGAATCTCTAAGGATGAAAGCAAAAATGTAAAGAGTGATCTCACACAATGAGTACAATCTAACAAGAACACAGGAAGAACAAACTGGGGTTCCATGGGCTGGGGTTGGATCATGGAGGGCTTGGATGCCAAATTGCCAATTTGTTTTAGTAGGCCACTGGAAGTTACTGGAGTTTCTTGATCAGAAGGAATGTTATCAAACCCATGCTTCCCACAGAGAAATATGGCAGTGTGCCCAAGACGAGGAAACGTCTGAAGGCTGGGAACCAGGCAAGAGGGCATTGCAATAGTCCAAGTGAGAAGTAATAGGGCTTGACATAGGTAAAGAACTAGAAAGGAGGTGATGGATGCTTTAAATAATGACCAATGGGTATAGAGAGGAATCGATGAAAAAGAGGGAGAAAAGGCCGGGTGCGGTAGTTCACGCCTATAGTCACAACACTGGGAGGCTGAGGTGAGAGGATCACTTGAGGTCAGAAGTTTGAGACCAGCCTGGCCAAGATGATAAATCCGCATCTCTACTAAAAATACAAAAATTATCTGGGCGTGGTGGTGAATGCCTGTTATCCCAGCTAGTCGAGAGGCTGAGGCAAGAGAATCGCTTGAACCTGGGAGGTGGAGGTTGCAGTGAGCCAAGGTCATGCCACTGCACTGCAGCCTGGATGACAGAGAGAAACTCTGTCTCGGAAAAAAAAGAAAAAGAAAAAAGAGGAAGAAAAGGCTCGGCAGTTGGAAGCATGGGCTCTGAACTGATACTGTATGACCTGGAATCCCAGCTCTACCCATACACCCGCTGTTGATTTTAGGCAAGTCTCTTAACCTTATTATCACTCATTCAATGACAAGGAGATGGAAGCTTTGTGAAATTTGTAAGCTTCCATCTTTTTGATAATAAGAACACCTGTTGCATAGGATTACATGAGTTGTGCCACATAAGGCACTATCGTAGGACACAGGGACACTGTAGGCCCTCAGTGAATGGGATATAGTATGATGATTTTTATTATCATTATAATTATTTGGGATGCTATGAAGAATGCCTAAAAGGTGGTCAGCACAGGCAGAGTGAAAGGTTAGGCAAATGGTGGGTTCCTTTTTTTCTTAGCAAAAGCTTTAAGAGCCAACACATGGTTCACCATGTTCCCATTTCCATCTGCCATTGCAGACAGAGGCCACGCCACTAGATCTCAACAAGAAGATGACAGAACAGAGCCTCAAGCCACCCACCATTGACACATAACCTGAACAAGAAATAAACCTGTATGGTTGTAAGCCTTGGAGATTTAGGAGATGTTTGTTGCTGCAGCATAATCCAGTCTCCCCTGACTGCTATAGAGGGTGAATGAGTTGTCCAATGACCCTCATCTGTGACATTAACAAGGTTAAAGCAGAAAATTCCCACAGGTTTCTCCAGAAAGGCTTACAAAGACACAGCTTCAATCTTCCCCATCATAACAACAATCATAGCATCAGACTGTTAGTACACGCCAAGGGGGATAATTTGGGTGGAGTGGGAAGATGCTCTGTACCCGGTATTTTACAGTTAAGGGCAAATTTGCAGAGATTTGGAAAATTGGGTGCTGTGTGGAGTAAACACACTGAGCAAGTTTTCAGCTACAACACAGCTGAGCTCAAGGGAATGGGGTTTGATAGTTAGTGTCAGCATAATGAATTAAAAAAAAAAAGAAAACCCATTCCAGAATGTCTGCAAAACACTGTCAAGCTAAAAATCGTGCCTGCGGGGTTTTTTTAAAAAGCAATTTCCCTAGCCACTGTGGCTAATAATATCTCATTTTGTTGACTCTAAAAGAAGGTCTTTTTAAAAATACTGTAGCATGTAATCTCCCAGTTTAAATCCTCTCAATGACTTCCTGTTGCCTTGAAGGTCAAGTTGAAACTCTTCAAATGACCCATAAGCCCCTTCATGACTGGGTCCCGCCTACCTATCCAGCTTCACATCTGGCCACCCATCCTGTGGCCCCACTACTCAAGGACAGAAAATTCCTAGTAGAAGCCAAACCCACCCTGCCTCTGAGCCTTTGCATTTGCTGTTCCCTCTGTCCAGAACACTCTTCCGACCATTGAGAAAATATTCAGTTATGCATAGGGTACCAGCAAAGCAGATGCTCCAAATATCTGAAATAATACAAATAATTTCAATAATGCAAATGCAAGTACCTTTCTCCAAAACAGTATTGGGAAGTGGGGGATATTACAACATGTTTTAAAGTTTCCTCGTACAGTTCTACAACATGGGTTTGAACTGCCTGGGTCTTATGCATGGATTTTCTTCCATCTCTGGCACCCGTGAGATAAGACCAACCCCTCATAAGACCATGAGGGTGAAGACCTTTATGATGATCCACTTCCACTTATTGCACGGTAAATATATTTTCTCTTCCTTATGCTTTTCTTAATAATATTTTCTTTTCTCTAGCTTACTTTATTGTAAGAATATAATACATAATATATGTAACATACAAAATATGTGTTAATCAACTGCTGATTGGAAGCCTTATCTGTTAAGCAATAATTCCTCCCCTCCCTCCTTCCTCCCGGCTTCTGGTAACCTCTAATCTACTGTCTACTTTCTGTTTCTATGGATTTATCTCTTTTGGACCCTTGTATATGAAATCATACGATATGTGGCTTTTGTGTATGTGTCTCCCCCGTAGCACAATGTTTTCATGGTTCATCCACACTTTAGCAGGTTTGTAATCCACGCTTTAGCAGTATCAGGACTTTATTCTTTTTCGTGGCTAAATAATATGTCACTGTACAGATGGGCCACATTTTGCTTATTCATTCATCTGTTGCTGGACACTTGGGTCATTTCCACCTTTTTCTTCCACCTCTGCCACCCCAAGACAGCAAGACCAACCCCTCCACTGCCTCCTTTTCCTCCACCCACTCATCGTGAAGACCGTGAGGATGAAGACCTGTTGCCAGCAGTGCCACCATGAACAATATTGGCATTGCTTAGTGGGTATGATGAAAAAGTGTTGGAAAGAGATAGTGGTGATGGTTGCACAACACTGACTCAGGCAGATGTTGCCATTCTGACCATTTCTGATTATACAATGTTCATTACCAGAGCAATGTTCACTACCAGAAATCAACATGAAAACTAACCAAACTAAGCAAATGTACTTAAGGCCACTGAATTGTATACGCAGAAATGATCAGAATGGCAACATCTGCTTGAGTCCCTGTTTTAAATTCTTTTGGGATGTACCCAGGAGGAGAAATGCTGGGTCTTACAGGAGTTCTCCTGTTTCCCGTCACCCCACTACTTCCCCCTATCAGTAGCAATAATATTGTTTGGGGAGCCCTGGCTACGTGCCAGGCACTGTGCTAGGCCTTGCAGCTGCATCAGCTCGTTGGAGCCTCTGGCAACTCTCTGTGGTATTACTTATTACTCCCATTTTCCAGGTGGAGAAACTGAGGCCTAAGTAGATCCTGCAACTTGCCCCAAATTACAAACCTAGGAAGTGGCAAAGCAGGGATTTAAATTCCAAAATCTCTGCTCTTAACCAGTCTTCCTCCTGAATCACATGAGGTGGTGGCGGGAGGAGTGGGGAATGGGAAGGAGGTGGATGGAGACCCTCTTTCTGAAAGTGTTGTTCAGTCTATAACTATCAAGATTAACTGAAAAGACTTGTATGGTAGTCCCAGGACTTAAGTTCCTTTGGAGGGTTTTTGATTTCTGGTTTGTGTGTTTTTTTTGTTTTTTTTTTCTAGATTTAGGCTCACTCTGTCACCCAGGCTGGAGTGCACTGGTACTATCTCGGCTCAGTGCAACCTCCATCTCCTGGATTCAAGCAATTCTCCTGCCTCAGTCTCCTGAGTAGCTGGGATTACAGGCAGGCACCACTAAGCCTGGTGATTTTTGTATTTTTAGTAGAGACAGGGTTTTGCCATGTTTCCCAGGTTGGTCTCAAACTCCTGACCTCAAGTGATCCTCCCACCTTGGCCTCCCACAGTGCTGGAATTACAGGCATGTGCCTCTGCACCCAGCCCCTTTGGAGGTGTAATACTGTTTTAATGTAAACACACCATTTGACTATTTTATACAAGGGAGGAGGAAGCTGGTACTCCCTTATCATAAGAGCAATGTTCATTACCAGAAATCAATATGAAAACTAACCAAACAAGCAGAAAGAAGAAAATGTTTGAGACACACACACGCAAGCTATAGTTCTACCTACTCAGGCGCTATTACTGTTAACATCTTGGTGCTAATGATTCTTTCAAATCTTTCTCTTTTTTGAGACAGAATCTTGCTCTGTCACCCAGACTGGAATGCAGTGGTGCAATCATGGCTCACTGAACTTCTCGGGCTCAAGTGATCCTCCCACCTCAGCCTCCTGAATAGCAGCAACTACAGGTGTGTACCACCATGCCCTGCTAGTTTTTTTTCAGAGATGGGGTCTTGCTATGCTGCCCAGGCCGCTCTTGAACTCCTGGGCTCAAGTGATCCTCCTGCTCCAGTCTCTGGAGCAGGGATTACAGGCATGGGCCACCTGGCCCAGCTTCCAAATCTTCTTCTATGCATATGCAAGTGTATGATGAATCTCTTTTTTAATGAGATTGCACAGAGTATACCATTTCTTAATTTTTTTCATTTAACACATCACAGTTATATTCCATGTTAATAAATATATTTCTCCAATATAATTGTATGATTATTAGGTATTTCATTCATTTACTCAGCAAGCATTTACTAAGTGACTTTGTGTCTCAGGATGTATTTAAGAGAGCCTATAGTCTTATATATAAGTTCTCCCCAACTTCTTACTAGCATAAAGAGCACTATATTAAATATGCTCATAGCTAAATCTTTGAACTTATACTTTGATTAGTTTTTGGAAATAAATTCCTAGAGGTAGAATTGTTTGATCTAAATAAAACACTTTTCAGGTTTTTGACATTCTCTGAACCAGTCATATTTAGTTGTGAGGAATAGATCGCTATCTGAATTAGCTCAAATTCAAAGTGGTTTATTAAAAGGACACAGACCTTCGGAAGGGTGAGAGCAGAGCAACTTCAGGGTTTTCAGCAGCCGAAGTTCATGGCCTCTCAGTCTAATGGTCCCATTGACTTGACTCTGCCAACTCAGTCTTTGTTTCAACTTTATCTAAATTCTCAAGAAAGAGAGAAGCTGGTTGGTGGAGCCTCAGTCTATGGGACTGGCTCCTCTACGTTAGACGATTCCTTGGTCGAATTATGCACAGCCAGGGAGACCCATCTGGAACTGATAACCTCCTATCCCATGAAGTAGATCTTAATAATGACTTAAGAATAAAAATATGTAGGAAGAGGAAAAAAGAAAACATCCTTTTAATTTTTTTGTGTGTGTAAATGGATCATCACTGTTGGAACATAATCAGAATTCTTTTGGTTTTATGTGACAAAAACCCAATTTAAACTGGCCTAAGCATGAAGATATTTATTGACTTGTGTGACTGGGAAGTTCAGGGGGTAGATCTGTCATCAAACACAGCTACAGCCAAGAGGCCTACAGTGTCACCAAGACTCTTTCTCCCCCACTCCCCACCCTCTCTGCTGTGCTCCATTTTCTTCTGCAATGGAGGCATTCACAGGCTACCTCTCTCCAAGGTAAGGTGCAAAGGCCCCAGCAGTTCCTGACTTATCCTACCACCTCGGCAACCCCAACAGGAAGAGGGCCTGACTCCTTCCAGCAAAAGTCCCAGGGCTCACTCCTATTGAGACTTCACTGACTCAATCACCATGGCCAAAGGAAAGGAGGTGGCTAATTGGTCAAGAGTAGGTCCTGGGCCCGTCCCTGGGTCGGGTAGTAGGGTTAGCCCTGCCTGAACCAAGTGGTCAGAGAGTAGGAGAAGGGTGACTCCCAGAAGGAAAATCAGGTGCTTTTTCCAAAAGAAGGGAAGTGGACACCAGGCAGAGCACACCAAGAAGTGTTGCTGCAGAAATGTGGTATGGGTTTTCCCCCCTTTTTTCAGTAGAAGACATGCATCATATTGAGCCATTCTGATTTTCTGTTCTCAGTTTTCCCAAATGGCAAATAGGAAGGGTTGTGAGCTTGGTGTGAGAAGTTCCACAGAATTTTCTGGAATGATGGAAACATTCTATATCTGCACTGTCCAGTATAGAAGCCACAAGCTACAACATTGCTACTGGATGCTTAAAATGCAGCTAGTGGGACTGAGAAACTGAATTTTTCATTTTAATTAATTTAAATTTAAATAGCCATACAAGGCCGGTGGCTGCTGTAATCAAACAACACAGAATAAAAGCCTGCTAAGTTTTTCTGTTAGCATTGGATAGAAATGTGAGATCTTCAATGCATCTGGTCTGTAGTAAAAGAAACTCTCTTGCCCTTGTCTGCTGCCAGAGAAACTTTCTGAATCTCAGGGAGTTTTTCCACGAGAGTGATGGGAGGTCTGCGCTGCGTCCACGGGGCCAGCGATGAATGTGGCGCCTTGTAATGAAATAACTGAAACATCATTGTGACTGTAGAATCAAGGGTCTTCTCTCCTTATCTCCAAAGTGCTCGTGTTTTACATGAAAAAGCGTTTCTAATTAATAGGCCAGCCCCTCTTGAGTTTGATAAAAACAGAGGAGAAAAGGATTTGATTAACCCACGATCTTTTCAATTTGGCGTGTTCTGCATGAGTGAAGTGTGTTTTCTGCAACCGAGCCAAGCCAGGCTCGTCCTGGTTTACCGTGATAACATTCTTCCCTTTGTGCAGCCCTGATTCACTTCCAGGAGAGGCTGGTATGAAGAGATTCTCAGAGGTAATCACTAGTGCAGCCCCCAAGGGTAATCTGGATTCTCGTACAGACAGTGGCCCACACGAGGAAGGAAAAGATGACAAAAGCTTCCATTGTCCCCAAGTAAGATAGTTTGTTCAGCCTGGAGACTGAGGGCGGGAGGTTTGGGCTAAGCAGGGATGGGAGGAAGGGTGACTGGGTCACTCAAAGTCAAAATGTCAGAGACTGTGATGGCACAGAAGGAAGACAGCCAGTTGTAGCTATTGTCCGGTGCTACGACCTGTTGTCTGCTATCTGTCCTGTCTGCAGTGTGTGACCAAAGAAGCCCTCGCTGCCTGGGGTCAAGGCAGGTCACAGAGTAACGTGTTTTCTGATTTCATTTTTTCTCTTTGTCGATGCAGAGATAAGAAACTAATTTCTCCTCTCTACTTACAGGGACAGGACAGGCTAGGTAGCAGATAACATCTCTCTAGATGGGTGTGGTGGTTTTAAAACATGACTGCAAATTTTTTGACAGTTCACTATTGAGAAGTGAGGTCTTTCTGTGCTCATCATTTGAATCAGGATGGGATTGTAACTGCCACCACGCTAGAGAAGCCACATGTTGGAGCCTCAGCTGGGGGACCCTAGCAGAGCCCAGCCTTCCAGCCATCCCTAGCAAGGTACCAGACATGGGAGTGGACCCTCCAGGCTAACCCACTGGCTAACTGAATACTCCTGAGTGATCTCCATTAACACCATGCAGAACAGAAGAATCACCCAGCTAAGCCCTGCCTGATTTTCTGACTCACAAAATTATGCAATATAAAAGTGGGTTGCTGTATTCAGCCACTACGTTTTGGGATTATTTCTCACACAGTGAAAAGATAGTAGGAAGATAATGTACTGAATTCTTTTGTTTATCGGTAGGCTCCTGACCCCATTCATCAAGGCTGGGCCAGAGAAGGCTTTGAATATGGTGACTGTTTGGGTCTGTAACACACTTCCTCAAATGATACACACTTCCTGCTTGAATATTAAGGTGTATTGCCCTCATAATGTCAGCCCAATGGACAAAAACTTTCAGGCTTCTGGGGCTGGGAGATGGATTGGGGCTACTGAGTTGCACAGCTTCAGCATTCATGTGAGTGGACACTTCCAGTGGAGTTGAGCAGTATGGTGGCTTTGGGAGATGTCATGGAAAATGTGTGGACTCTTGACAGACTGCCTGGGTTGCAATCCTGGTTAGAACTGTCACACCGTGTGACCCAGAACAGCTATTAGCTCCAGTTTTCTTGGCTATAAGATGGGCATCATGATCAGGCCTACTTCACTGAATTACTATGAGGATTGAATAAGAATTTACATAGAAGATATTGTCCCTTCTTTTGCCATTTGGTATCTGAAGTCCCTTTCTACATTTTGGGAATTCTTGGCTGTATCAGTCATGGGGGATGGGAAGGCAGAACCCTCATCTCTCTTTGGAAGTTGGAAGCCTGGCCTTTGCTCTCCCAGTCTCCCTGGCTGCTGGGGTTTCCTGTGTCATAGGTTATATGACATGGGCTCAGTCAATCAGGTGCACTGATCTCAGACTTTGAACTGGGAGCTGAGGTTTGAAGAAACCAGGACAGGGAAACATACTATTGGGGGGCATCAGCAATGGTAGTCACGTCCAGCTCCAGCAGTGGGGGACACAGTCAGAATGCCTGGGTCAGTGGTTAGTGCAGGAGCCTTCACCAAGCTGGCTTGGGGTGTGATTTTGGCTGTGCTTGGGGATGCGTAGTCCCCCTTCAGCCCTTTCTCCCTTCTGAAGCTGCTGCTTCTTCCACATGGTTTTGCAGCGACTCCATGTCCTTCCATTAATTCTTCATCTGCTTAAATCAGCCCAGCTGGGTGGGTGTCTATGTCTTGCCAATGAGAACTCTGACTGATGCTCTGCATGCAAAGTGTCTAGCACTGTGCCGGGCACAAGGAAGGGCCTCGGGAAAGGTCCCAGTGGCAGACATCACCCTTTGTTTTTTCTTTTTTGAGACAGGGTCTTGCTCTGTCACCCAGGCTGGAGTGTGGTGGTGAGATCATAGCTCACTGCAGCCTCAACCTCTGGGCTCAAGTGATCCTCCTGCCTCAGCCTCCCAAGTAGCTTGGATCACAGGTGTGTGCCACTATACCTGGCTAATTTTTAAAAAATTTTGTAGAAAAAAAAATCTTGCAAAGATGGAGTCTCACTATGTTGCCGAAGCTGGTCTTGAACTCCAGCCTCAAATGATCCTCCTGCCTCAGCCTCCCAAAGTGCTGGGATTACAGGTGTAGACACTATGTCAGGCCAGAGCACTTCTTAAACGTATCAAAATGAGAACTGTTCAGGCAAGAGAATTTTGACAGTAAGTTTTTGCCGAGGACAATGCTAATCACTTAGTGGGTCCTCATAGTTACTTTTTACCTAAATGAAGTTCAGGCTGCAAATGTACCTGTTACGAGTTAAATTGTATCCTACCAAAAAGCTATGCTGAAGCCCTAACTCCCAGTACCTCAGAATGTGACTGTCGGGAGACAGGGTCTTTCCAGAGGTAATCAAGTTAAAATAAGGTCACGAAGATGGGTCCTATCCAATACAACGGGTATCCTTACAAAATGGGGAAATTCGGACACAAAGACACACACACAGGAAGAGGATCGTGTGAAGAAGAAGATGGAGATCGGGGTGCTGTTTCTACCAGCCAAGGAACACCACGCACTGCCAGCAACCCCAGAAGCCAGAGAAGCGGCCTGGAACAGATTTGCCTTCACAGCCCTCGGGGGGAACCAATGCTGCCAATACTTTGGTCTCAGATTTCTGGCCTCTAGAACTGTGAGACAATACATTTCTGTTGTTTAAGCCACCCAGTGTGGGTACTTCGTCATGGCAGCCCTAACAAACTAATACAGCACTCTTCTTCCATCTTATTTTGTTATTGTTGGATTTTTTTTTTTTTTTTTTTTTTTTGTCTTTCCCCCAGTGTTTTCTTTTCTTTTCTTTGTTCTGAGACAGAGTCTCACTCTGTTGCCCAGGCTGGAGTTCAGTGGTGCCATCTCAGCTCACTGCAACCTCTGTCACCTGGGTTCAAGCAATTCCCCTGCCTCAGCCTCCTGAGTAGCTGGGATTACAGGCATGCACCACCATGCCCGGCTAATTTTTTTTGTATTTCTGATAGAGATGGGGTTTCACCATATTGGCCAGGCTGGTCTCAAACTTCTGAGTGATCACTTCAAGTGATCTGCTCGCCTCATCCTCCCAAAGTGCTGGGATTACAGGTGTGAAGCACCACACCAGGCCTCCCCCAGTATTTTCTTATGAAAAATCCCAAATATACAGAAAAGTAGAAAGTATTGTGGATACCCATGTACTCACCTTTTACATTTTGTTATAATGTTAATTACATTGTTTTATTGCATGGCTTTCAAGCTCTCCACCCTTCTAGCCATCTATCAATCCATCTTTTATTGTTTTGTATTTCAAAATGAGTTGCAGGCATCATACACGTCATTCCCTTAACACTTCGACTTGTGTATCAACTATAGTTTTATATTTGTTTTCCTTTTCTTAGGTGAAATTGGAATACAATAAAATGAACACAATTTTCACATGTCATTGCATGAGTTCTGGTAATGTCTAAACGGGGTAACCCAGAACTCTATCAAGGTGCAGCTCATCATCAAAACCCAGAAAGTTCCCCTGCGTCCCTTCCCAGTCAATACCCACCCCTGCTCTCCTAAGAGGGGACTGTTGCTCTGATTTTTCTCACCACAGATTAGTTTAGTCTATTCGGTCCATATAGATAGAATCGTGTGGTGTGTAATCTTTTGTGTAAGGTTTCTTTCACCCAATATAATTTTTTTCTTTTAGTAGAGACAGGGTTTGAGCCATGTTGCCCAGGCTGGTCTCAAACTCCTGGACTCAAGTGATCCTCCCACCTCGGCCTCCCAAAGTGCTGGGATTACAAGTGTGAACCACCATGCCCAACTCCAATATAATATTTTTTATTTATTCTTATTTTAAGAAAGCCAGGCTGGGTGCAGTGGCTCACACCTGTAATCCCAGCACTTTGGGAGGCCAAGGCAGGAGAATCACTTGAGCCCAGGAGTATGAGACCAGCCTGGGCAACACAGGGAGACCTCATCTCTACAAAAAACAAAAAAATTAGCCTGGCATAGTGGTGCATACCTTTGATCTCAGCTACCTGGGAGGCTGAGGCAGGAGGATCACTTGAACCTGGGAGGTTGAGGCTGCAGTGAGCCATGATGGCACCACTGCACTCCAGCTTGGGCTACAGAGCAAGACCCTGGCTCAAAAATAAAATAAAATAAATAAATAAATAAATAAATAAATAAATAAATAAATAAATAAGCTTTCTCAGACTCCCATGTAGTTAGGAGTAGTCAGGGAACATAGTTTTGGTCAATGAAATGTAGGCAGAAGTCTGTCGGGTGGAGTTCCCAGATAACTCCTTGTTTTCCTAATTTAAAAATTGCAATAGTGGTAGTGGTAATGATGGTGGTGGACAGACTCAGATAGTATATCCTTTTTTCCTCCTCCCTTTCCCTTTTTCCTTTTTGGAATGAGGATGCAATGTCTGGAGGTAGACCCATCATTTTGAGGCTATAAGGATAAAAGCCTCATGCTAAGGATGAAATAAGGAAACTAGAAGACTAGGTCTTTTTTTTTCCCCATAAATAGAGATGGGGTCTTGCTATGTTACCCTGGCTGATCTCTAACTCCTCGATTGAAGCAATCCTGCCTCAGCCTCCAAAAGTGCCAGAATTATAGGCATGAGCCACTACACCCGGCCTTAGACGAGAGGTCTTTGGCAATGTCCTTGGATAGCTGCACCAACCTTGGACTGTTGAAGTCTAAAAATCTTGTTAACTGAAAACATTTAACCCTTACTTGTTTAAACCACTAGTTGTTGAGTTTTCTGTTATTTGAAGCCAAATATATCCTCAATTAATACATCTGAGTTTGAGTGGTTGCTTATATTTTTTCTCTATTTTAATTCAAATAAACATGCAATTAGCTCAATAAAATTGCTTCTGGATATCATCTGAAATTGATATCCAGTGCAGTGACAGTTTTAGAAATTCTGACTTAGTAGAGTCCTTACTTTGGTTGAGCATTTCGGAATTTACTAAGATTTTCCTCCATCATCCTTTTATTTAATCTTCACTGCAATTCCACAAACTAGTGAGGTAGATACTATCATCCATGTGTTACAAATGGGGGAATGGATGGGGCTGAGACATATTAAGTGACTTGCCAAAGATTCTACAGCTGGTAAGTGGTGAGGCCAAGAGGACCTCAACAAATGTTTATTACGCACCTACTAAGTGCCAAGCACTGTGGATACAAAATGGAATAAGACAGACAATCTCTGATCCATAGAGCAACAAGGAGGCAGAACATTAAACAAGTCATGGCAACCGAATGTGATCAATGTTATGGCAGAAGAAATCTCCAGGTCTGAGAAAGCATGAAAGCAAGTCCCTATCTTAATTTTGGTCCCCCAAAAGCCGATCTTGAAGCAAGAATTTGAGAGAATATAGATTTGGGGGAGGTAATCCCAGGAAGTGATGGAAGGGGAATGCAGGAAATCAAACAGGGAAGAGAATATGTGTTGAAGGGTGAGTTACTAAACAGACTTTATGCTGTGGCAACTCGGGCACAACCCCGCCACCCCCCAACCAAGGACCCTCTAAGAAACTGTGCAGAACACATCTCCGTGTTGCCTCAGGAGGGGCGAGAAGCTGGGGTGTTTAGCCACCACCTCTTGTGTCTTGTTGGTTGAGATTTGCTCCTGGGGACATCAACTCCCTGGCACTCTGGCCTGTCCCCATGCACGGACCCAGCGAGCTCTGGCATCTAAAGAATATTAAAAGCCTCCAGCCAGGCAGATGGAAGAACCTTGTGGCTTGCACCAACACTGTGTGCAGATGACTCCAGCAAGGGCAGAGAAGCTATGGGTTACCAGCAAGGACTGCCACAGGTCCCTAATTTAGTGAAGAAGAGTCAGGAAAAGCTTCCTAAGGTAGTGGTGCAAAAATTCTAACCTTTGCTGGTCACATACTGCGACAATCTGACAATGACACAGCCTGTAAGAGAGGCAGACTTCATGTACAAAATGCCTCAATATCCTGACACTTGGCTTGTTGGCTCACCCGTAAGGCTGATCCAGGTTGAGCCTAAATGCTATGTTGAAGCTGAAGGCAGAGACAAGATCAAAGCACACCTGCTTCCAGAAGCCTCCTCAAGAACCGGCCTCCAGGGAGGGACCAGGGAACCGGCAGCCCTGTTTCCAACTTCGCCTGGGCTTCCTGCGGTGCGCGCTTCTGTCCTCGCTGACATGCCGAATGTTCTCCCCAAATTATTTCTGAGTTCTCCTGGCAGCGGCTCTGCCTCCCCGGCTCCCCTCCCCACTCCCGTTGGCAGATCTGTGTTATAAAATAAGAGGCTCGGGATTATGTCTGTCTGACAACTGAAGAATGAGCAACGGAGCAGATGCAGAGTCTTACAAATCCCGTGAATTATACATGGCCATCTGCAGCCTGGAGCCGTCCAGGATTTCCACCCCACACCACAGCGTTCCATATGGAGTCATATGTTTTTAGTAGCGGAGCCATGCTGTCAACGTCCAGCAATCCGTCATGTGGCACATGTGTGATGCAAGCGCCCAAATCAATGTTATCTCAGGCCCAGGAGTACTGAGCAGAGCCGAGCGGAGGCTGGGGCAGTCCTGTCTTCTCACAAGGACAGCGCGGTGTCATTTTCCCACATTTGAACAATGTTATTAAATCTCTTTTTTATCACTCGGAAGGCAGCCCTCACACCCTCCACCACACACATGTCCCGAGAGAGAGGCCTGATTTGAATATAGAAATTTAAAAGTCACTAGATTGAAGCTGGATGCTGGTGGATTTTAACGGCTTCTCTCGGGATGGGACCTGCGCCCCATCACCCTCTTCCTGAGACCTGGGCGTCTTCGCCGGAAATCACTGGGCTGGAAATCACATGACCCGCACCCTGGCTGGAGCTGATTGGCTCAAGATGGACTCCTGGCTCTGGCTGGGCCAATCGGATTCTCTCCTCTACTCAGGGCTGCCCTGATACCTTTAAAGGAAGGAAATTTGGGCGTGGTGGGGAAGTGGTGTTAGGCCACTTGTGTAGGAAGGGAGAATCTGGGCTACTGAGAAGGATAGCAAGAGAGGGGGAATGAGAGAGAGGCGGAAGGGAGGGAGGGAGGGAGAGAATAAGAGGAAAAGAAAAGCTATGTAGGGAAGTTCATGCCTGTAATCCCAGCACTTTGGGAGGCCGAGACAGAAGGATCACTTGAGATCAACCTGGCTGACAGAGCAAGACCCTATCTCAAAAAAAAAAAAGGAGATGTGGAGGGGAGTGGGGAAGGAAAGGGATCTCCGTCTCTTTGCCAATCCCCTCTTACTAGTCTTCCTCTGTCCTGAGCACTGGCCACACCACTATCCCTGTGTCTAAATTCTCCTGCTTCCCCAAGGGTTGTTTCTTGGCTGAGGTTTGTGGTGAGAGAGAAGGGATCTCGAGATCTCTCGGTCAACTAGTCCAGACATAGTGCCCTGGACATAATCGCCTGGCATCACCACAGAGCCGGAATGGAGCTCTTCCAACCTTTTCAGGGAACCAGGGTCGGGGTGGGGGCTGAAAAGAAAACGACTGTCCTGGGCCCTTCCCTCAGAAACACCACGGTGTCCATCCAAGAAACTGGGAAGGCGATCCAGCTCTTTGTTTTTCTGGTAACGGGAATACCCAGGTCTTGGCGCTGTTTTGCAAATACCAACTTTATGCCCACAGGGAATGTCTGTTGTTTGGCCTTCCTGATATCTCTTTTTCCTGCTCAGATACCGGCACCCTAATTTGCCATTGGGACACCAACCATCTTCCACTCGGGGTCCGCTTTGGGCTGATTGTCTCCTCACCTTGACCCAGGCCCAGCCAGAGGACAGAGAAAGAGAGAGTAGAGGAGAGAATCTGATTGGCCCAGTCAGAGCTAGGAGCCCAGCTTGGGCCAATCAGCTCCCGCCAGAGATTAGTACAGATAGTGGTTAGTGAATGGGCGGAAAACAAAGCTGGGTCGTGCGATGTGAGATTGAACCTCTGTGGCTCTCTCACACCATCAGGAAGCTTTCACGGTAATCTCTGCCTCTTTTATCTGTGGAAAAATGGAAAAGACAGCAAATTTTCATCATCCTGGGGAATCAATGCTTACCACCACTGGGAACACAGAAGACCCTTGCATGCACCTTGGGAACCAAGACTGGGCCTTAGAGGCCCCAAGCCTTGTGGTTGAGGGTCATTGGTGTTCATTCCAGACAGACCTGGATTTGAACCTTGATCCCACCACTTTCCAAACCTCCTTCCTTGGACAAGTCCCTTCACCCCTCTGAACCTTTGTTCCCACATCTGTAGAATGGGGATGGCAATGAAACCCACCTTGCAGGAATGGAGCGAAAAGCAGCATCATTCCAGGTGTATGCAGCATTGGTGGGTACTAGTGGGACAGAGACCAACAGTTTTTAGTTTAATAGTTATGCATTTATTTTAATGTTACTATCTACTTTTGGAAAATGATACTGGTTTTTTCACTGATGGCAGTGCTCTAAAGTTCCTTTTCAAAATAAATTTATTGAAACAAAAAAGGAGCCAATTTAAAGAAAAATATTAAGTCAAAAGTAGTGCAGATGAAACTTGCAAAAACCTATGAAGCAGAATTCAAATGACTGAAATTTGAGAAACACTGAGATAATGTCCAATGCCTGGTACATAGTAGTTGCTCATTAAAAGTGTATAGATCGAGATGGGTTGGTATTTTACACTGGCTGCAGGCAGCCAGGCCATGACTAGATGGAAATGCATGAGTCGGGGCTGGACGTGGTGGCTCACACCTGTAATCCCAGCACTTTGGGAGGCCAAAGCAGGAGAATTACTTGAGGTCAGGAGTTCAAGACCAGCCTGGCCAACATAGCAAAATCCCGTCTCTACTAAAAATACAGAAATTAGTCAGGGGTGGTGCATGTCTGTAATCCCAGCTACACTGGAGGCTGAGGCAGGAGAATCACTTGAACCCGAGAGGAAGAGGTTGAGGTTACAAGTGAGCCAAGATCATGCCATTGCACTCCAGCCTGGGTGGCAGAGCCTGACTCCATCTCAAAAATAAAATAAAATAAAATAAAATAAAATTCTTTTTAAAAAGATATGAATGAGTGGAAAGACACCAGAGTCATATGACCTTGTGGGATAGATGTTCTGATGCCTGGTAAAGTGGTAGACACACAGAAGGTGATTCAAGTGGTTCTTATGGGAAAACATGAATCTCAGAGGAAATGATTCAAGAGAAGTCAGCCCCAGGGCAAACCCTGGTGCTTCGAGTTGTGACTTCTGATCCCCTCTTTGGTTCTAGAAAACTTCCCACCTCAAATGCCTTGTACCTCCTGACAGTTGTCATCTTAACCAGCACACAGGGAAGAGGGAGCCCAGGGCAAGATCCTGTAAGATGAGTCCTTTAAGCTGCCATAGGAAGCCACAGGGACTGGCCATGACCAGTCCATTTTCCATCTGGGACTTGGAAATATGGTCTTCCCTAGAGAGAAACGTCAAAGCCTCAGATGGCATCTAGGGGGCTAGACAGGGAGATAAATGAATAAAGTTGGCAGGTTGAAACAATAATCCTGAGGATGGTGTTTCACTGGGCATGTGCCACACCCAAGGTGACAAATTTACTAAGTTGTTATGCAGGTCACATAAGATCCTGTATGTAAGTGTCTGGCATAGTGCCTGGCATCCAGATGATATGCAAGAAATGGTAGCTATTATGATAATTGTTGTCCATCAGCCTAAGGGGGAGTCCTAAACCAAAGACTGAAAAGCCCCAGAAAGTCTGATATCCTGTTATTTTCTGACTGTAATACACAAAGAAATGTGCTAAGAGGAGCTAGGTGTTGGAAGGAAAAAACTGTTCAGTGGTTAGAGGAATGCCCAGTTTCTATTCTTTCTCTGATGAATTCTACAGTCTTCTCCAGCAGTAAAATTGAGATTTTTTTAAAAAAGATAGATTTAAAACTACTTTAGTGTTTTAAAACCCTGCTACCTTCTAAATGAGGGAGTATTATGACAATGGAGTATTAGGACAATGCAGTAGTGCTTGAAGCCAAAAAATAAATTAAAATGACAAATTACTCAATGTGCTTGAATGTGTTGAGAGATTTATATGAATAGCAGAGAGCCTGGGGTGAGTTATTGATAAGAACACTAAAGACAAAAAAAATAGAGGCAATGGCTAACTCTAGGAAAAACAAAATGTTATAGTCATAGCACACAAAGTGGCCCAGTCGTGAATAATATAAACAATCACCAGGCTGGGTATGGTGCCTCCATGCCTGTAATCCCTGAACCTTGGGAGGCTGAGGTGGGAGGAATGCTTGAGCCTAGGAGGTCAAGGCTGCACTGAGCCATGATTCTGCTGCTGCACTGTAGCCTAGGTGACAAAGTGAGACCCTGTCTCTCAAAAACAACAAGAAAAACAACAACAAAAAAACCCAATCATCACAATATAACCATCAAATATTAACTCAATATTTGAATAGACTTTTTAAAGAACAGTCTTAGGTTTACAGGAAAATTAATAATATAGTTTAGGGAGTTCCTATATGCTCCATATCCAGTGTTCCCTGTCACTAACATCTGACATTACTATCTGACATGAAATTTGTTACATTTAATGGACTAATCTCAATACATTATTATCAACTAAAGTCCATGGATGATTAAGATTGCCTTAGCTTCCCCTAATGATTTTTTTCTGTTCTAGGATTCAATCCAGGAACCCATACTGCATTTATTTGTATGTATTTCCTTAGGCTCCTCTTGACTGTGGCAGTTTCTTAAACTTTCCTTGTTTTTGATGACCTTGATGGTTTTGCCAGGCGTGGTGGCAGGCGCCTGTAGTCCCAGCTACTCGGGAGGCTGAGGCAGGAGAATGGAGTGAACCCGGGAGGCGGAGCTTGCAGTGAGCCGAGATTGCACCACTGCACTCCAGCCTGGGCAACCGAGCAAGACTCCGTTTCAAAAAAACCCAGAATGTCCTTCAACCAGGGTTTGTCTAATGTTTTTCTCATTATTAGCCTGAGTAATGGGTGTTTAGGAGCAAGATCACAGTGGTAAAGTGCCATTTTCATTACATCATACCAAGGGTACATATATTATCAACATGTTTTATCACTATTGATGTTGATCTTGATCACCTAAGGTACTGTTTGTCACTTAAATACTTTAAAAATATTAAACATAAAGTAGAAATAAAATATAATTTAAAAATTTAAATGGCACCAATCTATACTTGGAATATGAAGTGGTGAAGGCTGTATATGTGTGTGGCATGTGTGTGGCATGTGGGGATAGTGATGAGGGAAGATGTCTTTACCTTTCATAGTTGAGAGACAATTAGTATCTGAATGGAGAAAAAAATCAATAAATTACAGAATAAACATTTTATTTAGAAAAATGGAGGAAGATACTTGCTTCAGGAGAGTGAGAACTCAGGATGAGGAGAGGTGGGACAGGGAACAGGAACCATGGTGGATACTGACCACTCAATACCCATTCCAACCTCCTTTTTCTTGACTTTCTACTATACAGGCTGAAAAGCTAAAAAATGAAACACTCTTACCATCTTAAACTCCCTTGCAGCTGGGGATAATTAAGACACAGCTCTTGCCAATAACATAATCAGAAACCTGCTGGGGATTTCTGGGAAAGTCTTTGCTACCTTCCTTCTGCCTGGAACACAGATGTGACTGATGACTTAAGGAGCTGCAGCAGCCATCTTGTGATCATGAGGGAAAGACCAAGAAAATGGAAAAACATCTCACCTGATGCTGTTGAGCCACTTAACAAACTGCTCATGTCTGGACCTCTGGTTGTGAATAAGACCAAAAATATTAAAATCAATTCTTATAGTTTATGTTACCAGCAATTGGGTTTTCTGTTACTTGCAGCCATGTGCAATCCATAGCAGATATAAGGACTGTTTGACTTGAAAAAAAAAAAATGTATCTGCAGTATTTTGATAACCATTAAAATGAAATTTTAAGATAGGTTAGTAGAGTAGTAGAGTGTTAGTAGTTAGTAAAATAGTCCCTGGCCTCAGGGACTGCCTGTCACACACAGGGTTCTCATATAATTTTGATTGAGGCCCAGGCCTCTTCCTAGTTCCTGCATAGCTCTTGGATCAAGTCCTTCCCCATTCTTCAGGCAAAACCTCTTAGGCAGTTAGGAAAGAATACTGCAGATGTAGCAGCCTCTGTGACAGTCTCCATTACATTCCTGCACTTTGCATCTTGACATATATAGATTTTACTTAATGCTATAAATTAAGACAATTGTGCTGAAGTCCAATTAATCCAGTGAATTTTCTGGGACAAATGCAAGGCAAAGCTTGATTATGAGGTAGGAGCCCGAGCTCCTGTCTATTTTTTGCTCCTTTCTTTCTGATAAAGCCACTTCACAAAGGCTACAAAAATACTTTCTGGGCTGGGCACAGTGGCTCATACCTGTAATCCCAGTACTTTGAGAGGCCAAGGCGGGTGGATCACCTGAGGCCAGGAGTTCAAGACCAGGTGAAACCCGTCTCTACTCAAAATTCAAAAATTAGCCGGGCATGGTGGCAGGCGCCTATAGTCCCAGCTACTCAGGAAGCTGAGGCAGGAGAATCGCATGAACCTGGAAGGTGGAGGTTGCAGTGAGCCAAGATCGTGCCACTACACTCTAGCCTGGGTGACAGAGTGAGACTCTGTCTCAAAAACAAACAAACAAAAAAACTTTCTGAATTCTCCTCTGCTCTATGTCTATTTCTTTAGAGATACAACAAAACAGTGAAGAATCAGAACCCTGCATGTAATCCTAGACACTTCCCTCATCTGCTTTATCCTCGAGTCCTGTTTTACCCCTCAGAATCTCTCAAGGCCATCTCCTATTCATGACCTCTTCATCACCCTAGCCTAGGCAGCTGTCAGTGGTTGATGTCCTCCTCCGCTCAAAGCCCTCCAATTGCTCCATCTCACTCAGTGTGAAAACCAATGACCTACCAGCTCACATGTGATCTGATCTCATTTAACCTCTCTGGCCTCACTTTCCTCCACTCTTTCCCTCATTTTCCCTTTTCTACCCACATATGCTCCATGTCCTCTCTTACTTTTGCCTGGAATACCCTCCTACCTGCCCAGGCCCACATGTTTTGCCCTTTATCTTCCTAACTCCTATTCATCTTTCAGAGTTAACTCAGTTATCACCTCCTCTAAGAAGGATTTCTTGATTCCCAATGTTATAGAAAGAGAACTCCCCAAGGACAGGGTTCAACATCTCCTATTTTAGCCCCAGCATCAGAACAGTTCCTGACACAGAGTAGGCACTCAGTAGATGTTTGTTGAGTGAATGAATGTTGGTAGACAAAAGAAAATAAGCTGTTACTGCCAGCAAGTGGCAATGGCGCCTGTGAGCACAGCTGTGTTTGGGGTGAGAGATTGCCCTCTAGGGCAGCCCATACATGCTCTGTTAGAAATGCTTTGAGTGCAAGTAACTGTAAATCAAGCTAACATGGCTGAAAATACAGGTTGGCAAACTATGGCACACAGGGAAAATCTGGCCCTTAGCCCATTTTTGAAAATGAAGTTTTCTCAGAATATAGTTGCACCCATTTGTTGACATATTGTCAAAGGCTGCTTTCATGATATAAATGACGTGTTCAGTAGTCATGACAGAGACATATGGCTGGCAAAACTTAAAATATCTACTATGTGGCCCGAGGAGTTTCCAGGGTTAGTTTCATAGCTGAACAATACTCAAGACATTGGGATAGTGTCTCTGTTATTCTCTTGACTTTCTCTTCATGGTCACAAAATGGCTTCCACAACTCCAGGCGTCACATCCTAACCTAACTGCATTTGGAGAAGGAAGTAACTGGAGGCTTACAGCAGAGATCCCCTTATGTTTTCCTCTTGTCGGGGAAGAAAAACTTTCCCAGACTGCCCGTAAATTGACCTTTATACCTTGCTGGTCAGACTGGGTTACATGCCCATCCTCTAAGCCAGAGGCAGAATCCACCTTCCTTAAATCCTGGAACAAGATTAGAGTCCTGACAGCAAGGAAGAAAGAAGGGATGTTACATTAGTGGGCAACCACAGTGTCTGACATAACATTCCCTCCGACTACCTTTCTCTCTCCTCAGTGGCATCTGACTCTCCCTTAGGAAGGGAACTGCCTTAGATCTGGAAAAAGACCTTGCCAAGAGCTCAGGTTCGAAGGTGAGCTACCTCTTCCCCAGGGTAGGGTACAAGGTAGCACTACTAAAAGGAGAACTGCACATTTTGTATAATTGAAGGAAAAGAATTTGAAGCTTCAGGGACAAAATGGGAGATCCAGGGTGGAGACAGAGGTGAGGGCACCGGCAAGATAGATAGTGTCCTAGGAGAAAGTCAATGTCCAATCTGACTTTTCTGCCCTTTACAAAATCTTGTATAAAGTCTATTAAATTCGTAATAACCACTAGAACACAGTGGTTGCAAGCAAGAGAAAAACAAACAAGCTAAACTGTCTTAGGTGAAAAACAAAAACAGAATAAATCTTAAACAGCACAACTGAATAGTCCGCTAGGAAGAATGGATGAGGGAGAAAAGGAGGTGGGATTGAAAAGATAGGATTTGATTTCTCTTTATTTCTCTGCCCCATTTCTTCCTTAATGGCTCCATTCTCAGGCAGTATTCCTCCACAGCACATGATGGCTTTCAGCAGCACCTGGAGAAAGATCATACCTTTTTTTAGGCCAGCAAGCAAAGGAGTCTCTTCCCTCAAAATGTAGAAAACATTCATCTTTATGCTGATTGAACAAGCTCAGGTCACATGCTCATCCTTGGGCCAATCACTGTAGCCAAGGGGTGGGGATTATCCTGATTAGCTCAGACCTCAGCCATATGCCCCACCCCTGGAAGAGGATGTCAGTTCCCAGAAGCCCACGAGCCCTTGGGGAAGGGCAGGCAGTGTTCCCCGGAGTAGTGCAATCCATGCTGGGAAACTGAAGCTGCGAGTGTCCGAGGTACCCTGGGACGTCTCTGTGATCTGCGTAGGTACCCATGGAGGAGCAGAGATGACGAATGAAGGAGGCAGTTGAGGAGAAGAGGAACACAGGAATTCACCAGAAATTGTCAGGCTGTGGAATTGATGGCGTCCACTTACTGTCCAGGCCTAAGGGGTAAGGAGACGTCTCCTCTCCCCCATGCTGGCATTTGGGTCACATGTGGAATCCATGGTAAACTGAGGCATCTGTCTTCTCCCTCCCAGGTCCAATAATCCCATCCTTTGCCGAACACTTCACTGTGGGACTGGCATCATTTCAAGCATTTAATTCTCGTTCCAACTCTACGAGGAAGGTACTGTTGTTCCCACTTCGCAGGGGAGGTTATTGAGGCACAAAAAGGTCAACCAATTCACTCAAGGTCACGCAGCTCCTACACCGTGTAATCGGGATTCGAACCTGAAGTGTGGTTCCCAGTGCAGCCCGCCATGACCACTCCACGTGGCCAAAGCCAGCGCGCCTGGAATCCCGGAAGGGAGTTCTTTCTATTGCAGGCCAGGAGCAGGGTACATCCCACTTGCCTTGAGGGACCCTAGTGCCTGTCAGGAGGCGACAGACCGAGGTGCTTTCCTCTCTGGGGCAACTGAACTGCCACCAGAAAAATGACCCATAAACTCGAGACGGAGCCCTGCTTTCCCTCTGTGGATTCCACCCTCCATTACGTCTCTCCCTCAATTAATTAATAAAGCACCGCTCCTCTCTGCCTGGCTGCTTCCTTCCCTCACTCTACCTCCCCATCTCCACTGAGATCCTGGTTTTTTCCCTCCCCATGGCCCAGCCTGCTGTTGTCTCTCGGTCCCTCCAGTTGCTCCTCACAGGGAGGTGGCTGGAGAGAGAGAGAACACGGAAGGCCCTGGGTGGATTTGTGCAGCCCTTGAAACGGGGCTCTGCTTCATCGAATCTCAGTTTTGTGAAGTTCTCCTGCTGAGCCCGGCCTCTGCTCCGGATTCACTCGTATGAGCAGATCTTCCAAAGACAGATGCAGTCCAAGGACAAGTTCAAGGTCAAAGATGGGGTTCAGCGATCTGTCTGAGGGCCCATGCTCTCTAGTTTCCTATTCGGGGGCACACCTTTTATGAACAGCTTGGTTCTGGGCTAAAAATGTGTGGGAAAGAGCTGAGTCCCTAAATTCAGGCAGACCTGGCTTCAAGTCCTAGCCCAACAATAACTGGCCTGGAGACTTGAACTTCTGTGGGTCTCATTTTCCTGTCCTGCAAAATGGGGATAGTAGCAGAAATTGGATATTTGGAAGTTAAATGACAGAATCTGCAAATCTCTTAGCACAGAGCCTGACACAAAGAAAGTAATTGGTTGGGTTTTTTTTAAATAGCTTTTTTTTTTTTTTTTTTTTTTTTGAGACAGAGTCTCTCCTTGTCACCCAGGCTGAAGTGCAGTTGTGCAATCACAGCTTACTGCAGCCTCAACCTCCCAGGCTCAAGCGATCCTCCCACGTCAGCCTCCTGAGTAGCAAGGACTACAGGGGTGTGCCATCAGACCTGTCTAATTTTTGTATTTTTTGTAGAGACAGGGTTTCACCATGTTTCCCATGGCTGTTCTCAAACTACTGGTCTCAAGCATCCCACCCAGCTCAGCATCCCAAAGTGCTGGAATTACAGGCATGAGCCACTGTGCCCAGCCAAAAATTAGCTATTTTTATTGTCAGTAGAGTCATTACAATTATTTTATGACTTTCCAAGATAGCATGCTACCCTTGGAGAAGCAGCACAGAGCAGGAGCTAAGAACACAGACTCTGGATTCAGTCTTCATGACTTTAAATCCTGGCTCTGTCATTTCTCAGCTCTGTGACCTTAGGCAAGTTATTCTACCCCTCTGTGCCTCAGTTTCTTGATCTTGAAAATGGTAATAATAATGGTACCCACCTCGCAGGCTGTTGTGAGGATTAAATGTGATGAGACATGTAGAGGGCTTAGAAGAGCACACAATGAATGTTAGCTGTTATTGTTTTCCAACATTCACTAACTTCCCAGTAAATGAAAACTGTCATTCTTTCAGTGGTGGGTTTTGATCAGTGGCAGGCTAGTAGCAACCAGCTGTCCTTAAAAAATTGTAGGCCAGGCACAGTGACATATGCCTGTAACCCCAGCACTTTGGGAGGCTAAGGTGAGAGGATCACTTGAGACCAGGAGTTTGAGACCAGCCTGAGCAACATGAGCAACATAGCAAGATCCCATCTCTTAAAAAATGTACATGTATGCATGTAAATATATACTTTTTTGTGATTAATTTTACTGATTTAAAGGATGTGTGGTGCAAAATTTGCAAATAACAATAAAATTTCATTGAGTTTTGCCAAGCTCTGTAGCCATTATCTATCTGTAATTGCAAGTTAACCATGATTTCCTTCCATCCTTCATTTGTTTGAAATGGGATCTTGATATAGTTCAGGCTGATCTTGAACTCCTGGGCTCAAGCAATCCTCCTCAGTAGCTGGGACTACAGGCACCCACCACCATGCCTGCCGATTGATTTTTTAAAAAATTTTCTTAGAGATAGGGTCTCTCTGTTGTCCAGGCTGCAAGCCAACCATGATTTGACAAATGGAGTTGCACCCCAACCAGGAGTGTATTTCCAACATGAATGTTGGCTGATTTTTCATTTCCATTAATGAGGAAAATGGAAATGAGACAATGAAGACATATGTTGGAACTTCACTCAGCCATCAACTTCTTTGCTAAATTGGATAGTTTTTAATACTGGAAGAATATTTACTCCAATTTTTATTGCTATTCACAACGTAATGGGTCTAACACAACACACTTTAAAATTTAATCTGTATTATAACATTTTCTTCATTTCTTTCTGAGGTCTAGACAGTCAACCAAAGCCCTGATTGGTAGCACCTATTTTCATGGTGTAAATATTCCCACCATGGCTAGATTCAAGCTAACAAGACAGAGTAATTGAATGTGAAGTCGGAAAGAGAGGCACAGTGAGTGACCCACCATTACACATTATTTCTACCATATAGATACAATAGACTTTAATCTCAAGAGCATAGATAATAGCAAAATTTATAAAATAATCAGAAAGTAATGAGTAGTGCATCATTTATTATATGTTTTTAATTTAATCTCTTCAAGTGTTATATAAATTTAATTTAAAATAATTGCTGTTTAACAACTAGCTTGCAAAATTTCTACAAGTTTAACAATTGGCTTTCGTGAGCCAGTGTGAGCTACCTCCAGCATACCTCTGGTTTTGATAGCTAAATCCCCAGAGGAAGCTTCAAGAACAACAAAAGAGGAAATGCATTAAGTAATTATGGGACATGAGAGATTTTTAAAATTAGTCATTAAGAACAATTTTTCCTAAATGAGGGATTTTCCTTATTGGCCACAAAATGTCTCTTATTCCCAAATGTTCTTCTAGTACTTTGCCACTCTACTCTCAAGAGGTAAGAGTCAGTGTCCCCTCTCCTTGAACTGGGGTGAATTTGGGATTGCCTGGAACAATAGAAGATAGTGGAGGTGGCTTCCATCCATAGGTGACTTCCAAGACTAAATCTGAAAAGATGGTGCCGCTTCCTCCTTGTGACCTAGAAAACTCACTCTTGAAGCCTACAGCCTCCATGTAAGCAATTTGGCCAACCTGAGACTGCCATGTTGTGAGGAAGCCCAAACTAGCCTATGTGGAATTACTGCACAGAGAGCCCGGAGACTCCATGAAGAGAGAGAGGCCCAGGAACACCCAGCTGCCCCCTGCTGGCCCAGCACCAGCTCCATTTGACTGTAACAATGCAAGAGGCGCTGGGCCAGAGCCACACATCGGAGACCTTGGCAGGGCCTTGGACATACTAAAAGCTTGTAGAGTCCTGAGAAGGATGTCAGTGCTGAGTTAAGAAAAATGTTATTAGAAACTGGAAGAAAGGGGATCTTTGTTACGTGGTGGTGGAAAGTTTGTCACCTGTGGTAACGTAGAAAGAAGACATGTATCCAGTGAACTCACTGCTATAGCAGAATATTAAAAGTGTTATCTGGCTTTTTCTTGCTACTTATGATAAAATACAAAAGGAAAGAAACGAACTAAAACAAGCTATTAAATATAAAGGAGCCAGGACCTACTGGACTCGAAAACAAAATTATTTTTCATTTCTAGCTTCTCTACATGGCAAAAACTTCTCAAACTGAGAAAAGGCCTCAGGCTTTTATTATCTGATTTCAAGACTTACTATAAAGTAAGTCTACAGTAATCAAGACAGTGTGGTATTGGTGAGAGGATAGTCACATAGATCAATGGAACAGAATAGAGAATCCAGAAATAGACCTGCTCATATATGGTCAATTGATTTTCAACCAAGGTGCAAAGGCAATTCAATAGAAAAAGGATAGTCTTTTTCAATAAAGAGGGCTAGAAAAAATGGACATTATATGCAAAATAAAATGACCCTCAGCCCATACCTAGCTCCCTGTACAAAAATTAACTTTAAATGGATCATAGACTTAAATGTAAAACCTAAAACTATGAAACTTTCAGGAGATGACATAGGAGAAACTGTGATTTAAGTTTGGCAAAGATTTCTCATGTGGGATACAAAAATACAAATCATAAAAGAAAAAACTGATAAATTGGGCTTCATCAAAATTTAGAACTTCTGCTCTTTCAAAGCCATGGCTAAGAAAATGAAAAGACAAGAAACTACAAACTGTGAGAAAATATTTACAAAACGCGTATCTTATAAAGGAGTGGTTTCCAAAATAAGAAGATAAAAAAACTCTCAAAACTCAATTTTGAAAGGAAACTCAATTTTATTATAAAGCAACCCAATTTAAAGTGGGCAAAAGACTATCTGTTCTCCACTGAATTGCCTTTGTACCTTTGTTAAAAATCAGTTGTCCATTTATGTGTGGATCTATTTATAGACTCTGTATTCTGTTCTATTGATCTATATTCCTGTCTTTATACCAATACCATGCTGCCTTGAATACTGTAGTTTTATAATAAGTCTTGAAATCACGTAGTGTTAGTTCTCCAACTTTATTATTTTTCAAAGGCTTTCTAAGTCCTTTGTCTTTCTCTATGAATTTTAGAATAAACTTGTCACTTTCTACCAAAAAAAAAAAAAAGCCTTATGGGATCTTTGATCAAAATTGCATTAAATCTATAGTTCAATTTGGGGGCATTGCCATCACAACAATATCAAGTCTTCCAACTCATGAACAGGATATATCTCTCCACCTATTTAGCTCTTTTTAAATTTCCTTCAGTGCTGTTTTGTAGTTTTTAGTCTATAAGTATTTCATCACTCTTTTTTCAGATTTATCCGTTAACACTTTTTACTTTTGATGCTATCGTTAATAGTATTATGTTTTAATATTCCAATTTCTAGTTGTTCTTGATTGTACTTAGAAGTGCAATTGATTTTTGTATAATGATCTTATATCCTGCAACCTTGCTAAACTCAATTACTAGTTCTCAATTACTAGAAAATCATCAGATTTTATATAAAGATCATCACGTCATGTGCAAATTTTACTTCCTTTTTTCCAGTGTTAATGCTTTTTATGTCTTTGCCTTGCATTATCAAAATGGCTGTAACATCCACTGCAGTGTTGAATAGGAATGGGTGAGAGCAGGCGTTCTACATCTTATATATAAAAATTAACTCAAAACAGTTTATAGATCTACATGTAAAGATACAACACTACAAAGGTTCCTGAAGAAAGAAAATTTTTGGGACCTTGGGTTAGGCAAAGGGCATGTTCTTAGACACACTATCAAAAGCATGAGCCATAAAAAAATTGAAAAGGTGATCTTCATCAAAATTAAAACCTTCTGCTCTTTGAATAACTCTTTTAAGAGAATGAGCCATGGACTGAGAGAAAATGTTTGCAAGTTACACATCTGAATTAAAGAAAAACAAAAACTTGTATCCATGATACATAAAAAACTCTCAAGATTCAATAATAAGAAAATAAACAGCCCAGCTTTTATAATGGGCAAAAGATTTGAACAGACATTTCACCAAAGAAGATAGCAAATAAACACATGAATAGATGTTTAGCATTATTCGTCATTACAAAAATGGAAATGTAAACCACAATGAGACACCACTACACATCTATTAGAATGGTAAATTTAAAAGACTGGCTATACTGTGTTGAATAGGGTTCCCTCCAAATTCATGTCCACTCAGAATGTGACCTTATTTGGAAATAAGATATTTTCAGATAATTAGTTAAAGCAAGCTAATAGTGGATTAGGGTAGGCCCTAAATCTCGTGACTGACCTCCTTAAGAAGGCCACATGAAGACACAGAGACACACAGAGAAGAGAATGCCATGTGAAGCCAGGGACAGAGATTGGAGTGATGTATATATAAGCCCAGGAATATCTGGGGCCACCAGAGCTGGAAGAGGCAAGGAAGCTGTCTCCCTGAGAGACTCCAGAGAGAATCAACCCTGCTCACTCTTGACTTTAGACTTCTGGCCTCAAGAAGTGTGAGAAAACACATTTCTCTTGTTTTAAGACCCCACTGTGTGGCAATTCATTACAACAACCTTTGGAATCTAATATATTGACCATTCCAAATGCTGAGGAAGAATGTTGAGGAACTGGAACTCTTGTACATTGCCGATGGGAATGTAAGATAGTACAAGCACTTTGGAAACCAGTGTGGCAATTTTTTAAAAAAAGTTAAATACCTGCTACAGGATCAAGCCATTCTGCTCCCAGGTATTTACCCGAGAAAAGAAAGCTGTGATAGGCAAAATAATGGCCCCTGAAGATGTTCATGCCCTAATCCCTGGAACCTGTAAACATGTTAAATTACATGACAAAGGAGACTTTTTAGATGTGATTAGATTAAGGATATTGAGATGGAGAGATTGTTCTAGATTATCCAGGTGGGCCTGATGTCATCACAAGGGTCTCTATAAGTGAAAGAGGGAGGCAGAAGAGTGAGTGTGAGAGTGACATCATGTGACAAGACTTGACAAGTCATGGCTGCCTTTGAAGATGGAGGAAGGAGACACAAGCCATAAATTCAGGTGGCCTCTAGTAGCTGGAAAAGACAAGGGAACAGATTCCACCTAGAGCCTCCAGAAGGAATGCAGCTGTGCTAACACTTTGATCTTATCCCAGTGAAACTCATTTTAAAATTCTGACCCCCAGAACTATAAAATAATAAATTTATGTTGTTTGAAGCCTCTACATTTGTGGTGATTTGTTATAGCACCCATAGCAAACAAATACAAAAACATATATCCACACAAAGACTTGTAAGCATCAATGTCCATAGCAGCTTTATTTGTAATAGACAAATATCCACCAATATGGATAAACAAATTATGGAATATCCATGCAATGGGATTCTACTCACATACTGCATTATTCCCTGTATATGGCATTCTGAAAAGGGCAGAAATGCAGGGACAGAAAATAAATGAGGAACTGCCATGGGCTGGGTGGGTGATAGAAATGACTACAAAGGTATACAAGGGAAATTTTGGGGTGATTGTAGTGGTAGTTACATAATTGTATGCATTTGTTGAACTTACAGAACTATACACTTTAAAAGGGCAAATTTTTCTCTATAAAAATTTTACTTCAGTAACTTTGACTTAGAAAGTGGAAAGGTGAGAGACATAGCAAAGAAAAGGAAGCAAATGTCTGGGCGCAGTGGCTCACACCTATAATCCCAGCATTTTGGGAGGCCGAGGCAAGTGGATCACCTGAGGTCAGGAGTTTGAGACCTGCCTGGCCAACATAGTGAAACCCCATTTCTACTAAAAATACAAAAAATTAGTTGGACATGGTGGTGTGTGCCTGTAATCCCAGCTGCTTGGGAGGTTGAGGCAGGAGAATCGCCTGAACCTGGGAGGTGGAGGTTGCAGTGAGCTGAGATCGTGCCATTCCAACTCCAATCTGGGTGACGAGTAAAATTCCATCAAAAAAAAAAAAAAAAAGGAAGGGCCTCAGACCAAATATCGAATCCAAGTGGGACTGTATGTTCTTTTAAGACGCAAGAAAGATTTATGGCAGTACCTCACAGAACCTTTCCAGTAGAGAAAAGCTTCTCTAAGGATCTAAAGGCCATGCCTCACAGGCACTTTCCTTTATATGACAAGCCTGTTTAAGATCTTTAAGGCATTGATCTGAGTGGGAACGCATGGTAGAAAAGAGCTTATCTCAAAGAGATTTGTGATTTTGACTTTTCTTTAATGGCATGAATCTCGATAAGATTCGTAGGAAACACACAATGTTTTTAATAGAATTGTTCTTGTGGAAGTTGTGCCTGCTTGAACTAAAAGGAACAGAGAGAATAGAAAATAAAATGAGGTCTTTGGGTTTCCAAACTTCTGTAGGTAGGAAGCAAGCCAAGAAAAACCCTCAGCTGCAAACATGGCTGTATTTTATGGAAAATAACAGTGACTCAGAGTCATATCTAGGGAACAATCCTGAGTCCCAGTCAAGGAAATGGCAACATTTAGCAACATTTGCCCAGCTGAATTTTAGAATTGCTATGGACCAGTGATTTACCTCCCATTTTCTACCTCTTTAAATGTGAGTGCCTATAAGAGTTATCTTGTGCCTGACCTCTGATTGCATGTTGAATGTGTAGGAAGCAGTTAACTTGCTCTTTACTTTATAGGTGTTCAGGTCAAAAATAAAGGTACTCAAAGAGCTGTCCCCAAAGTATCATATCTGAGGAGCATTATGTGGGCCTGGACCTGATTTAGATAATAAAATCCTGGACCTTGATACTGAGCCTGATCCTGTAATGGGATGAAATGCCTGGGAAGTCTCAGAGGAGTGTATTTTACATGTGAAAGGGATATGAATTGCTGTGGCCAGAAATTGAGCTTGGCACATTATGTTTTCCAAAAATACCTGCAATAATATTTCCCGACCCACATGCCCTTCTAGAACTTTGCAACTTCTCCATGAAGAGGTGGAATCTATGTTCCCTCCCCACTTGAACTTGACTTTCTTGACTGGTGGAGTACAGTAAAAGTGATACCATGTGACTTCTGAGGCTAGGTCACAGAAATACCGTATACTTCTGCCTTGATTTATTGAGATGCTCAATCTTGAAACCCAGCCACCATGCTGTGAGGAAGCCCAAGTAGCCTTTGAAGAGACCCAGATGGAGAGGAACCAGAGTTCTCAGTCTAATGCCCTGGCTGAGCTCCTAACCAATGGTTAGCACCAAGATGCCATGTGAGTGAGCCATCTTGGAAGTAGATCGTCCCACCCACATTGAGCTGTGTCAGCTGAAGCCCCATGCAACAGAGACAAGCTGACCCCACTGAGTCCTGTCCAAATTGCTGATTCACGAGCAAAATAAGTGATTATTATTTATTTCAAGCCACTAAGTTATGGGGTACATTGTTACACAGTAATGAATAAATAGAACATTTACCTAGAGGTCTCTAAAAATAGTATAGAAATGAATGCAGAGCCAAAGCAATAAGAAAAATATTGATAGATGAGTACTTTAAAATGTAAAGCTTCTGCACACCAAAAAGAGTCATAGACAACATTAAAAGTTAAATATATCCATTTCCAGGTATATATATACAAGAATTGAGAGCAGGGACTTAAAAAGATACTTGTATACCCATGTTCATAGCAGCACTATTCACAATAGCCAAAAGATGGAAATAATCCAAGTGTCCACTGATGGATGAATGGCTAAGCAAAAATGTGGTCTATCCACACAATGAAATACTATTCAGCCTTTAAAAGGAAGGAAGTTCTGACATAGGCTACAACATGAATGACACTTGAAGACATCATGCTAAGTGAGATAAGCCAGACACACAGAAAAGATAAATATTGTATGATTTCACTTATGTGAGGTTCCTGGAGTAATCATAGAGACAGAAAGTAGAATAAGGGCTACCAGACGCTGAGGGAGGGAGAATGGGGAGTTACTATTTAGTGGGTACACAGTTTCAAATTTGGGTGATGAAAGTTTTGGAGATGGATGGTGGTGATGGTTGCACAACAATGTGAATGTACTTAATGCCACGAACTGGACTCTTTTTCTTTTCTTTTTTTTTGAGTCTCACTCTGTCGCCCAGGCTGGAGTGCAGTGTCATGATCTTGGATCACTGCAACCTCCACTCCCAGGTTCAAGGGATTCTCGTGCCTCAGCCTCCCAAGTAGCTGGGATTACAGGCATGTACCACTGCACCCAGCTATTTTGTGTGTGTGTGTGTGTGTGTGTGTGTGTGTGTGTAGTAGACACAGGGTTTCACCATGTAGGCCAGGCTGGTCTCGAACTCCTGACCTCAAGTATCCGCCCCACCTCAGTCTCCCAAAGTGCTGGAATTATAGGCGTGAGCCACCGCACCTGGCCTAAACTGGACTCTTAAAAATGGTTAAAAGGGTAAATTTTATGGTATCTATATTTTACCACAATAAACAAGATAATTCAAAGACAAATAGAACACTGGAAAAATATTTGCAAAAATAACTGCTATATATTGCCAGTTTTTAAAAACATGGGCAAAGATAGAAACATGCAATGCAAAATAAGAAGAATTAGGATGAGGAGGAGAAATAAAAATGGCTAAAAACCAATTTGGAAATATATCCAATCTCTCTAGTGAGCAGTTTTAGTGGTGTGTGGGATAATATCATATATAGCTGTTGAGCGTGTAAATTAGCATCTTTCTGGAAGGCAGTTTTGTTCTATGCATGAAATCTTTTTTTAAAAAGTTCCATGACCCCCCAATTGCACTATTAGGAATTAAGTATAAAACAGTAGTCAGATAAAGTAGATACAAGGGCAAGCAATAGAGGATGGCTAATAATCAGACAAAAGTTTAAATCAACCTACAACCCCCAGTAAGAGGAGGTTCGTAAATAAATGCTGGCACAACCGTGGACTATGCAAACTTTAAAAGGGACGACATTCTTCTATATTTATTGACATGCCGAGGTGTGCATGACATATTTTAAGTGAAAAAGATGCAGATTAAGAGACAATATGTACAGTATGGGGGCGGAAAGTGCATGTGTCTGAATACATTAGAAGTCTAGAAGAAATGTTAACCATGCTTATTTGTGGGTAGTGGAACTCCAGATAATTTTTTTCTTCCTTACACTCATCTTTTTATTTTCCTCTTTGGAGCTATGAGCATATATTCCATCAGAAATTTTTAGAAGACCTTTTTTTTCCCCCACAATTACAGAAAAGCACAGATGTGGTCCTGGCTGGAGTGGGAAGAATCCCACTGCCCTTCTCATTTGGGGATCTCAAGGCACATGACAAAACATCTGCTGAGGACTTGATAGACCCTAAAGATGTCTCGGTCAAAGTTGCCCTCCCTGGAGAGTTCCAGTCCCAGTCTGGTCCCAGCCCGGTCCACACAGAGCATTCACCAACACTCCTCAAATCCTCCATCGTCTGCTCAGGTGGAGTAGATAAAGTTCGTAACAATCCAGGATTTCATTCACCACCTCCTTTCCCATCTTTCCATGGCATTGGGCTCCTCCTGGGCCACCTGCTTCCCTGCTTTCTGTTGTTTCCTCCTGCCTTAAGATGGTGACATTGAGTAGAGGTGATCAAAAGATGTCTCCAGAAGCCAACCTTCTCTAAGCAGAGTCTGATTCTGGGTTCTCTGAATGCTGCCTCTCCACTACCCTACAAAGAAAGCTGAAACTGGGGAGGTTCTTTTTAAGGGAGAACAGTTTTCTTCTTGCCTTTCCTAGTGACTTCTTTCTACCTGGAAGGTGGATGTGTGGCCTGGAGCTGTAGCAGCCATTTTGTGTCCATGAGGAAGTCCCATATTCTAAGAAAATGAAGCAGGAAATTAGAAGAAACTGATGTCTCTGGTAGCTTCCTTGATGCTTTGTGTAGCTTTAAGCTGCCTGCCTCAAACTCTTTATTTTGTAAAATAAATTATGTTTATGCCAGATTATCAGAGGTTTACAGGCAAAGATGATCCTAACTGATCTCTTGGGGTTTTCATCATGTCCACAACGCCTGGGCTTGGCCCTAAGTGTAGAGGCTGTGGGGTGTGTGTGTGTGTGTGTGTATGTATGGGGGTGAGTCCCTTTCAACTGCTGGCAGCACTATTCTCTCTATTGCAATTCTTCTCTATGCTCCTTTAATCTTTGTAACAACCCTTAAGGGAGGTACCATTGCCATCTTCATTTCACAGCTGGGAAATTGAGGCTTCCAGAAGACAAGTGACTTGCCTAAGTTTATACTAATCTGAGGACTCTTCCTATGACATTAGATGATTCAGCCAGGGCAGAAGACAAACAGCCTTGTTAATAGTTGTTGTTGTTAACTAGGCCATTTCTTGGTTCTCTGGAGTCCTCAAACCTAGGCCTTTGCTTTAAGCTTAGCAAATAGCACAGTGCTGAAGAGTGCAGACCATGGTCTCAGAAAGATTTGAATTCAAATTTTAGTCCCCTCAGAGTTCCAGTTCAGCCCTCTGGGAAGTAGACACCAAGGTGGAAGTGAACTTGCAAGAGATTTATTGGGGAAGATACTATGAAGGATAAAGGGGAGGGGAAGCCAGGCGTGGTGGCTCACACCTGTAATTCCAGTGCTTTGGGGGACCAAGGTGGGAGGATGCTTGAACCCAGGAGTTCAAGACCAGCCTGAACAACATAGTGAGACCCCATCTCTACAAAAAAATTTAAAAATGAAAGGGCCAGGCACAGTGACTCACACCTGTAATCCCAGCACTTCAAGAGGACAAAACAGGCAGATTGCTTGAGCCCAGGAGTTCAAGACCAGCCTGGACAACATGGCAAAACCCCATCTCTACAAAATAATAACAATAATAATAATAATAATAATAATAATAATAATAATTTTAAAATTAGCCAGGCATAGTAGTGCACACCTATAGTCCCAGCTACTTAGGAGGCTGAGATGGGAGGATCACCTGAGCTTAGGAGGTCGAGGTTGCAGTGAGCTATGATCACACCACTGAACTCCAGCCTGGGTGACAGAGTAAGACCAGAAAGAAAGAAAGAAAGAAACAAAGAAAGAAAGAAAGAAAGAAAGACAGAAAGAAAGAAAGAGAGAAAGAGAGAAAGAGAGAAAGAGAGAGAGAGAGAGAGAGAGAGAAAGAAAAGAAAAGAAAAAGAAAGGAAGGAAGGAGAAAGGGAGAAAGGGAGAAAGAGAGAGAGAGAGAAAGACAGAGAGAGAAAGAGAGAGAGAAAGAAAAAGAAAGAAAAGAGAGAAAGAGAGAGAAGGAAAAAAAGAAAGAGAAAGAAAGAAAGAAAAGAAAGAAAGAAAGACAAAAGAAAAGAAAGAAAGAAAAAGGAGAAAGTAGGAGGGGGAAGGGAGTGCCTTCAGATACTGATGCTGGTCTGACACCTGGGAAGGGAGAGGGGAATGATAAGGACGAAAGATGGGAGGAGGAACCTCAGACTGCAGTGTAGCTCTGAGAAAGTCCCCAGGCTGATGGGGAGCCCAGAGCAAGGGTTGCCTGTCCCCGTCTTTGGCAGGCGTGACTCAACTCTCCCACGCCAGCCGTGCCCAGTCATTGGCTGAGAGCAGTCAATGGATACCATGTCCATCTGAAGATGTGACACTGGGGGCTGTCACCAACACCTTGAGGAAAGAGGTGATCTCTTGAAGGGAGAGTGGCACATTCCAAGGCCACCATCCCCCTCACCATAAGCAAGTCCCAGCACCTCACTGAGCCTCAGCGCACTCATCTGTGAAACAAGGGTGGTAATAATGGTGCTTATCTCTCAAGGTTGGCCCAAGGTCTAAATGGCATAATTTACACCAAGGCTTAACTGAGCGCCTGGCACATGGGAAATGCTCAAAGAAAGGCAGCTATTTTTAATAAGGAAAATTCCCTGCCTGTCTTTCCCACCTCCACCTCCCCAGGAACCAACCCTGTGCATCCCTTCTGTGTTGAGATCTGCTGGGAGCTCAGCTCAAGGCAGTGACAGATGCTATCCTGCAGGTGCCAGGGCCTCACATCTCAGCTTTCCTGGCAATGAGGTCATTTGTGCACCCACAGAGCCAAGCAACAGAGGCTGGCGGAGTGGCCCGCCCCAGTGCTCTCCTGCTCCAGCCCCCAGGGGAGCTGGGAGTTCCCAAGCAAGGATGTGACATTGACACTCTAGGGGAGGCCGATGTTTTGGGTCCATCATGGTGAGATCTCAGGCTGAGAGGGCAGAGGCCAGCTTGTCTGAAGCCCTTCTCTGAAGGTGAAGTGGTGAGTGGCTCAGAGGAGTCAGGGATGGGCCCAAGGTCTCAGTTCCCATCCTGACCCCCTGGGATCTTTCATCAAGGCAAGAAATGACACCAAGGGAGACGCTAATGGGCTGAGAAACATGGTGCAGCCCCGGGCAAGTTCTTTGCCAAGCATGGGTTATGGGTTAGGTGACCTGGCTTTTGTGTAGCCTTTTTCTTCAACTTCTTTACCTGTAAAATGGGTACAGTTGGACTTTTCTCAAGCTAGCCACTCATGGAAATGAAATAATGATGGAAATACCCACCAGAAACATTAGTTACAATGTCCTGAGAATGTACGGTGTGCCAAGTCCTGTGCCACACACTTATAAACATTGTAAACATTGGCCACTTAATCTTCACAATACCATCAAGTGGGAACTGTGATTGTACCCAGGGCAGATGTGGAAACTGAGACTCTGAGAGGCTAGCTGAGCTACTGTAGTCATGCAGCTGAGAGGTGAGCCTGATGGAGGCCGTGGGCCCTCTCAGCCCTGCTCAGCCCGGTCCTGCGCTCATTATACACTAGAGCATGGAGATGTTCCATGTATCATTGTTTTAATGGCAAAATAACCCAGCTATCCATTCATAGGGGATCAAATAAATAACTCACGCGACCTTTACATAATGAAAATTGCTGCATCAATTACAAAGTATAAGGCAGGTTGGGCATGATGGCTTATGCCTGTGATCCCAGCACTTTGGGAGGCCAAGGTGGGAGGATCGCTTGAGGCCAGTAGTTCAAGACCAGCCTGAGCAACATAGTGAGACCCTGTCTCTAACAGTAAAAATTAAAAATAAAAAAATTAGCCATGGTAGCACATGCCTGTGGTCCCAGCTACTCCAGAGGCTGAGGTAGGTGGATCGCTTGAGCCCAGGAGGTCGAGTCTGCAGTGAGCTATGATCATAGCACTGCACTCAAGCCTAAGTGACGGAGCAAGACCCTGTAAAAAAACAGAGCAAGGCAGCCCGTGTGCTCCTATAGGGAACAATTTCTAAGAGAGGGAGTTGACACCTGAACAACACAGGTTTGAACTATGCAGATCTACTTACACATGGATTGTTTTCAAGCTGACTGTGGGACTTGAGTATGCAAGGATTTTGGCATCCGAAGGGGTCCCGGAGCCAATCTTCCACCTATGCCAAGGGACAACTGTCTTGTTAAGAGAAGAAAGCAAGGCCCAGGCGCAGTGGCTCACACCTGTAATCCCAACACTTTGGGAGGCCAGGGCTGGGGAATCGCTTGAGCCCAAGAGTTTGAGACCAGCCTGAGCAAAGTGGCAAGACCCTCTGTCTATAAAAGAGTCAAAAATTAATACTTTTTTAAAAAAAAGTATTAAAGAAGTATAAAAGAAGAAAGCAAGGAATAGAAACCATGTTTTAAATGAGCCCTTTTGGGGGTTTTTTAAATGTGTAACATGATACTAATTTTATTTAAATTTTTTATTTTATGACAGTATTCTCTTCCTACTGAGGGAAAATTCCCATCACAAAACTTGTGCAGGAGCTGAACCATGTCTAGCAGGTGAACACACAAAATGAACCCTGGCAACTTCCAGGGAGATGTGGGCCTTTTCTTTCTACTGAACGTACTTCTCTTGTGTTGGGTTTTTATAACAAGAAAAATTGCTTTTGTTAGAAAAATTAATACAAAAAGCAATGCATGTCCAATATAGAAAATTTAATATAGAAGTGAATAAAGAAGAAAATTAAAATTACCCAAACGACCAGCCCTCCAGAGGCAAGCCCTGGCAATGTGGTAGGGTACTCATTTCTCTTCAGAAAAGGTGATTTCCTGCCAAAGGGAATGTTCTCAGACTTCCATGGAGTCCCCCCGAAGCCCTCCCAAACCCTCTTGAGAAAGACGCAGGCCTCACAGACTGTTAGAGTGCACAACCTTTGCTCCAACATTCCCACTCTAGAAGTGCATCCTAAGGAAATAATTGGATACTCAGACAGTATAGAAATTCTACAAGAATGGTGGCTGCATCACCATTTATAGTTGGGAAAATCACTTAAATGCCCTTTAGTGGGGGAATGGTTGAATAAAATCTGAACATCTGTGAGATGGAACATTCTACAACCATTTCCATAATAATGTGGATCAATATTTATTGGCATGGAATGATTGCCTTGTTATATTATTAGGCAAATCAGTGGTTATGAAACCGTATGTATGGTATGACCCCGATTTTGTAAAAAAAAAAAAAAAATACATATAATATACACACAGACATATACGTGTGTATGCTTAAAAACAGACCACAGAAATATACCCCACCATGGTACCAGTTATTTCTGGGTAGAGGGATAGGAAGTGATATTTTAATGTCTAATTTTCCCACAGTAAATGGATATTATTTTGCACTTTTTAAGACTAAAAACTAAATAACATGCTGGCACAGTCTCACCTTGGGGCCTCTGCCCTGGCAGTTTCCTCTGTCTGAAATGCTTTTCCCCAAATATTCTCCACTTTCTTCACATCTTTGTTCAAATGTCATTTTCTCCAGGAGGCTTCCTGACCACTTGATTTAAAATTGTGTCTTGACTGTGCACAGTGGCTCATGCCTGTAATCCAGCACTTTGAAAGGCCAAGGCGGGAGGATGACTTGAAGCTGGGAGTTCAAGACCAGCCTGGGCAACAAAATGAGACATTATCCATTATAAAAAATATATTTTTTAAAATAGCTAGGCATGGTGGCACACATCTGTGGCCCTAGCTACTCAAAGGCTAAGGTGAGAGGATGGCTTGAGCTCAGGAGTTCCAGGCAGCAGTGAGCTATGATGATGCCACTGCACTCCAGCCTGGGTGTCAGAGAGATACCCTGTCTCAATAAGGTATATTAAAAAAAAAATTGGCCGAGTACCGTGGCTCACACCTCTAATCCCAGGACTTTGGGAGGCCAAGGCGGGCGGATCACAGGGTAAAGAGACCGAGACCATCCTGGTCAACATGGTGAAACCCCGTCTCTGCTAAAAATACAAAAATTAGCTGGGTGTGGCAGCGCGCACCTATCCTCCCATACTCTGGAGGCTAAGGCAGGAGAATCACTTGAACCTGGGAGGCAGAGGTTGCAGTAAGCCGAGATCGCACCACTGCACTCTAGCCTGGCGACAGAGTGAGACTCCGTCTCAAAAAAAAAAAAAAAAAAAAAAAATCGTGTGTATCGCTCTCTTTCTTAGTTTTTGTCTCTGTCTCTCTTCTGTCTTATCCTGTTCTATTTTCCTATTTTACTCCGTAGAAGGTATCAAATTCTAACCTCCTAGGTCGTTTGCTTATTTATTAAGTTTGTCATCTAGGACCCCCTGCCCACCGGCCCCCAGCAGGAAGGACTGCTCCAGGAAGGCAGGAATTGGAATTTGTGTCTATTTTGTTCCCGGTTGACTCCCAGGGCATAGAACAGGGCTTGGCACACAGTAGGAGCTCAGTAAATATTTGAGTAATGAATGAATGAAATCTAAACAAGCAAATGGTTTTCCTTTATGGATTTCATCCTCACCCTCTGATTTTCAGAAGCAGCGGCATGGATGAGACGGGTCTGGCAGGGCTGGAGGGGACAGGTGGGAGGAAAGACGTCCCTCGCCCTCTCCGGATTCCGCGCCCTTCGTTTGCCAGCGGGAAGCCGTGGCTGTGCGGAGCCCTAAAGTAGCACCGTCCCCTGCTGGGCAGTTTGGAGAAATGCAGCGCAGACGCTCAGCGCTTGGGCCAGATTCATTTCAAACACCTGGAAATTTGGAAAGGAACAGGGTGGAAAGGTCATTGGGGGGTGAGGCAGCCAGATGGGTCTGAGGTAGGCCTTTTCAGAAAGGGAGAGGAGCCGAGAAAAAAATGCAGCCCATTCTCTCAGCTGCAGGACCCGGATCCAAGCAGAATCCACATCTCGCAATGGATGGGTTTCTCCTGTTGAGGCCAAGATTGACCTTGATGGAAGTCAGGTGCCCTTCAAGGCCAATTCCCAGGGATCTCTTTTTGGAATTTCTGGTTTCTCTAGGTTTCCTCGCAGGTTTTGTGGTGATGTATCCTTTTATCAAACCCACCCCACAAAACCAGAATTTCAAACCAAGTTTTTACCCAGACTTTTCAACAAATGTGCACATGCAGTTTCAGAAAGAGGAAATGTATTAGTCCCTTCTCACACTGCTACAAAGAACTACCTGGGACTGGGTAATTGATGAAGAAAAGAGGTTTTATGGACTCGCAGTTCTGCAGGCTTAACCAGCAGTATGACTGGGAGGCCTCAGGAAACTTACTGTCACAGTGGAAGGCAAAGGGGAAACAAGCACCTTCTTCACTTGGCGGCAGGAGAGACAGAGAGAGAAGCGAGGAGAGCTCTATCATGAGAATAGCAAGGGGGAGGAGGAGGTCCGCCCCCATGATACAATCACCTCCCACCAGGCCCTTCCCCCGACAAGTGGGGAATACAATTGGAGATGAAATGTGGGTGGGGACACAGAGCCAAACCCTATCAATTAGCTGAGTCAAGATTGTTCATTGACTTGTCATTTTTACTGTGAATTTACTGTGTGCCAGGCACAGTTCTGGGTACTGGGGCTACAGCAGCAAAAAAGACAGACAAAAACCTCAGCCTTTATGGAGCTGATATTACAGTAAAAGAGACAAGTCCCTAACACACAAATAAATGAAAATATCTAACTAAAAACTAAGGTAAGTGCCCTGAAAGAGAAAAACAAGGTGTCACAAAAATTTTTTTTTAAAAAAGCAGACTTCAATTTTGGGAATCCACACTGAAGACATGAGATTTAATCTGAATTCCTCTCCCAGGAGCCAGGGGCAGTCTACAGGGAGAAAGGAATAGTAAGAGAGAAGCTGGAAGTTTCCAGGCTTTTGATCTTAATTCAATATCTCCCTAGCGAAGAATAACTTGTCCCTTTTAGTAGATGTTTGCTCTGTTGTAAAAGGACAACACAGAGTCCTGGGTTCAAATCCTGGCTCTGCCCCCTTCCTTAGTTTCTACTTCCTCTGTCCCTTAGAGTTATGATAAGGATTTAGTGAGATAATAGAGATGTAGCTATGGACGCAGCACCTGGCAAATAGTCAATAAGCAGTCATCATTACTGTTTAAAGGCTTTGAGAAGATCTGCAGCTGGGGAACCTATTGAACTAGACTCATTCTTTGGCTATGGAAACTTTTTTTTTTTCTCTTAGAGATTCACTCTGTCACCCAGGCTGGAGTGCAATGGTGTGATCTCAGTTCACTGCAACCTCCACCTCCCAGGTTCAAGAGCTTCTTCTGCCTCAGCCTCCCAAGTAGCTGGGATGATAGGCGTGCGCCACCACGCCCAGCTAATTTTTGTATTTTTAGTAGAGACGGAGTTTCACCATGTTGGCCAGGCTGGTTTTGAACTCCTGACCTCAAATGATTCGCCCACTTCTGTCTCCCAAAGTGCTGGGATTATGGGCGTGAGCCACCGTGCTCAACCTGTAGAACCGTTTTGTTGCAGGATATTGTGTGCTCTACCATATTACTTCAGTTATTGGGGGTTTGGGTGGAGCAGACATTATTCATTGCCTACCCCAAGTCCATTTGCTGTCTTTTTTCTTGCTAATAGAACTCTGATTATGTTCAGGATTAGGCCAAAGAACCTTGGATCTCTAAGCAGGTAGGTCAGACTTGGTCTAGATGTGGGCGCCTTACCTTGTTCTGGCCAGTGAAATGTATGAAAAGTCTCCTAGGGGCTTCCCCGTGAAGAAATTGTCCTCCATGAGAAGTAAAGAAACACACCTGACCCCTCCCCCACCCCCACTGCCCCAGCTCCTGCTTTGAATGTAGTGTCATGAGGACAGGACACTTGGCTCTGCTGCCACCATCTTGGGAGCACAAGGGGGAAACCCACAGAGTCACAGAGACAACTCTGGGGTCCCCAATCATGTCCAGCTGCTGAACAACCCTGGAACTGCCTGTTCCCCGACTCCTTGAGAGAAAACGAATCCCCTGTTGGTTTAAGCTGCTGCTAATGGTTTTCCATCACCTGCATCCCAGAACATTCCTCACTGATCCGGGGTCCCAGTTCTCTGTTCCGAATTAAAATCATCCTGGTTTCTCCATTTGTCTAAATATTCTCTGGTTCACCTTGAGGACAGTGTCTGGGCATTGCACCAGGCAGCCCATACCCCTCCCTGGGGCCTGTTCCCTTTGTAAAACCATGACTCACCTCCGAGGCCCTTGCTGGCCACACACCTTCATTCCAGAGAGGATTCCATGAGCCATCCCTCTTTGTCTTTCTTCTCTCTCCTGTCTATTTTTGTCCTTTGTGAAATGCCCTGGCTCCCTACAAGGATACAGAGGTATTAGTGCACCCTCCCCCTTAATCCCTCAGGCTCCTGTTCCCTTGTCCAAAGTCACCCAAGAGAACAGGGCCAGCCTAACTTTTTCTGGCTGGCTTTTCCTAGGGGAAATGAAACTGTTTCACTGCGTGTCCCAACCCCAAAAGTCTCTCCTATTCTCTTCACCACGCATGGCCTTAGAACTTTCTTTCCGTCTAAAAGGCACCTATGAAGGAGGAATAGCAAATACATAGCACGTGGCAATGGCATACATGTCACCCTTCCTTCACTCAATCCATGGCAGACATTGCTAATCAATCACAGCGCTCTTTCTTACTGAGTGTAGTTGGCAGGGGAGATGAGCTGAAACCCTGACCTCTATGACATGATTGGAGACAGGGGATAAAGAGTAAAGTTCACACTCACCTCAAAAAAATTGTCCTGAGGCCTGACACCCCCATTCTTTCTTAGCTAGAGGGGACCGAGATGGCCTGGAGAGCCCTGAGCAAGCAAGGTGGGTGTGCAAGGATCAATGCCTTCATCCCTGGAGACACAGCACAGAGAGTTGGTCAGGCCCTTCCCAGCATTTGTCCTGGACTCACTCCAGGATCGTCTTTGGTCTCAGTTGAATTCAGTGCCATGGAACAAATCTATCATGATCACCTACTATGTGCCAGGACCAAGGGCCCTGCAGAGATGAATGAATCCTGGCCCCTGGCCCAGAAGATTCTAGTGGAAGAAACAGACTAACAAACAATGAAGCAGAATGCAGAAAGTGCCACAAGAGAGCAGAATTCAACAAGGGCTGACACAGTGCCCGCTATGTGCCGGGTGCCGTGCTGGGTGCGGGAGAAGCAGCGGTGGGCAAGATAGATATGGTGCCTGTCCCATTGAGTTATGGTCTGAATAGAAAGCTCGGTGTTCATCAGCTAATCAGAAAAAAAAAAAAAAAAAAAAAAAAAAAAAAGTAGAGTGCAACTGTGGTTCAACACTGGGAGGGAGAAAGGGATGCAGTGCTGGGAGGGCTTGGTCTGGAAGTTCGGGGAGAACAAACAAAAGTTCACCAGACCAGTGGTCTCAAATTGGAGCAGTTTTGCCCCAAGTCCCAGGGGACACATGGCAATGTCTGGAGACATCTTTGGTTATCATGACTGGGTGGTATCTCGTGGGTAGAGGCCAGGGATGCTGTTCAACATCTTCCGAGACACAGGACAGCCCCACAGCAAAGAACGACCTGGCCCCGATGTCAGCAGTGCCAAAGGTGAGAAACCCCCATACAGACAATGAGGGGATGGAGGGGGGTCCAGGCAGATGGAAGGGTCTGCATCCTAGCAGAATGGGCAGCCATTTAAACAAGTGGGTGTCTGGGCACGGTGGCTCACGCCTGTAATCCCAGCACTTTGGGAGGCTAAGGTGGGCAGATCACCTGAGGTCAGGAGTTCAAGACCAGCCTGGCCAACATGGAGAAACCCCGTCTCTACTAAAAATACAAAAATTAGCCGGGCATGGTGGTGGGCACCTATAATCCCAGCTACTCAGGAGGTTGAGGCAGGAGAATCGCTTGAACCTGGGAGGTGGGAGTTGCAGTGAGCCACGTTGGCACCACTACACTCCAATCTGGGTGACAGAGCGAGACTCCATCCAAAAAAAAAAAAAAAAATGCGGGTGGTGATGACCGAGCTGGGTGTTGTTGTTGTTGTTTTTCTTTAATATCCCTCTGGTTGCCGTGTGGCAAGGGTGGAAGCAGAGACCAGGAGAGCGGGTGTACCGGTGTGGCTCTAGGTGGCTGTGTGCTTACCGCAGGCCTGGAGACTAGACATGAACTCTCAGGAGGAGTTCTGAATTGTGATGACCGCTTGGGGCTGCGCATTCCACACACTGAATTAAGACTATATTTGGGGCTGGGCGTGGTGGCTCATGCCTGTAATCCCAGCACTTTGGGAGGCTGAGGTGAGTGGATCACTTGAGCCCAGAACAACTCAGGAGACCATCCTGGGCAGCGTAGCAAGACTCCATCTCTACAAAAAATACAAAAATTAGCTGGGTGTGGCGGTGCACACCTGTAGTCCCAGCTACTTGGAAGGCTTAGGTGGAAGATTGCTTGAGCCCAGAAAGTGGAGGTTGCAGTGAGCCAAGATGGTGAACACACATTCCAGCCTGGATGACAGAGCAAGACCTTGTCAAAAAAAAAAAAAAAGACTATTTGGGACTCAGTGATCTTAGGGTTGTCCTTTTCCCTAAGAGTGAGCGGGAAAATCCTGACTTCTCTTCTGAGAACCGGCACAGATTAGCCCCAGGGAACAGAATTTATGAAGAACAAAGTGTTTTGCTCAAAATTATCTCAAGCCAGCCTCACAGCGCCCCCATGAGGTCAGTGTTCTGACCCAATACATTTCGCAGATTAAAAAATGGAAATAAAAATGGAACCAGGAAAAGCCACTGGACCTGTGTCATCCGGCCAGCAAGCAGCAGAGGTGACATTCTAGCCTAGACCCAACTCCAAATGTCCCTTCTTCTCCAAGGTCCCCAGCCAGGAGACCTCAGGAAGTTGGTGGACTCGGGCAGCCCTAAACCATCCTCAAACTCTACGAGCAGGGAACCTGTCTCTCCCTTCCTAGGAATTGCTCTGTATGTCGATGGTGCTGAAATTGGAATAATGTATGTCCCTCAGGGCAGTGGGCAATGTTGAGGACATTTTTGGATATCACAATTTGGCGGGGGGTGGGGGCGGGGTGGAGTGGGGGTTGCTAATGGCTGCTACTGGGTGGAGGCCAAGGATGCGGCTGAACATCCTGTAATGCATGGGACACCCTCCACTGCCATAACAAAGAATTATCCAGCCCCAAACGTCCATAGAGCCCAGGATGAGCGTGCTACTCCGGAATGAAAGCCCCGCAGACGCCTGCATCTGTGCTGGGGAGGAGCTGGGGCCTGGGCCTGCAGAGCTGGGTGTGCCCTGAAGACTCGTTGAAAGGTCCTTCACCCGACAACCTCAGGTCGGATGACTAATGAGCCAGGAGTGTGGCCTTTATATAGCTCTGGGCCCAGGCATGCAGGACCAGGTTCGGCTGTCACAGTGCCACGTTCTTCAGCAAGGGGGCTCTGGCAGGCGGGCAAGGGGATGGCAGGGGGAAGCTGGCAGGGAGCCCGGGGCAGCAGCTGTTGCTGGAATCTGGGCCTCATAGAGAGGAACAATGCCCCTGGAATGCCAGGCACTGAGACAGCTGAGCCCACGGGCATCTGAAGGGCACCAGTAAAAATGGGCTTGTCTGGGTGCCTCTGTCCCCAGTGCAGGCAAGATAGATGACAGAGGGCTAAATATACCAGGGACAAGAAAGCTACTGAAGGGCTATCTGGATGCTTGAGGCTGGACCTGAGCTCTGGGATCCTGGAGGGTAGTGAGAGGTGGGGCTGGATCCCCCGGCTTTGAAACCAGAATACCATGGGGAGGAAAAGTGTATACAGAGGAGTCCGACAATCTGGGTTCAAAGCCCAGTGCTACCAGGTGCTAGGGGTAGGGCCTTGGGGAGTGACTGCTCCTCCCTGATCCTCAGTTTCCTCATCTGGAAAATGGGTCTAATATTAGTACCTTCCTCATAGTGTTGTGAAGATTAAATCCCATGGTGGGTAAAGCATGTGGCTCAGTGTGTGACATGCAGGGAGTTCTAGGGAAGGGGGATGATGGCGATTTGGTTTCTTTTGGGACTTCAGTTTGGCGAGCTATGCAGTAGCTGGGTGTGACCATGGCAGGCAGGCCTACCTCCCCCAGTACACTGGAGCACTCCATACATGATAGCTTGTACTCTGCCAGCTTAGGGCAGCTGTCCCTAAGAGCACTGAATGATGGGCTGGAGGGTGAGGTGGGGGCCAGAGTAGGAAATGAGGCTGGGAAGACAACCAGTAAAACCACACACACTCAGACACACACATTCTCTTTCTCTCTCACACACTCTCTCACATTCACTCACACATACTCACACACGCTCCTAATCACACACACTCATACACACTCTCACACTCACACACTTTAACACACTCACATATACACATTCACATACATATACACACACTTTCACACACATCCACAGACACGTGACACACACAGTCACAGTCACATACACTCATACACTTACACACTCAGTCACACTTTCATACACGTACACTCACAGTTTCACACACATACACACCTGTCATGCACACTTACGCAAACACACAGTCACAGTCACACACATACACACACACAGTCACACAGTCGCACACACACACTCACACACAGTGCCTGCACTCCATGCCTGGCACTGTGCAAAGCCATTTACACTCATGCATGAGTGACCATGTGGATGGTGCTTGGAACAGAATAAGCACACAATAAATGTTAGCTGCTATTGTTAGTATCACAATTATCTAGTTTCACTTGAATGACACTCTTCCAAGGTTAGCATGATAGTTTTCTCCCTTTATCAAGTGAAGACTCTGAGGTTCAGGGTGGTTAAGTCACCTGTCCAGGGGCTCCACAGTCAAGGAAGTGGCGGAGCTGACCTGGAACCCAGCTTACAATCATAACACCATTCTGGTAGGGTAGAGTCAAGTGATAAAAGATCTTAGCTGTCAGGCCAAGGAGGGGAGATTTCCTTCTGAGGTAGTGGGGAGCCACTGAGGGTTCTAGAGCATGTGCAAGTCATCATCAGAATGGGGTATGGGGGAAAGGAGTTTGACTCAGAGTGTGTGAAGGGCAAGATATAAAGACAAGAGAGAGGAGGCCCAAAACCAGTTGGGAGCTACTACCATAGGCCAGAGCGGGGGTGGGACTTGAGGAAATGGATTTGCAAGACATTTTAGAGGAAGAATAGATAGATTTTGCCACTAGTGGGGCAGAATCAACATGGCTGAGGATTTTGGTCTGGGAACCTAAGAGAGAGGTGAAGTCATTAATAGGAAAAGGATTTGGGAGAGGAAGAGGAGAGAAAATGAATTCATATTGGAACATGTTATTTCTTTTCTTTTTTTTAATTTTTTTTATTTTTTAATGTTTTTGATATGGAGTCTCAATCTGTCACCAGGCTAGAGTGCAGTGGTGCAACCTCCACCTCCCAAGTTCAAGTGATTCTCCTGCCTCAGCCTCCCGGTAACTGGGACTACAGGTGCACACCACCATGCCCAGCTAAGTTTTGTATTTTTAGTAGAGTTGGGGTTTCACCGTGTTGACTAGGATGGTCCACAATCTCTTGACCTCGTGATCTGCCTGCCTCGGCCTCCCAAAGTGCTGGGGTTACAGGCGTGAGCCACCGCACCCGGCTGGAACATGTTATTTCTTTTACCTCCATCTCCACTGACATGGGTGCCCAGCCAGCGCTCCGGAATAAGAGCTGGCATTCACTGAACATCACCGTGCCTAGCAGTATTCTAGAACTTTAGAAGCAGTAATTAATTCATTCCAACCTCATGATAACTTTTTGAAGTAAGGACCTCTATTACATGTTCCCATTTCACATATGAGGAAACTGAGGTACAGAGAGCTGATGCTACTTGTCCCAGTGGTGCTTTGTACACAGGGGTTGCCCCATTATGTGACTGATCCATCTTTGCTGGGCACAGGCCTGGTCCACCTACATCTGACTTGCAAGAGAAGCCACCCTCCCCACTTGGTGGCTCTCACTGACGCCTGGGGGCCCTGACACAAGGAGATAGGCTATCTCTTGGTGACAAAAGCCATCAGCCACCCGGCTTCGGGCTGGCAGGGCCTGGTATGCCTTTGTTCTGTCAAGAGGTGGCTGACTTCACCGCCCTCTTTAAAGGGGCCTTATGCCCCAAGCCAAGTTAACCCACTGCGCTACTTGCTTCCAATGGAAATCATGGTGGGCACTTATGTGACGCTTTCCTGTGCCAGGCTCTGTCCTAAACATTAATGCATTACTAGATTAACTCTGTAAGCTACTGATATTAACATACATACTTATGTGATCCACTGAAGGGTTTTATAAGACAAACACGTAGAGAAGCCTTTCCCTTTCTCCCTTACAATATGGGATGTAATGGCTTAGACTTGAATTCCAGGAGCTAAAGTGCAAAAAGCCCCTGCAGAAGAAACGAATTAAAATATGCCTCCAGCAAGGCTGGATTGAAACCCTTAAATGTCCCAAAGACTGAAAAGATGCTGACTGTCATCACCTGACAGCAAACGAAAGATAAAAACAGTACTTAATGGTCCAGTTAGCAGGAGAGCATCCTTCCATGTTCGGATTTTTCCCCATGGTGGCTATTTTGACTTAAAAAAAATTAATTGGCCGGGCATGGTGGCTCACGCCTGTAATCCCAGCACTTTGGGAGGCTGAGGCCAGTGGATCACCTGATGTCAGGGGTTCGAGACCAGCCTGGCCAACATGGTGAAACCCCATCTCTACTAAAAGTACACCAATTAGCCGGGCCTGGTAGCGCACGCCTGTAATCAGAGCTACTCAGGAGGCTGAGGCACGAGAATAACTTGAACCTGGGAGGTGGAGGTTGTAGTGAGCTGAGATCACACCACTGCACTCTCGCCTGGGCGACAAAGCGAGACTCTATCAAAAAAAAAAAAAAAAAAAAAAAGTGTGTATATATATATGTATATCCTTTCTCCCAAAAAAGTTTGTCGGGTTTTTGTTGTCACTGGCACCTCTGGTGCTCTGGGCATGTATTAAATGTGCCAGTTGCACGGCCTGGCTCAGCTTGAGGGGAGGCCACGCCAGCCTCCATCAGTGAGGTAGGGACTGCAAAGGAGGTCTCCAAGGCCACCATAGAGTGGGAAAATTCAGGTGGCTGGGGCGGGTATGTGCACGTGTATGAGTTATGATACCATTAACGTGAAAATGTGTATCTCTGTTTGCATGGTATGACATCATTATTGTGAAAAAAGTATATATTTGTGTGTGCATGTCTGTGTGTGTGTGTGTGTGTGTGTCAGAGAGAAAGAGAGAGACAGAGAGTTGGGAAACCTAAATGCAATGTGATATGCTGGATTAGATCTTGGAACAGCAAAAGGATAGTGGAAAGCCTGGTGAAATCCAAATCAAGCCAGGAGTTTGGTCAATAGTAATGCATCAATATCAGTTTCCTTCTTGTAACCGATGTATTAGGGTCACGTAACATTTGTTAACATCAGGGAAATTGGCCAGGGGAGAGGAGAACTCTGCCACTTTTAATATAAATTCTTAAATACAATCTTTATTTTTAAAATGTCTGGAAGGAATCTGCTGAAGTTCTGAAATGGCAAAACTAATCTACGGGGCTAGAGGCCAAGAGGTGCTGACTTTCAGGAGGATTGGCTGGGAAGGGACACTAGGAAAAGCTCTGGGACTGGAATGTTCTGCGTCCTGGCCCGGCTGGTGGTTACACAGTGTGCGCCTGTGTAGAAACTCATCTCACTGGACACTTAAGACACATGCACTTTGCGATCTCAATTTTAAAAGCAAAGAATAAAAGGTAGCATCTGAAAGGCTTCACAGGAAACTGCAAACCCTGTTCCTCTTAGAGAGGCTCTGGTTGTCATCATAGGAAGCGGACGTTTTAGTCAATATCTTCTGTAACATGTTCAGCTATTTTATAGTAAGAATGTGCTTGCTCTCATTATATTAATGTAATTTTATGGGCGTGGCGTGTAGCATGCACAGAGACAAGTGCACAGATCATAAATGTGCAGCCCATGACACACCCAGATCAGGATCCACGACATTCCCAGTTCTCCCAAGATGTCCCCTAATCACTTATCATAAGTTCTGCTCTCAATGGATGTTCTATAATTTTTTTTTGTTTTGGTTAAACTTGGCAATCCCATTCCTAATGTTCCCTCCTCATCACTACCCTTCTCTATCCTGACTTCTCACAGCTCAGATTCATTTTTTACCTGTTTATTCATACATTTTTTTTTTTTTTGAGACAGGGTCTATCTAGCTCCGTCACCCAGGCTGGAATGCAATGGAGTGAACACAGCTGACTACAGCCTCAACCTCCCTAGCTCAAGTGATTCTCCCACTTCAGCCTCTCGAGTAGCTGGGAATACAGGTGTGCACCACCACACCCAGATAACCTTTGTATTTTTTTTGTAGAGACAGGATTTCACCATGTTGCCCAGCCTGGTCTCCAACTCCTGGGCTCAAGTGATCCACTCGCCTCAGTCTCCCACAGTGTTGGGATTACAGGTGTGAGCCACAGAGATCAAATGTGTCTTAATGCACACTCTGATTTAATCCTCATAACAGCCCTAGGAGGTGAGTACTATTATAATCACACTTTACAGAGGAGGAAACTGAGACTCAGAGAGAAGAAGTTTATCTAAAGTCACATTGCTGGCCTGGATGCAAACCTTGGCTACTCCGATCACAAAGCCCTGAGCTACCACGTCAGGCCAATCAAAACTAAATATTCCCCTAGTCCTCAATCTGGCAGATGATCAATATCTTGTCAGGCTTAGGGTCTGTGTGTCCGAGCCCTCTGTTCTCTGTTTCCTTTTTGTCAGTGTTACCAAGAAGTACGACACCAGCCTGATTTTTCCACTAGAGTTATGTTCTTTCTGCTCAGAAGTAGGCCAAGTATTCTCTTAATCCTTGGAGTTTGTGAATCTTGCCGGGGTGCACCTTCGTGTGTGTTTTTCCTTATCCTTCCAGCTTGGAGTTTGGGAGTTCTTTCATCCCACAGATTTTGTTCTCTTTTGTGCTGAAGAACATTTTCTTGTATTACTTGCTCACTTTTGGCTTCTGTTTCTGGAATGTTTTTTATTTGCATTTCTTTGTTATTTTGCTTCATGATATTCCCAAGATATCATCTTCTAGGCCACTATTTAAATTGCAACAAAACTAACCTTTCCTGCAATTCATTCACTTCATTTTTAGTTTGAAAATCAGGTCTTAAAGCTCTAGGAAGTCATTTTGGATTTCACTTGAATTAAGGTTTTTTTGTTGGTTTGTTTTTATTTTTATTTTTTGGAGCAAAACAGTACTTGGGCTTTAAAAAATAATGACATTAATACACTGCTCTATTTTCGAAAATGAAGACTTCGTACCATAATACAGTTGAACATAAATTTCCACTTTTCTTGAATTTAAGCTTAATATATATATATATATCTCCCCTTACTTTGCATGAAGCTTTACTGATGTACATCACGCCTGGCACATAGTGGGGCTCGAATAAATATCTATATGTAAATTCATGTTCTTCGATTTGGGGTTAAAATCATTCTTACTTAAAAGCAGCGTGTACCTATGAAGAATACTCACATAATTTCCCTCTCTTCATCTCTTCTTTTAAAATTGTCAATGGGGCCAGGCGCGGTGGCTCACGCCTATAATCCCAGCACTTTGGGAGGCTGAGGCAGACAGATCACTTGAGCTCAGGAGCTCAAGACCAGCCTGGCCAACATGGTGAAACCCCATTTCTACCAAAAAAATACAAAAATTAGCCGGGCATAGTGGCGGGTGCCCATAATCCCTGCTACTTGGGAGGCTGAGGCAGGAGAATCGCTTGAACCCAGAAGGCGGAGGTTGCAGTGAGCCGAGATCGTGCCACTGAACTCTAGTCTAGGTGACAGAGTGAGACCCTGTCCACACCCTCCCTACCAAAAATAAAAAGATGAAAGCGGAGGAGTCAGAGAGGTTGGATTCAGAGGTTGGAGTGATGTGGACCATGAACCAAGGAATGTGGGGACCTCGTGGTCCACAACGAATGTTGGTGCCTCATTCCCTACTTCGTGGTCCACATCGCTCCAACCTCTGAATCCTCCGAGGTGGAAAAGGCAAAAATTGGGTTCTCCCCAGGAGGCTTCAGAAGGAACACAGTCCTATTTGTGACTGCAAGATATTAAATGTGTTGCCAGGTGTAGTGGCTTGAGCCTGTAATCCCAGCACCTTGGCAGGCCGAGGCAGGAGGATGGCTTGAGCTCAGGAGTTCAAGACCAGCCTGGGCAACATAATGTGACCCCGTCTCTCCCAAAAAAACCTTTTTAATTAGCCGAGCGTGGTGGTGCATGACTATAATCCCAGCTACTCGGGAGGACAAGTGAGGAGGATCACTTGAGCCTAGGAGTTTAAGGCTGCAGTGAGCTATGATAGTGTCATTGCACTCCAGCCTGGGCAACAGGGTGAGACCCTGTCTGTTTTAAGTCACCAAATAGGCAATATTTTTATAGCAGCAATAAGAAACAAATACACTTGGGTTTCTGATTCTTCTAGAAGTTGCTATTCTGATGGATCGGCCCACTGTGCTTCTCTCTGGCTTCTGACACCTCAAGTGAGCAGTTATTTTTCTATTCAGTGGGACTTAGGTCTGGTTGCTGGAAACTTATTAGCTGTAGGAATCCCACAGATAGCAAAAAGGCAGGGGTCTCAGGTCCTGTGGGCCTGTGCTTCACAGCAAGAGGCCTCCACCACCCAGCCTCGAGGGCACAGCAGCCCCAGCCGCCCACTGGCTCCCTCCCCAGCCCCTGCGGTCTTGAGGCTGATGCTGAAAGGAATCCCTGAAGTCTACGCAGAACCAACACCCAAGTCCTCCCTGGATTCTCCAATCCCAGGGCCTTGTCCCTGGTCTTGTGGGCTCCCCGGGGCAACACAACCCATTGGTGAGAGAGACTTTGGATCTCTGGCTCTCTCAACAGACCCCAAGGCCTAATCCACAGCCCATGGGTTCCACGTCCCAGCAGCCACGAGGTTCCATGCCCCATTCAGGCTGCCACGTTCCCAGAATCCCTAGACACAATCTCACTTAATCCTCCCAGCAGCCTCATGGGGGTGTGTGATCTCCATTTTCCAGGTGAGGAAACTGAGGCCCGAGAGGGTGAGTGCCCTGTTTGACAACCCCTCTTGCTATCCAGCCAGAATTATTCCCCTAGTACCCCTTTTGGAGGCCTGGCTGTACAGGCGTCCCTCAGGAACACACACCCCCCACTAGCCTCTGGGGGCCCAGCCCATCCTAATCCCCACCCCAGGGCTTCTCACCCCCATCATACACTCTCCACATCTTCTGTGGCTGCAACAACCTTTTCACTTGGCCAGTTAGAGCTACTGACTGCTCGCACAGGGTTTTAACGAAAATCCATGGTGTGCTATTAGCTAGGGAAACATTTATTCCGGTGTTGTCAGAGAACCTTGGACAGAAAAGCTCCTCTTGATGTGTGCGCCGTACATATGTGGATGCGTGTGCGTGCACGTGTCTGTGTGCCTCTATGCATGTGCAGACATGTTTTTGTCTGTGCACGCATGTGCCTACACACACACATGAACACATCTTTTGTTATTAAAGACTCTGTTAGAAGAGTTTCCTGGGTAATTCTAACCCATGTATGACTGCAGAGAAGAAAAAAAACCCACACCTTTTTTTTGTCACAGCCGTAAATGGTCCTTGGGTTTGTGTGCCCCAAAATTGAGATTATTTTTCCACCTGAGAAGGGGAGTGAGTGATAGCTACCATTTACCAGGTGTCACCTCCTTTTACCCTCCGGAAAACCTAATAAGAAAACTGATTTTTTTTTTTTTTTTTTTATGTTCTGGAAAACTCCAGCCCCAAGGGGACTTCTGTTCCTCAAAGCCTCCAGATTCTCCCTGCCTTGAGGCACATGCTGTCCCTGCTGCCTGGAGCCCCCTTTGCAGACTCTGCTTGGAGGAGCGCACCTCCGTCCCCGTCTGCGGCTCTCACCTGGCCACTGCCATGCCTCTGTCTCATCCCTGCGTGAGATCCGTCACTGCCTGGAACTGTCTGGGTTGTGCATTTGTTTACTTTCTCTTTGTCCATCTTCCCCTCACACTTATGCACCTCAAGGACGGGAAATGTGTTGCTTTGAGCTGGGCTCCATTAAGGGGAAAGAATGCTGGTTCAGCCATCAGCCCTGTGCCCACACCACTGGGAGGGCAGAGGGACATTCTCCTTCTTAGAGGTGTGACCTCTGGCACTCAGTCCTGCCACCCACGGCCACTAAATAACCACAATGATTCCAAGCCCCGAGTTCTTGCTCCCTGAATCCCAAGGCTGTCTTTAAGGGCATAGGAGGATGGCCATCTTTTGTTGTTTTGGTTTGGTTTGGGGGTTTTTTTGTTCTTATATTTGAGATGGAGTCTCGCTCTGTCGCCCAGGCTGGAGTGCAATGGTGCGATCTTGGCTCACTGCAACCTCCGCCTCCTGGGTTCAAGCAATCCTCCTCCCTCAGCCTTCCAAGTAACTGGAATTACAGGCAAGCACCACCACGCCCAGCTAATTTTTGTATTTTTAGTAGAGACGGGGTTTTGTCATGTTGGCCAGACTGGTCCTGAACTCCTGACCTCAGGTAATCCACCCGCCTTGGCCTCCCAAAGTGCTAGGATTATAGGTCTGAGCCACCATGCCCATCTTTTTTGGTTTTTTTTCTTTTTTTTGAGACAGGCTGGAGGCCTGGAGTGCAATGGTACGATCTCGGCTCACTGCAACCTCTGCCTCTCAGCTTCAAGAGATTCTTCTGCCTCAGTCTCCTGAGTAGCTGGGACTACAGGCCCACACCACCACATCTGGCTAATTTTTGTATTTTTAGTAGAGACAGGTTTCATCATGTTGGCCAGGGTGGTCTTGAACTCCTGACTCAAGTGATTCACCCGCCTCAGCCTCTCAAAGTGCTGGCATTTCAGGTATAAGCCACTGCACCCAGCAGGAAAGCTGTCTTGAGTAAAAGTATTATATAACAACACCTTGCATTCTGAGAGCAGCTGCTGTTTTCAAGGCCCTCAAAGAGCCTGGACTCTGGAGACAAAGGGGCCTCCAAAGGGGTCCATGCCCAGCTCCATCACTGTGTGACCCTGAGCAGCTCACTTTGCCTCTCTGAGCTTTTGTTTCCTCATTAGTAAAATGGGGGCACGGATGATGAGGTGGTCTCCACCCTCTAGGGTGGCTGGAAAATTGTGTGTGGGAGCCATGAGCACATGGTGTCCGGCACGTGCCAGCGCTCAGTCAATGAGATTTGTCATTTCTTCAGTCAACAAAAACTCATTTTTGAGCTGCTGCTGTGCGCGTCGTCACATGCTGGGAGCTGGGGAGACAGTCAGTGGTGAGGGAAACTGAAGTGATCCCTGCCCTCTGAGCTGACGCTCCACAGGCACCGAACAAAATGAGTGAGTGCACTGCAGGCAGTGTTCAGGACCGCCTCACGCTGTGCAGAGAAACAAAGTCGAGAAGGGAGATCTGAGGGCAGCAGGTGCATGGCTGTGTTATTTGTTTTGAGACAGGGTCTTGCTCTGTAACCCAGGCTGGAGTGCAGTGGTGTGATTGTGGCTCACCACAGCCTCAACCTCCTGGACTCAAGTGATCCTCCTGTCCCAGCCTCCTGAATAGCTGAGACTATAGGCATGCACCACCATGCGCAGCTAATTGTTTTTTGTTTGTTTGTTTGTTTTGTTTTTGTGGGTTTTTGTTAGTTTGTTTTTGTAGAGACAGGCATCTCCCTATGTTACCCAGGCTGCTCTCAAACTCCTGGGCTCAAGCGATCCTCCCGCCTCAGCCTCCCACAGTGCTGGGATTTCAGGCATGAGCCACAGTGCCAGCCTTCATGGTTATTTTAAATAGGGTGGGTGGGGAGGCTTCACTCAGGAGATGACATCTGAGCAAAGATGCAATGAAGGAGGTGAAGGAAGGAGCCGTGCAATGACTGACGGAAAGGCATTCCAGGTAGAAGGCACACAGGTGCAAAGGCCCTGAGGCCAGCCTGGGCTGATAAAACAGAGCATTTTAGCAGTTTCCTCTCCCTGCCATTTTCTTTCTCAAAATTGACAAGCACAAGTGTCCCCGGCCCAAGTACTGCAGAGCGCGCAGCATCTCTCCCCGTGACCATGACCCAGCTACTGCCTCTTTAACCTTGAATGCCTTTTTGGGGGCTCACGTGTCACCCAGTGGCGAGTGAGCCACCCTTACTTCAGAAGAACGGCATGGGGTGGGGAGGGGGGGGGGCCTTAGGTGGTGCCCGTCTCACCTATGACTGCCAAAAGCGGTCATGGGGTTATTTTTAAACATGGGGAGGAAGTATTTATTGTTCCCGGGCTGCGGAGAGCTGGGCGGAGTGTGGAATTCTTCTCGGGAGGCAGTGCTGGGTCCCTTCCACCATGGTGAGTACAAGGGCTCCAGGAGGTGATGATGCCGGGTGGGCGAGGAGGGGAAGCTACTACAAGCAAGGGACCACGGCGGAGGCGCAGGAAGGCGGCTCTCAAAGCCTCCAGCCCCTTGTGGAAAAAGCCCGCTGACTGCGCGCGCACAGAGGAACCCCAATCAATGCCCCGATAGGCCACAAATAACAGCAGCTCCCGGGGACTCACAAACACAAAATAAGAGAGTTGGCTTTTTTATGGCTTGTCTACTGACCTCTCAAGGAATCAATAACTCCCAGGGCTTGCAAAATGGGATTGAACGCTTTTAAGGATCAAATTGTAATTCTTTTCTCTTGTTCAGGCAGCTGGGAAAAAGAATGTTTTTGTTTTCACCTTTTGAACTTGCAAATTTAAAACCTTTCTTCCTGTGCTGTTGGGTTGCGTGTCCCCCTCCTGAAGTGGGCAGCTCCCAAATCAGGGTCAGCGCAGGACGGAGAGTGCTTAGGGCCAGGAGCTCTGGAGTCAGAATGCCCAAGTTCAACTCTCCAAGTTCAATACCCAAGTTCAACTCCGGCTCTGCCTTTTGTGTGCGTGTGGCTGTGTGATCTTGGGCAAGTGACCCAGCCTCTCTGAGCCTCAGTTGCCTCCCCTGTAAAATGGGGATGATAATAATAGTATCCACTTGACAGAGCGGTTATGAGAATTAAATAATAATACATACGTAGAGTATTGAAGCATTTGCTGTTATTGAAAGTCAGAGAGAAGGGGGGTGGGGAAGAAAGGTCAACTCGCTCTTCTCTGCCCTGTTGACGTGGTGCAAGGACAGGGCATTCAGAGAGGAGGTTTTGCTGCTGTTTGGATTAAGGGAAAATTGTGGGGTGTGGGGCGCAGTTGGGTTTTAACACCTTGAAGTTTCATTCCATCTTGGCATTCATCATGGCTTAGTGAGCCTGACTTTTCTTTCCCTCCAATCAATTCTCCTTCTGTGCATTACTGAGCTTTTTGTGAAATGCATCGGAACAAAAGCGGCTGGATCCTGCAGGGACGATCTGTAGGTGTGGCCTCCATCCCCAGGGACACACCTGTGGCTTCTCCTAGTTAATGAAGGAGCCACTACAAGATGCACAAACGCTTATGATCCCCTGGGACCAGGGCTCTGGAGAAACTTTATGTCGTGTCCTTTGCTCCCTCCAGCATCACTGTTTTGAGACCTGAGTGTGGACACTGTACCCGCATTTCACAGATGGGCAGCTGAGCCCTGCAACAGAGATGAACTCACCCAGAGAAGGAGCCTGACCTAGTTTTTTGACTCCCAGCCTCTCACTCTTTTAATCGATGCTTTTTTCCCCCAGGCACCTAAGAAAGCAAAGAAGAGAGCCGAGGGCGCCAACTCCAACGTGTTCTCCATGTTCGAACAGACCCAAATCCAGGAATTTAAGGAGGTGGGTGCAGCTGTTGAATCATCCACATGGAAGGAAATCCCACCCGTGAGGGAGAACCTTTCTTTTGTTCCATATTCCCAGCAGGGACTTTTCATTAGATGCCTCTGTCCTCCAAACAATCCCAAATTCAGCCTGAATGGATGTGTAAATTTTTAAAAAGAAACTGTTTTTAATAACTTCGCTGATTATCAAAGTAAAATATATTCCTCATTGAAAAATGTCAGAAAATTTTTCAGAAAAGCACAAAAAAGGAAATAAAAACTACCTACAATTCTATTACCCAGAGATAATCAGTTCGCATTTTGGTATATACCCTTCAAGCCATTTTTATTATCTATGTATATGTGTATTAAACAAAATTATAATCTTCTGTGCCCACTGATTACTACCTGCATTTTTTTCCTTTGAGAAATTCACCATTAACATTTCCTATCATGTATGTAAACCATTTTCCTATGGTTAAATATGACATTTGCTTATAATGTTTTACTATTATAAATAACACCTCTTTGCTTGTATCTCTGGTTACTTCTTGGGAGTAAAGTCCTAAAAGCAGAACTGCTGGGTCAAAGGAACTTAAAACAACAACAACAAAAGAACGAAAAACAGGCAGAAGTGCTGGTCCGAATTCCCCCCCAAAATCACAGCACTAATTCCTATGTCCAGCAGCCTCAAGAAGAGAGTGCCTTTCCCCACATTTCCGTCAACGCTGGGTATTAATAGTCACAATTTTTTTTGCCAGTCTGAGAGGTAAAAAGCAGTATCTTCTGGGTTTGAAATGTTACAGTCTTTGATTATTAACCACTAGCCCCGTTTGAAACCCCATCGCATTCGATGGCAATGGACCTTATGAAGAGAACCCAAATACCAATTAGACCAAACTGCACACAGGCTTGGAAGGACAGGCTCGGAATTCGTTTTCCAGCAGTCGTGAGGCCTCACACTGACTCATCCACATTACTACCTGGCTGTCCAGAGGGAACTATGCTAAAATGATGCTAAAGAGACCAGTCTGATTTTGTGTGTGTGTGTGACAGAGTCTGGCTCTGTCACCCAGCCTGGAGTGCAGTGGCACAACCATGGCTCCCTGCAGCTTCAACCTCCCAGATTAATCAATCCTCCCACCTCAGCCTCCTGAGTAGCTGGGACCACAGGTATACATCACCATGCCCAGTTAATTTTTGTGATTTTTGTAAAGATTGAGTCCCCCTGTGTTGCCCAGGCTGGTCTCAAACTCCTGGGCTCAAGCAATTCTCCTGCCTTGACCTCCCAAAGTGCTGGGATTACAGGCGTGAGCCACTACACCCTGCCCTAGCGTGCTTTATATCAAAGGGGAAACCATTTGGGGCTTCCAAACAGGAAATGAACAGTTGTACCTTTTGTCCTCACTAACATTCAGATTGCAGGAATGCTGTGTCCCATAGGGAAAGAGAAATTCCTGAGACAAGTGTCATATCTGAACTTGAGATAGTCACCTTCCAGGGAGAAAGCTACACCCGCCTCTTTTCCCAACCTCCGGAATCAGCTGCGGGGAGTGTGGGCAGGGGATGCAAAGAGCTCAAAACACGTAGCCAGGATTCCCCATTTGGTTTTGTTTGTTTGTTTGTTTGTCTGAGTAAATGGGATTACAGGTACTCACCATCATGCCTGGCTAATTTTTTTGTATTTTTACTAGAGACAGGGTTTCACTGTGTTAGCCAGGCTGGTCTCAAACTCCCAGCCTCAAGTGATCCTTCTGCCTCGGCCTCCAAAGTGCTGGGATTACAGGCATGAGCCACTGCACCTGGCCTAAAGCTATTATTTTTTAAAAAAGCTAAAAACTGGTGTCTCATCCGGCCTCCCCACTCCCTAGCCTGCCCTGTCTGTAAAATGGGACCAGTAATCTGTGTCAGCTGGCAGCCAGGGAGGTTCTCAGAACTTTATAAATGCCCAAGTATTTCACAAATGAGGAATCATGGGCCAGGCACAGTGGCTCACACATGTAATCCCAGCACTTTGGGAGGCCAAGGTGGGCAGATCACTTGAGATCAGGAGTTTGAGACCAGCCTGGCCAACATGGTGAAACCCTGACTCTACTAAACAAAAATAAGCTGGGCATTGGTGGTGCATGTCTATAGTCCCAGTTACTCGGGTGGCTGAGGCAGGAGAATCGCTTGAACCCGGGAGGTGGAGGTTGCAGTGAGACGAGATCGCACCAGATTGCACTGCAGCCTGGGCGACATAGCAAGACTCTTTCTCATAAATAGCTTTATAGAGATATAATTTGCATACCATAAAATTCATCTTTTAAGTGTGCTGTTTTGTGGTTTGTAGTATACTCACAAAGTTGTGCAACCATCACCACTATCTACTTTCAGAATATTTCCATCACCCCAGAAAGAAACCCCATACCCATTAGCAGTCACTTCCTGCTCCTCCCTCTCCCACCAGCCCCTGGCAACCGCTAATCCATTTTCTGTCTGCATGAATTTCCTGTTCTGGACATTTCATAGAAATTGAATCATACAATACATGGTATTTGTGTCAGACTTCTTTCACATATGTTTTAAGGCTCATCCATGCTGTAATCTTTGTAGGAATTTCCTTCCTTTTTATGGCTGAATAATATTCCATTGTATGGACAGGCCACATTTGGTTTATCCATTCATCAGCTGATGGACATGTAGGTTGTTTTCAGTTTTGGGCTACTGTGAACAATGCTGTTATACACATTTGTGTTCAGGTTGTTTTTGTTTTTGTTTTCCAAGATGGAGTCTTGCTCTGTCATCCAGGTTGGAGTTCAGTGGCATGATCTCAGCTCACTGCAAGCTCCGCCTCCCGGGTTCAAGCAATTCTCCTGCCTCAGCCTCCCGAGTAGCTAGGATTACAGGCATGTGCCACCATGCCTGGCTAATTTTTCTATTTTTCATAGAGATGGGGTTTCACCATGTTGGCCAGGCTGGTCTTGAACTCCCGACCTCAAGTGACCCACCAGCCTAGGCCTCCCAAAGTGCTGGGATTACAGGCATGAGCCACCATGCCCAGCCTTGTGTACAGGCTTTTATGTGGACATGTTTTCAATTCTCTTGGGTATATATCTAGCAGTGGAATGTCTGGGTCATATGATAACACGAGGCCTAACATTTTGAAGAAATTGTTGGATTATCTTCAATTGTTGACTTTTGATCTGAGGTCCTGCAATGATCTTTGAAGATCCCAGAATCCACTCCTGCCAAGTCTTTGGCCCAACCTCTTGGTCAGCTCTGCCAGTTTCTCCCAGGCTGAGCTGCCAATCACTTCCCTTCCACAGGCCTTCACTATCATGGACCAGAACAGGGATGGCTTCATCGACAAGAACGATCTGAGAGACACCTTTGCTGCCCTTGGTATGTCGCCCCCTCTAGTCCTGCGGGAGGGTCTCTTTATCTCACATCTATGAGGAGCACGAGGTGGGACCATCAGAAAAGCCCAAGATGGTGTCATTTCCCAAAGAAACAACTCCACCACAACTGCTCTTTAAGACAAATTTCAGGGGATGGGAAAGAAATGTTTCGTCTTTGAGTGTCTTCAGATATCTTTTTTCTCTTGAAATAACTTTTTTGTGTGATTTTGAATGCAATGTCAGCTCACAACAGAAAATGGGGGAAAATGCAGAACAGTATAAAGGAGAAAATGACATCACCCAGAAGGTCATATTCCACTGTGAACATTTCAGTCTCTTTCCTCTAAGTCTTTCTAGACGTGTCTGTTAGGTTTGGGTTTTAGTTTTTTAAATTATTGGACTCATTCTCTTTTGAATTCATCTTCTAAATGTATCAGCTCAACAGTGTGAGCACGAGTACATGGAGTTTCTTCAAAATATACATGTCTAATCTGCTACCCACCACCACCACTTACTCCTGACCTTAAAACTCAGGGCAACCATACACAGCTGTGCAGACAGTGCACTGCACAATTCTACAGGGAGCTATTCACATTTGTAGTGAGTGTAGCTTTTTATACTTAAAACATACATTGGTTTAAAAAGTGACAGATTTTTCTTATTTGCACAAAGGTAGGCTTGTGGCAGGACTAGAGCAGGTAAATCAGAACCTCTAAGGCTGTGGGTTACAGCAGGTTTAACTTGAAAAAATTCCCTCACGTGATCCTGATCTGTCTCTCCTGCCTCCAACTGTGAAGGGCTAATTTACAATACGAGCCTTTCCCATTTGAGTGAAAAATGAAAATATCTGCATCAAATGTTCCAGGTTCTGAAGACACTATTTTAAATATAACAAACTGGCCAGCATGGTGGCTCACACCTGTAATCCCAGCACTTTGGGAGGCGGAGGCTGGAAGATCACTTGAGCCCAGCACTTCGAGACCTGCCTGGGCAACATGACAAAACCCTGTCTCTCCAAAAAACTACAAAAATTAGCCAGGCACGGTGGCGTGCACCTGCAATCCCAGCTACTTGGGAGGCTGAGGCACGAAAATCACTTGAACCTGGGAGACGGAGGTTACAGTGAGTCGAGATTGTACCACTGCACTCCAGCCTGGATGACAGAGCCAGACCCTGTCTCAAAGAAAAATAAATAAATAATGAACCCCTTCCCACATCGGATGTTAGGGTTCTTCCCGTCATTTGGTTATTATAAATAACACTATAAAGAACATCTTCTCACATAAGATCTTTGCCTGCATCCACCCCATCTCCGATTATTTCTAGACTAGATTTCTTGAAGTGGAATCCCAGGAGCCAACGGCGGTGTCATAATGGCTCTTTCTCCCCCAGCTCCGAGTCCCTGAGTGTGTGTTTCCTACCCTAGGGCGTGTGAACGTGAAAAATGAAGAAATTGATGAAATGATCAAGGAGGCTCCGGGTCCAATTAACTTTACTGTGTTCCTCACAATGTTTGGGGAGAAACTTAAGGGTAAGGTCGTGTGTGTGTGTCTCTATGTTTCTTTGGGGGGCTGGCAGAAGATGGTTAACTTTAAGAGATAAAGCACCACTGGAAAAAATAATGAAAACACCAACTTGGCTGGGCGCAGTGGCTGCTGCCTGTAATCCCAGCACTTTCAGAGGCCGAAGCGGGTTGATCACTTGAGGTCAGGAGTTCAAGACCAGCCTGGCCAACATGGTGAAACCCCATCTCTACTAAAAACACAAAAAATTAGCGGGCATGGTGGTGTACACCTGTAGTCCCAGGTACTCAGGAGGCTGAGGCAGGAGAATCCCTTGAACCGGGATGGCGGAGGTTGCAGTGGGCCGAGATTGTGCCACTGCACTCCAACCTGGGTAACAAAGTGAAACTCTGTCTCAAAACAAAACAAAACACAGCAACTAACATTGCTCCAGGACTTAACCTAAGTCAGACCTCATGCTAACCACTTTATACGCATTACCCCACTTAATAGCAACTAGGAGGTATGCTCTATTCTTATCCTCAGTTTACAGATGGGGAACTGAGACTAAGAGACAGAAAGTCACTTGTCTGAGGCCACACAGCTAGCAAGTGCCAGAGTTAAGATCGAATCCCAGGCTTTCGAATCTAGATGATGTTTGACCTTGGGTTCTCAGCCCTCTCTTTCAAAATACAGAGGCTCAGTGATCAGGTGAAGGCAGGGTATTTTTCCTCCATGCAAAGCAGCCTTGCTCTGGCCCCTTCATCTCCGAGGGAACTTGGGCCCAGCTGCCTGGGGCGCCAGTGGTTCCCAGCCACCCCCAGTACATGTAACCCCTGTGTTCCGTTTCAGGAGCGGACCCTGAGGAAACCATACTCAACGCATTCAAAGTGTTTGACCCTGAAGGCAAAGGGGTGTTGAAGGCTGATTAGTGAGTGGGGTCTGTGGGGAGTAGGGGGGTTCCCTGCTTGCCCCCCTGCCCCACTACACACGCACAACTGACACCAACACCTGCTTTCCTCTCTCTGCAGTGTTCGGGACATGCTGACCACGCAGGCGGAGAGGTTTTCCAAGGACGAGGTAATGGGGTCCTTCAAGCACTCCCTGTACCCCAGCTCCTGGGTTCTCCCTCTGGGGGGCTCCATCTCACCCTCTTGTCTAAAGCACCCCTGACCCCACACTGACAGGGAACCAGCTATCGTCTTCCGAGCCCTGGCCTCATTTCATTCTCTGCCACCCTATGAGGTAGGGACTAGCATAACTCCCATTTTACAGATGGGCAAACTGAGACCCAGGGAAGTAAAGTCACTTGTCTAAAATAACAACAATCACACCTGTAATCCCAGCACTTCGGGAGGCCGAGGCAGGAGGATCACTTGAGGCCAGGAGTTTGAGACCAGCCTGGCCAACATGATGAAACCCTGCCTCTACTAAAAATACAAAAATTAGCTGGGCATGGTGGTGGACGCCTGTATTCCCAGTCACTCAGGAGGCTGAGGCACTGCACGAGAATCGCTTGAACCAGGGAGGCAGAGGTTGCAGTGAACCGAGATCACGCCACTGCACTCCAGTCTGGGCAAGAGAGCAAGACTCCATCTCAAAAATAAAATAAAATAAGATAACAAAACTAATAGTAAATGCCAGGACCTGGATTCAAACCTAGGTCTATGTGACTGTAGGTTCTGCCTTCCTCACGATGCATAGAGACCTGCTTAAAACATGAAATTATTGTGGCGTGAAGGGCTGCCACATACTGTCATGTGAGTTGTGCACTGAACAACTCTTCTAGATGTCAGTTTCATAAAACTGACATCTAGAAAATACACAGTCATCAGACTGTGTATTTCTTGCAACAGCTTTCCAGAACTGGCAGTAAACTGTCTGGTAATAATTTTTTTTTAACTCAGTAACCTTTTCCTGGCAGATGCGGTAGTGAGTTTGGTAGAAGGGGCATTTTTGCTAATTTGCCAAAACTTCTGTATGAGCAAGCAATGGTGCCGTCAACCTTATTAGTGAACCTTAATGAGTTGATTTTAAATGCCCCCTCATAGCCTCACAGGCCTCTCTCCATCAAGTTCCACATTTTACTAAAAATTTTACGTAGATTTCCCCTCCCCAAAAATTCAAGCAGCTGAAAGGGCTGCCTTCACCTTCCACCTGCTGTGGGCTTTGAACAAGCTCCTTGACCTCACTGCACCTCAATTTCCTCATCTGTAAAGTGGGAATGATAATAGAAGCTACCTCATAGGAGACTGCAAGGATTTGACACGTTAATGTGGGGAAAGTGTGAACTTGTGGCAAGGGCAATACAAGTGCTGGCTATGAATAGCCAGTATAGTTTTAAAAAAATAACTAGCCAATGCTTTTTAAATGGGGAAAGTTTGTGTAAAAACAAAAATCTAGATTTCTGACGCCCTGGTTCCTGTGGCCACCTTCATGTCACCTTTTTAGATTGCCATGTGTCTCCATTTAGCCACAGGACCTATCCTGCTCCCTTAAATCACCTGCCTGGCCCCTTGGAACTCTTGAGTTTGTGATCCTGGTGGAAGGCTGGGTTTCCAGGGACATCTCTGCATGATGTTTACTTGGGAGGGCCCTTGAGGTCAGGGAAGAACAGGGAAAGGCAAGGAAGGAAAAGTGCATGAAGGAAGAAGTTGAGCCAAGATTCAGGCCCAAAGATCAGCACCACTGATTCCCCAGGGCGGGAGCTCATTCGCTAGCTCTCCTGGGAGGCACCAAGTTGGGCGAGATGGCCGCACCTTTATACCCCCACACCAATCCCATCCGCTGGCTGTGGGCTGCCCCAGAAAGGGCATGACCTTGGGTGAGGGGGCCCTGCAGCAGCTGGGGAAGTCCTTCACTGGGGGACCCTCTGAGTGGCCCATGTTCCCATCCCCCACCCCAGCTACCCGTCCACTCAGGCCCCGCCCACAACCCCCCACCCTCTGTCTCAGTTCCCCTCCCCTCATCCTCAGCATGTCTTGCTGGCTCATTGCAGATTGACCAGATGTTCGCCGCCTTCCCCCCTGACGTGACTGGCAACTTGAACTACAAGAACCTGGTGCACATCATCACCCACGGAGAAGAGAAGGACTAGGAGGGGGCTAGCTGCTGTGCCCTGGGCTCAGTCTTTGCAGAGTGGTCCGTGCCCTCATCTCTCTCCCCCGAGTACTGCCTCTGTCCCCACCTTGTCTGTTAGCTGTGTGGCTGCCCCATTTATCCACCTCCATCTTCTTTGCAGCCTGGGTGGCTACAGATAACCTCATGGCTGCACATCCTACAGATGGAAATGCATCCAGAGGCCGTGTTCCAATAAACAGGAGGTTGTGTATTTGGTCATGACATTCCTCTGACAGATAGTGCCTTGAGTAAGGAAGGCAAAAGCAGATGAACTAGTGACAGCCTTGCAGTCATTATTGAATCTTGGTGACTCTTTATTTAAGGTAGACCTTTGCAGCCACTCAAAACTGTTTCTATTAAGGACCATGTTTTACTGGAATGTTACCTGGATGACCACAGCCCTCTCTTCCAAAGAGCTCAAGCATTTAGAGGGCCTTGCTTCCATGACATCCTTCCCTTAGGATGCCATTGGAATGCCTCTCCTGCCAGTGACAGTGACAAGAAGGAAGTGGCCTGACACATGGTAGGAACATAGCTCCTTCAACAGTAATCACACCTGCCAATCCTCAGAGAGTGATTTCTAGTTTCAGATAAAGTAGAAGTTGTCTGTACTTCTTCCCTAGCAAACCAGGGGAGTGATACTGACTTCTGACCCTGTCTGGGGCCCAGGCCTGGATGTGAGTTGACCCTTGATTTTGAGTGACCACAGTCATGGTTGAAGCATTCAGGTCTATTATGGCTGGAAGATTCCCAATGTAAGAAACAAATAGGGCCAGGTGTGGTGGCTCATCCCTGTGATGCCTGCACTTTGAGAGGCTGAGGCAGGAGGATCACTTGAGCCCAAAAGTTTGAGACCAGCCTAGGCAACATAGTGAGATCCAATCTCTACAAAAAATAAATAGCCAGGCATAGTGGTGTGCACCTGTGGTCTCAGCTACCCAGGAGGCTGAGGTGGGAGGATCGCTTGAGCCCAGGAGGTTGAGGCTGCAGTGAACTGCACTCCAGCCTGGGTGGCAGAGTGAGACTCTGTCTCTTAGAAAAGGAAAAAGAAAAAAACAAAAAGAAAAAGAAATAGGTTCAAATAACTAAGAAGTCCAAGGGCTTCAGGCACAGTTGCATCCAGGAGCCCAGGCAGTGCCCTCAGAGGCTGGGGAGGCCTCTGTTTCCTGTCATGTTGCTCTGCTCTCAGCAGTGGCAAAATAATTAAGAGCAGTTCCTGCCCCCTTTCCAGCCCCTTAGCAATCCTAGAAGAGCATACTCCTCTCTCTCCCAACTCCACACAAACCTCAGAACAGGGCCTCGTGGGATCCCTCTGGGGCACCTGACCCCTGAACCAATCACCATGGACTGGCAAAGGCAGTGCTCTGATGGATGGACAGGCTTGGTTCAACTGATCAGCCCTGTGCTGGGGTTGAAATCAGAGCCCTCCTGAACCATATGGCCTGGAGATGGGAGGGAAGATTCCCCGGAGGAAAACCCGAGAAGCAGCAGGGAGTGGACTTCAGGCACTTCACGTTTTCAAGAGAATTCCAAGAACCCTCCCAGCACTTTGGGAGGTCGCGTCGGGCGGGTGGCTTGAGTTCAGGAGCTCGAGACCAGCTTGGCTAAAATGGCAAAACCCCGTCTCTACCAAGAATGCAAAAATTAACTGGGCATGGTGGCACATGCCTGTAATCCCAGCTACTCAGTAGGCTGAGGCAAGAGAATCACTTGAACCTGGAAGGAGGAGGTTGCAGTGAGCTGAGATCACTCCAGCCTGGGCGACAGAGCCAAACTCCGTCTCAAAAGAAAAAAGAGAGGCCGGGCGCGATGGCTCAAACCTGTAATCCAGCACTTTGGGAGGCCGAGACGGGCGGATCACGAGGTCAGGAGATGGAGACCATCCTGGCTAACACAGTGAAACCCCATCTCTACTAAAAAATACAAAAAACTAGCCGGGCGAGGTGGCGGGCGCCTGTAGTCCCAGCTACTCGGGAGGCTGAGGCAGGAGAATGGCGTAAACCCGGGAGGCGGAGCTTGCAGTGAGCTGAGATCCGGCCACTGCACTCCAGCCCAGGCGACAGAGCGAGATTCTGTCTCAAAAAAAAAAAAAAAGAAAGAAAAAAGAGAGAATCCCAAGAACCTAAGAACACAGCCCAAGCCAATGACATGATGGGAACAAGCTGAAATTTGGTGAGAGAGTGGAGCTGGGGTCACAGTGAAGGCAGGAGGGCCCAGGAGGCCAGAGGAGCCAGTTAGGGCCAGTCCTCAAGGCTTGACAATGGCAACAGTGCCACACGTGGCAGGAGCTCAGGGCCTAGCCAGTGACAGGATGAACGAAACTGTCTCCTGGCTGCAGAGACCTGGGGCCCGTTTCAAAGCAGGCTGCGTGGGCAGGAACCCAGGGGAGTCACGGCCCCACCCCATGACCCAGGACGCCCCACACCCACACCCTGTGGTGACGCTTGCCCCTCACAGCCTCCCTGCACTCCAGAGTCGGTCCAGGCTGAGAGCCTCATACCCGGGCTCCTGTGGTCAGAGATGCAGTCTGGCACCAAGAAGGCGGGACTCAGGACACTCCAGGGCAGTGCGTGGTTCTGGGCAAGACACTCTGCACTCAGCTCTGCAGTGACAGGCTCACCCACGACAGACACACGCAGCGACAGAGACATGCAGAGACACACAGAGAGATACAGAGATGCACACAGAGACACAGTGAGCTGAGACCACACCACTCACTGAGCTGAGATCACTCCAGCCTGGGTGACAGAGCCAAATTCTGTCTCAAAAAAAAAAAAAGAAGAAGAAGAAAGAGAATCCCAAGAACAGGAACAGACATGCAGAGACACACGGAACACACAGAGACAGAGACTCAGGGACATACAGAGATGCACACACAGACACAGAGACACACACAGATACAGACACGCAGAGACACACGGACAGGGACACACAGAGACACACAGAGACACACACAGAGATACAGAGATGCACACAGATCCAGACACGCAGAGACACACAGAGACACAAACTGACATACAGAGACATACAAAGAGATACAGAGACACATAAATACACACAGAGACACACAGAGACAGACACACAGAGACATAGAGTCACACGCAGGTGCAGACATGCAGAGACACACAGAGACAGAGACACAGAGACACACAGAGATGCACACAGAGACACACACGCAGAGACACACAGAGACACACAGATACACAGAGACACACAGGTGCAGACACACAGAGACAGACACGCAGAGACACACAGAGACACACAGAGACACAGAGACACACAGAGACACGCAGAGACACACAGAGACACACAGA
>NC_045443.1:108473511-108480363 GCF_002776525.5 Piliocolobus tephrosceles | reverse complement strand
ACACACAGATACACAGAGACACACACAGGTGCAGACACACAGAGACACACAGAGACACACAGAGACAGAGACAGAGGCATACAGAGATGCACACAGATTCTGAGACACACACGGGTACACACATATATGGACACACACAGAGACACACTCAGATACAGAGACACAGACACACAGACATATATACAGACACACAGATACAAACACACAGAGACACAGACTCAGAAAGACAGATATACACACATGTGCACACAGACACACCCACAGAAGCAGATCCAGCATGCCCCCAGCTCCCACTTCCCATCTGCGAGTGTGTGCCACACCTCGGGTGGCCAGCGGCGTCTCAGGATCCACACTTTGGCTCCAGCACGGCCCCTCCCCCGGGCTAGGCCGTTACACCTGGCGGACCGCATCTGCACCTGTGTCTCTGCATGTCTGGGGGTGGCCTGTGTTGGTCTCCAGCTCAGAGGTGTCCAGGGGCCTTCATGGCCTCACACGGTTCCCACCCCCGTTCCCGCTTTTACTTCTCACTCCTCGGTCCCAGCCCAGAGGTGGCCCCAGCACCCAAAGCCCTTAGTAATGCATGTGACAGGCATGAGGCTACAGAACAAAACATTTATTTTTTCAGTTATTGTGCAAAGGTGGCCCCATCCATGCACCTCACATGGTCCTCTTCCTGGACCTGCTGTCATCCACTTTCTCAGGCAGGCTGTCTCCGCGCACTTCCTTACTCCGATTCTCCTTCACGATATAATTGTCGAGAATCAGCTGCCGAAGGCTGCCGTGATCCAGGGGCTGTTCCACTGCACCAAGACCAGGTTTGTGTGAGGTGCTGGGAAATCAAACCCAGGGCTTGGGCTTCCTGCCCAGTGACTCTGTCTCTCTGCCCAAGGCAGGGATGGCCAAGCCTGGTTTGGCATCCCTCCGTAGCATTGGGGAGTGGAGCCTGGAAATTCTCAGGTTTCAAGGAGGGGAGAATGAACAGAAATATACTTCTCGGGGCTGCCCGGACAATGGCTAGTTTTCCTCCTAGACAAGGATGTGACGAATATTTGGTTTAATGTTAAGGAATTAGGGCCATCATGTGCAGTTGTTCAGGATGTGCACTACACAAAGACACTTAGAGGAGAGGGGTAGATGAATGGGTTGAAATCCAGCGCCCACTTGATTGCTGAGCCATAGCTACCCAGAAGGAGCACCTTTTTCTAATTAATCTACCCAAAAGTGGCCCCTCTTCTAATTTACACCTGTAGGCCATAGAGGCCAGTGGGCTGGGAGAAACTAAAGTTCATCAACATTCCCGTGAACAGAGGTGAAGACAGTATCTGTACATTTCCGACCTTGTGAGGACAACCCACCAGCAGCTCTGCCCACCTCTCCCCCCAACCTTTTAGGAACTGAAAGGGCAGTGGAAGTTGTGCTGAGATGGGTGTCATCTGGCCTAGCTTTCACTCCTGCTGCGTTTCAGTCTCTTCAGCTGAAACACACAGGATCTCTGTGTGTGCATGTGTGTACGCATGTGTTGTGTGCGTGTGTGTGTGTGCACGTGTGCTTATTGGGGGTCTAGCCCTTCATCCTTGGCACACTTGAAATGCTGCTCAGAGAAATGGCGGCAGCTTTTTAAAAATTGATTTTTTTCTCTACTTACTAAAGTCAGGCAAGGTCATTATAAGAGAAAATTTCAAACAATACAGAATTGTTTAACTTAGAAATGCAACGTTATCTGCAAACCACCATCCACAATCATCCGCTGTAACAGATAGCTTATACACCTCTGATTTTTTATGCATAATCTAGAAACCTTCCTCCTTCCCTTTCTCTCATCGCCCCTCCCTCCCTTCCTCCTCCTCCTCCTCCTCTTCCTGCCTCTGAGCCTTCCTCTTTCTCTCCCTCTCCCTCCCCCTCTCTCCGATGTCTTATATCTCTTATTACGTATCAGGGTTGTGAAGTGCTGTCCTGTGCATTGTGAGATTTTTTTTTTTTTTTTTTTTTTTTGAGACGGAGTCTAGCTGTTGCCCTGGCTGGAGTGCAGTGGCCGGATCTCAGCTCACTGCAAGCTCCGCCTCCCGGGTTTACGCCATTCTCCTGCCTCAGCCTCCCGAGTAGCTGGGACTACAGGTGCCAGCCACCTCGCCCGGCTAGCTTGTTGTATTTTTTAGTAGAGACGGGGTTTCACCGTGTTAGCCAGGATGGTCTCAAACTCCTGACCTCGTGATCCGCCCGTCTCGGCCTCCCAAAGTGCTGGGATTACAGGCTTGAGCCACCACGCCCGGCCTGCATTGTGAGATTTTTAGCAGCATCCTTGGCCACTAGATGACAGCAACACTATCACTTTCAGTTGTGACAACCAAAAATATCTTCAGATATTGCCAAATGTCCCATAAAGGGTAAATCACCCCTGACTGAGGACTACTGGCAAAGAAAAAAAATATACACACACACACACACACACACATATCTATATATATACATACACACACACACACATATATATACACACACACCTATATATACACATATACACACACGCACATATATATACACACACACATCTATATATACACATATACACACACGCACATATATACACACACATCTATATATACACATATACACACATGCACATACATATACACACACATCTATATATACACATATACACACACATATGTACACACATACACACATCTATATATACACATATATACACACATGCACATATACATACACGTGTGTGCGTGTACACACGCATGTGTGTGCCTGTGTATTGCACGCATATGTAGAGAACGTTTTTCAAAAGATGGGATTATACAATACAGTACTTCTCAGGATGCCTAGACAATTGTCGTGCAACTGACTGTTTTCCCTTTTTGTCTTAATATCAAGGGCATCTTCCTAGTCTCTTCATATTGGCCTCATGCCTCATTTTTGGGGCTGCTTAGAATTCCACTGCATGGGTGGATGAGCTGGACCTTATTTAACCAACCTCTAAGGGGTGGGCATTACGCTTGTTTCCAGTTTGGAGCTGCAGTGAACAGCCTCCACTCCTCCGCCTTTCACCTTCGACCCTTGAATAAGTCCTTCTGGAAGGATCGGTTCCCATATATGTGGCCAAACTGCTCTCCAAAAAGCAGGTGAGGCCAATTTGATTCCCACCTTCAGAGGGAAGGCCTGGCTCCCCGCATGAGGGGGATAAGTGAGTTTCCACCTTGGAAAAGAAGAAGATCAATGGGCCAGTATTGGAAGAACCACGGTTGACCATTTCGCTTCTGGCATGGACCAGGTTGAAGCTGCTTCAGCCGTGGGGTTAGGGGACAAAAATGGGGAGGGGCCAAGGATGGGTCCTGGAGGCACAATGGGTCAGGGAAAGGGAGGTCATAGGAGAGTGAGACTCAGGAGCATAGATAGGGTGAGCGTGAGACACAGAGTCTGGGAACTATGTCTACCCATAACTTGCCAATTTGTAAACTTTTGATATTTTAAGGTTCATTTTAAATGACCAAAAGGTAGTTTTGACTTTTAAAAATATCCAAAATAACTGAACTTCAGGATCTGTGTCACCCTAGTATCATAGAGAGAAAAGTCCCCAAGCAAATGACACCAAGTGACCACAGCCAAGATGGCACCCAAGGGAACTGGCAGGCCACAGGGCTCATAAAGAGGGGAAAACGAGGTTCAACACTGCAGACCCTCTCGGGCGCCTGGACAAGGCCTCCCCAGACCTGAAGGCACAGGTTTCCCAGCAACCTGCACAGATTGAGAGAGAGAACTCACCATCATCCAACCTGTCGCCGAAGGGGTCAGCCCCCAGCACTGGGGGCATGACTTTGATGGGTTCTGGGGGCTTGAGGAGTGCAGAGCCACCCCAGAAAGGGTTGACGAAGGGCAGTGGGATCTCAGCCTCTGCCCCTTCCACATCCAGGATGCGCCTATAGGTCTCCAACAGCAGCAGGTCATTGGTCTTCTTTTCAATGATGGCTGGAGAACAAAAAGTAGGACCAAGATGGCTGCTGAGAGACCTGGGCCTGGGGGTGCTGGGGGTGGCGCCCCCACTGCAGAGGGTGGGGAGGAGCAGGAAGTACAGGAGGTGCGGGATCTGACCTCTGACAAGGACAAGGCTTTCTCCTGGGTGTCACCATGCATTCTCAACAGGACAACATCACTCCTCACCCTTAGAGGCTGAAATTTGGTTCTTGAGAGAAAAATAATTGATTTGTTTTTGTTTTTGTAGACAAGGTTTGGCTCTGTTGCCCAGGCTGGGGTGCAGTGGCATGATCTTGGCTCACTGTGATCTCAAACTCCCAGGTTCAAGTGATTCTCCTGCTTCAGCCTCCCAAGTAGCTGCAACCAAAGACACATGACACCATGCCCAGCTAATTTTTGTAATTTTTGTAGACACCGTGTCTGGCTGGTCTTGAACTCCTAGCCTCAAGTGATCCTTCCATATCGGCCTCCCAAAGTGCTGGGATTACAAGCGTGAGCCATCGTGCCTGGCCTCTGACTTCTTAATGTGTATAACACAGATACACACAGGACATGAGCAGACATACAGTATCTCAATGATATTAAAATATTACATTCACAAGGAGGGCAATTAGGAAAATATGTCTAGAGAGGCTCCTTAGCAGGATGATAACAAAAAGAAGGTTGAGAAACACCAGGTTACACTAAAAATTGGGAGCCCCACCTTAAACTTCTGACTTGCCCCAGTGCTGTCTGTTTCAAGTCTCCAGGCCTTTACTTATGCTGTTCCTTCTGCCAGAATGCCTTTCCCTACACACTTCCCTGAATAACCCCCTAGACATGTTTCAAAACGCAGGTCAGGCCTTGCCAACTGCAGGAATGCTTCCCTGACCTGCCTCATTCAGGGGACATCCCCTTGCACTGTAGCTCCATAGCCCCATGCAGTCACAAGACATTCATTCATTCATTCATTCGCAAATGATTCCTCAATGCCTACCACGCCATGCACCGTGCTAGACACTAAGGATGTGATGGAGGAAAAACAAAACAATGACAACACTAACAACAAAAATACAGTCCTTGCCCTACCAGAGCTTCAGTGTGTATGGAGGCATAGAGAGAAAGCCAAGTTCAACAATTGAACAGGTCACTACAGGGAGCCCTCGTCATCCAGAGGTTCATTATCTGATTCAATAACTACTGGATTTGGGTATGTTTTTTGAATAAACCTCACACTGTCCAGACTGCTGCTATTCTATCTGAAAATCAGGGATCAAAAATATTACCATCCAGGCCAGGCACAATGGCTTACGCCTGTAATCCCAGCACTTTGGGAAGCTGAGACAGGTGGATCACTTGAGGTCAGGAGTTCAAGACCAGCCTGGCCAACATGGTGAAACCCTGTCTCTACTGAAAAACAAAAATTAGGCCAGGCACGGTGGCTCACACCTGTAATCCCAGGACTTTGGGAGGCCAAGGCGGGTAGATCACTTGAGGTCAGGAGTTTGAGACCAGCATGGCCAACATGGTGAAACCGCATCTCTACTGAAAATACAAAAACTAGCTGGATGTGGTTGTGCAGGCCTGTAGTCCCAGCCACATGGGGGGCTGAGACAGGAGAATCACTTGAACCTGGAAGGTAGAGGTTGCAGTGAGCCGAGATAGTGCCACTACACTCCAGCCTGGGTGACAGAGCGAGACTCCGTCTCAAAAAAAAAAAAAAAAATTAGCCGGGTATAGTGTCAGGCACCTGTAATCCCAGCTACTTGGGAGGCTGAGCCACAGGAATCACTTGAACCTGGGAGGAAGAGGTTGCAGTGAGCCAAGATTGTGCCACTGAACTTCCACCTGGGCAACAGAGTGACACTCAAAAAATAATAAATAAATAAATAAATAAATAAATAAATAAATAAATAAATAAATAAATAAATAAATAAAAAATATTGGCATCCAAAATTTGCTATCATATCTCAGGAACCACATATATCCAGACATTGAAAGCGACCTGTCCATAGAGACAAATTGGGTGAATGCTAAATACTAGGACTGCTATGAGAGGGAATAATAGTGGTGGCGGGAGGGGCACGGGCAGCTTCAGATGGGTGGGGACAGAGCAGCTTCAGTGCAAGGAGGACAATGAAACTGAGATCTGAGAATGTGAAGGAACTGGGCATGGGACAGGTCTTCCAGGAACAGCCTGTGCAAAGGCTCCGAGGTGGGAACAAGATGCAGAGGCAGCAGTGGGGGAGACTGGAAGGATCGAGAGGAGGATGGTGTGCCCGCAGGTGGTGAGCCAGGGACAGAGCAGGACAAGAGGAGATGAGAAATGTAAGCAAGGCCAGGCTAGGAAGAACCTGATAGGCTGTGTACAGAAAAAGTCAACACAGCAGGGTCAGGCTTTCTCCTCTGAAAGCCTTGTTGACCAGGTCAGGCTTGGGCTGGCATCCGGGAACCTGGATTTCAGCAGGGTTCCCAACACCATTAACTGATAAGAGTGGCTCACCTGAATGGATAAAGAAAATGTGATGGCTGGGCACGGTGGCTCACGCCTGTAATCCCAGCACTTTGGGAAGCCAAAGCAGGTGGATCACCTGAGGTCAGGAGTTCGAGACCAGCCTGGCCAACGTGGTGAAACCCCATCTCTATTAAACATACAAAAATTAGCTGGGTGTGGTGGCAGGCACCTGTAATCCCAGCTACTAAGGAAGCTGAGATAGGAGAATAACTTGAACTCAGGAGGCAGAGGTTGCAGTGAGCTGAGATCACGCCATTGCACTCCAGCCTAGGTGACAAAAGCGAAATTCTGAAAAAAGAAAGAGAGAGAGAGAGAAAGAAGGAAGGAAGAAAGGAAGGAAGGAAGGAAGGAAGGAAGGAAGGAAGGAAGGAAGGAAG
>NC_045443.1:108455029-108473501 GCF_002776525.5 Piliocolobus tephrosceles | reverse complement strand
AAGGAAGGAAGGAAGGAAGGAAGGAAGGAAGGAAGGAAGGAAGGAAGGAAGGAAGGAGAAAGAAAAAAAGGAAAAAAGAAAGAAAGAAAATTTACATATCCACGATGGAGTACTATTCAGCCACCAAAAAAGAATGAGATCCTGTCATTTGCAACAACATGGATGGAACTGGAGGTCATTATGTTAAGTGAAATAAGCCAGGCACAGAAAGACAAACTTCACATGCTCTCACTTATTTGCAAGATGAAAAACTCAAAACAATGAACACATGGAGATAGAGAGTGGAAGGATGGTTATCAGAGGCTGGGAAGGGCAGTGGCAGGTGGGAGGGAGGTGGGGATGGTTAATGAATACAAAAACCAGAAAGAATGAATAAGACTGGGCACGATGGCTCATGCCTGTAATCCCAGCACTTTGGGAGGCCAAGGCAGGGGGATGACTTGAGTACAGGGTTCGAGCCCATCCTGGGCAACATGGCAAGACCCCATCTCTACAAAAAAATAAAAAATAAAAATAAATAAATAGATAAAAGAATGAGTAACATCTAGTATTTTATAGCACAACAGGGTGATTATAGTCAAAATAATTTAACTGTACATTTTAAAATAACTAAAAGAGTATAATTGAATTGTTTGTAACACAAAAGATAAATGCTTGAGGGGATGGATGTTCCGTTTTCCATGATTTGATTGTTGTGCACTGCATGCCTGTATCACAACATCTCATGTACCCCACAAAATACACACCTACTATGTACCCACAAATTTTTAAAAAAATTTTTTAAAAGAGTGTCTCACCCTGCCTAATTTGCACAATATGGTTTATCACATGGTTCACACTAGCATGTCACTTTGCTAATTTTGTTCTGTACCCTTTTACTGTAATAAATCACAGCCATATGTGTGACTATATACTGAGTCCTGGGAGTCCTCTAGCAAATCACTGAATGTGGCCAGGAGGATAGAATGGGTTTGGGGAACCTCCCAAACATAGAGTGTATTAAGAATCTGATGTTTGGCTGGGCACGGTGGCTCACGCCTGTAATCCCAGCACTTTAGGAGGCCAAGGCGGGTGGATCATGAGGTCAAGAGATCATGGACCATCCTGGCCAACATGGTGAAACCCCATCTCTACTAAAAATACAAAAATTAGCTGGGCATGGTGGTACGTGCCTGTAATCCCAGCTATTCGGGAGGCTGAGGCAGGAGAATCACTTGAACCAGGGAGTAAGAAGCTGCAGTGAGCTGAGATCATGCCACTGCATTCCAGCCTGGGCAACACAGTGAGACTCCACCTCAAAAAAAAAAAAAAATAGGAATCTGAGGTTTAATTCAAGGAGCAGTGGAAGCCATTCATTCCAAATTGCCTGTCCACTCTGAGCTTAGGGTCAATGCATAGAAATGTATGTGATTGTTAATAGATTTGCTACATGCCAGGCACTACTCTGAGCACTTTATTTCTTCCTTTCTAATCTGTGTGCCTTTTATTTCTTTTTCGTGCTTTATTGCATTGGCTAGGGCCTCCAGTACAGCACTGAATAGGCATGGTGACAGCACAAAGACATCCCTTCCTTGTTCCTGATCTTAGGAGAAAAACATTCCACTTCCCACTCCCACCATGAAGGATGAGGTTCGCTGTAGTTTTGGGTGTTTTCTTTTTGGTTTGCTTGAGACAGAGTCTTGCTCTGTTGCCCAGGCTGGAGTGCAGTGGCACAATTTTGACTGACTACAACCTCCACCTCTCGGGTTTGAGCAATCCTCCTGCCTCAGTCTCCCGAGTATCTGGGACTACAGTGTGCACCAACGCACCCGGCTAATTTTTGTAGTTTTAGTAGAGACAAGGTTTCACCATGTTAGCCAGGATGGACTTGATCTCCTGACCTCGTGGATCCTCCCACCTTGGCCTCCCAAAGTGCTGGGATTACAGGCTTGAGCCACCGTGCCCAGCTGAGAGTTTTCTTTTTTAAGATCATGAATGGATGTTGAATTTTATCAAATGCTTCTTCTGCATTTATCGAGTTGATAATATCATTTTTCTTAAATAACTATACATTTAATTAAGCCTCCCAACAGTCTTATGAGGTAGATACTGGGTTCACACCCATTTTTTTTTTTTTAAACTGAAGGCATTAAAAAAGACCCATTTTCATAGATCAAAAATCTGAAGCACAGTAAGATTCAGAAACCTGCCCTGGCCAGGTACAGTGGCTTATACTTGTAATCCCAGCACTTTGGGAGGCCAAGGAGGGCAGATCACTTGAGCAAAGGAGTTTGAGACCAGCCTGGGCAATGTGACAAGATCCTGTCTCTACAAAAAATACAAAAAATTAGCTGCGCATGGCAGCACATGCCTGTAGTCCCAGCTACTTGGGAGGCTGAGGTGGGAGGAATGCCTGAGCCCAAGAGGTTGAGACTGCAGTAAGCCTTGATTGCGCCACTGCACTCCAGCCTGGGCAACAGAGCAAGACTCTGTCTCAAAAGAAACAAAGCCAAAAACAAACCTGTTCAAGGCTCCAGAGCTATTAACCGTAGACCCAGGATTCGAACCCAGGAAGGCTGGCTTTAGTGCCCACACACTTCACCACCAAGCTCACTACTCCATAAGAGCAAGTCCTCATGCCTAGTCACAGAAAGTTCTGGAAATGTTTCCTAAGACTCTAACGGGCCCCAGCCTGACTCACCAAAATACTGCGGAAGGTTGATGTCGGTGACTTTCCCCGTCTCCCCTAACTGCACCAGGATCTTGGTGGCATCACAGTTAATCTTCTTGAACAGTTTCTCCACTGAGTTCTTGAGTAGATCCAAGGTCTTGCTGACCTCCCTGTACTTGCTCTCATACATATCTGCCTCCTCTGTGGTCTTCCTCAGTTTATCCTGGTGGCAGACCCCAATTCCCACCTGCTCAGGAAGACTTTCGGTGGGCAGGGTGTTTGGGACCCTCCGGGGTCAGGGTCTCCAAACTGCAGGTTTGCAAACCTCTGAGGGCGCATGAGATCAATTAAATGGGTTTCCATCAAATTTTGAAGAAACAAAATAAAATAGGATAGCAAAGAAAGGAAGAGAAAATGCTAGGGTACACTGAGGGTTATAAGGATAAATATTATTCCACGTAAGTTTTGCTTCACTTATGTGTGTGTGTCTACATGTCTACAGGATTACGAAATTTATTTTTTTTTTATTTTTGGGACAGAGTCTCACTTTTTTACCCAGGCCAGAGTGCAGAGGCATGATCTCAGCTCACTGCAACCTCTGCCTCCCAGGTTCAAGCAATTCTTATGCTTCAGCCTTCCAAGTAGCTGGGATTACAAGCAGGTGCCACCACGCCAACTTTTTTACTATTTTTTTTTTTTTATTAGAGACACAGGCTCGTCTCAAATTGCTGACCTCAAGTGATCTACCCATGTTAGCCTCCCAAAGTGCTGATATTACAGGCATGAGCCACCATGCCCAGCCTACAATATTTTTTAAAAGCTGTTGACTCTGTTTTTTTTGAGACAAGGTGTCGCTCTGTCACCTAGGCTCCAGGCTGGAGTACAGTGCCCCAATCTCAGCTCACTGCAGCCTCAGCTTCCTGGGCTCAAGCAATCTTCCCACCTTAGCCTCCAGAGTAGCTGGGACTACAGGCATATGCCACCATGCCCAGTTAATTTTTGTATTTTTTTAGAGATGGGGTTTCACCATGTTGCCCAGGCTGGTCTCAAAGTCTCAAACTCCTGGATTCCAGCAATCCTCCCACTTTGGCCTCCCAATGTGCTGGGATTACAGGCATGAGCTTCCTTGCCCAGCCAGTTCACTCGTTTTTTAAAAAATGGTGGTCCACCTGAGGCCAGAAGTTCAAGACCATCCTGGCCAACATAGCAAAACCCTGTCTCTACTAAAAATACAAAAATTAGCTGGGCATGGTGGCATGTGCCTGTAATTCCAGCTACTGGGGAGGAGGCAGGAGAATCGCTTGAATCCAGGAGGCGGAAGTTGCAGTGAGCCGAGATCATGCCACTGCACTCCAGTCTGGGCGACAGAGCGAGACTCTATCTCAAAAAAAAAGGTGGTCCACAGGAAGAAATACATTGCAGCCAACACATACAAACATACATATGTATGTTGTGTATGTAGATTTATTCATATTATCTAATCAAATGAATATAAAAGTTTCACAAATCAATTTTTTAAAAAAATACAGTTGGGGGTTTTGCTCTGTCACCCAGGCTGGAGTGCAGTGGTGTGATCACAGCTCGCTGCAGCCTTGAACTCCTGGACTCAGGCGATCCTCCTGCCTCAGCCTCTTGAGCAGATGGGACTACAAGCATGCAACACCACACCCAGTTAAGTTTTTGGGTTTTTTTGTTTTTTATTTTGTAGAGATGGGATTTTGATGGGATCCAGACTGGTCTTGAACTCCTGAGCTCAAGCAATCCTCCCACCTCAGTCTCCCAAAGTGCTGGGATTACAGGTGTGAGCCACCATGCCAGTTCAAATCAATATTCTTTTTAATTTTTATTTTTTAATAAAATTAGACAAGGTCTCACTATGCTTCCCAAGCTGGTCTCAAACTCCTGGGCTCAAATGATCCTCCTGCCTCAGCCTCCCAAAGTTCTAGGATTAACAGATGTGAACCACCGCACCCAGCCTCAAATCAATATTTTTATTATGTGTTCTAATATTTTCTCTTCTGTTCTATCTCACTATTTAAAAATGTTGGTTACCATCCAATAAACTGATTTTACCATTCACAGTTTAAAACACATTGCCCTAGCCCAGTGGTTCTTTAAGTGTGGTCCCAGGACAAGCAGCATCAGCTTCACCTGAGAACTTATTAGAAATGCATATTCTTGGGCCCCACCTCAGTCTTAATCAAAGGCCCTGGGGGTGGACCAGGCCACCTGGGTTTTACCAAGCCTCCCGGTGATCCTGGTTCACAGTAAAGTCTGAGAACCTCTGCCAGCCCGTTGGATCTCAACCTTGGCTTCACACTGGTATCACTTGGAAACTTTAAAACTGCTTGCTGCCCAACCCCACCCTCAGCAATTCAGTCTTAATTGGCCTGAGGTACAGCCTGGGCATCTGGGAGTTCTCATTAAAGCCTCCCAGGTGATTGTGACGCACGGTTGAACTGAGGATCACTGTTCTAGGGTATTTCCTTCACTGATTCCTGCCTCTCCCTCAGAGATCTCAGCTTGCAAAGGTGAACTGGACCCTGGATGAACCAGCTCCATTCCCGCAGGTGAACTCTGCACGCACCATCCTGGATAATGATCCCACAGGGTCGGCCCTATTCACACCCCCATTTTGCAGGTGAGAAAACTGAGGCTCCGAGGCACACAGTCAGGAGAAGGAAGCCAGGAATTGAACTCGGCAGCACATCAGATGGCTTCCTCCGTCCAGCTACTAGAATGTTTAGTTCCCAGGGCTGCACATTTCCCATATGACAACAAGAGTGGCCCTCTCTAAAGGTGCATTAGGCCGGGCATGGTGGCTTACGCCTGTAATCCCAGCACACTGGGAGGCTGAGGTGGGAAAGTCACTTGGCCTGGGAGGTCGAGGCTGCAGTGAGCTGTGATTGCACCACTGCACTCCAGCCTGGGTGACAGACCAAGACCCTGTCTCAAAAAATAAATGAATTATAATAAAAATGCATTTAAAAAATCACATTTAAAAAAAAAATCACAGGATTCATTTTTTAAAAGTCAATGTTAAGCTTGATGTGTTGGTGATAATATGTGTCTAGCTCCTAAAATATTCCAGGTACCTTACACACATCATCTGAACTCAGCCTCATAATCGGCCTAGTTTTCAGATGAGGAATGTTGAGGTCAGAGAAGAAAAGTGAACTCATGTTTAGCTTCCCTGTACCAAGCTCATCCAAAGGCTTGACCTTGAGCTCAACTCTACTTGGGCAATGATTTAGTAACAAAGTAAGGGTGACTTACCAGTTTTTCTGGCTCACATAACAACAACAATAATAATAGCTACAATGTACAACTGTCTGCATTGCAGTGTGTCAAATGTACAATGTGTGATGTTATTCAACCTTCACAGCCCTAAGAAGTAGGTATGATTATTATCCCTATTTTACAGATGAGGAAACTGAGGCTCAGAGAGGTTGAGTCACTACCCCAAAGTCACACAGCTAGGAAGTGACTTTTCTGCAAGTCATAGCCAGGTTCCCAGAGCTTGGTTGCTTAATTACTATGCAAAACCCTCCCATGATGGATGTGGTCCCACCATTTCTCCCAAAGGGGAAAGCGAAGATGAAATAAAGAGTTTCAAGAATAGAGCAGGTGGAAGTGATCCTTAGCAGGGGGTAGGAAACATCTGTGAGTCCGTTGCTATCAAGACTAATTCCGGCTAGGCACAATGGCTCACGCCTATAATCCCAGCACTTTGGGAGGCCAAAGCAGGCGGATCACCTAAGGTCAGGAGCTGGAGACTAGCCTTGCCAACATGGTAAAAACCCATCTCTACTAAAAATACAAAAAATTAACCGGGTATGGTAGCATGTACCTGTAATCCCAGCTACTCGGGAGGCTGAGGCAGGAGAATCGCTTGAACCTGGGAGGTGGAGGTTGCAGTGAGCCGAGATCGTGCTACTGCACTCCAGCCTGGGCGACAGAGTGAGACCTCGTCTCAAAATAGATAGGTAGATAGGTAGGTAGGTAGATAGATAAAACAATAAATTAAAAATTAAAGTTATCTCGGTATGGTGGTGTGCACCTATAATCCCAGCTACTCGGGGGCTGAGACAGGAGAATCGCTTGAACCCGGGAGGTGGACGTTGCAGTGAGCCGAGATCACGCCACTGCACTCCAACCTGGACAACAGAGTAAGACTCCGTCTAAAAAATAAAAATATAGAAGACCAATTATCCTGCTTAGAGTATCTGCATTTGAAAAGAAGCCCCTCAAAGTCATGCTAAAGCCAAAGCAACAAAAAGCTAGCAGAGGGGCTTGAGGCAGAGGCCAGTGAGATGTTTGGGGTTGCCTGATCAACCTCTTCCAAACCCCAAGATGTGAGGGGCACCAGTCTCAACCCCAACAAAAGTCTGGATTCTGGGTGGCTCCGAGTGAAGGACGTTGGCCCCCAGGCATCTGCCCAGCTTGGGGAGGGTCTCTGTGGATCTGGACCGTGCCTGGAACCCTGTTATTTCCCATACCCAGATACCCGGGAGATGCCGCTCTGAGCACCTCAATGGGCAGCATGTGCTTTGCTGCCATCCAGTGGCCTAGAGGAGAATAACACCCTAGTGGCCATCCCTGTCTCCCAGGTGCGTGTCAGACAGAATAAAAGCAGAAAATAGCCGCAAAGAAGGAAAGAGAAATGACTCCGGAGGGCAGTTCTCAGGTCTTTGTCAGATATATGCTATCCACTCTCTCCTTATACCTCAGTAACAAAACTCTGATTGTATTTGTGGCAATGTGACCAACTAAAAGTTACATTTCCAAACCTCTCTTGCAATAGGGGTGGCCAATGAAGTGTAAATACAGAAAAATACAGAAGTCATTGACTGAGACTTCTGGGAAAGCACTTTTAAGCTGGCTGACTCTGCTAGTGAGGACTTTTTTTTTTTTTTCGCAGCTTCCACTTTCTTCCTATCTGGAATGTATATGCAATGGCTGGATCTGTGCAAGCTACGATGCAACCATGAGGTGCCCTTGGTATGTAAGTCACACACTAAGGATGGCAAAACAGAAAGACAGATGGAGCCCAGGTCACTGATGACATCATAAAGGTGCCAAACCAGCCCTGAAGTGCCTATTTCCAGACTTTTTTTTTTTTTTTTTTTTGAAACAGGGTCTCACTCTGTCACCCAGACTGGAGTGCAGTGACATGATCTTGGCTCACTGCAACCTCCACCTCCCAGGCTTAAGCAATTCTCCTGCCTCAGACTCCTGAGTAGCTGGGATTACAGGTGTATGCCACTACCATCCGGCTAATTTTTATATTATTAGTAGAGACGGGGTTTCACCAGGGTGGCAGACTTACTTCTTAAAGTAAATAAACTTGTGTCTGCTTAAGCCACTATTATTTGGAGTCCCTATTATTAGCAGCTGAATAAAACTCAAAGCTTATACAATATCCCAGCTCCTTGATGTTGGTCAAGTGACTTAACTTCTGTGAACCTTAGCCTCTGCATCTGTAAAACGGTGAGATCAACAGCACCTGCCATCAGGAGTCAATGAAAGTGCAGGCCAAGCTCTGAGCCCGGCGCCTGGTACATGGTAATTACTCCAGAAATGTGTGTATTTGCTATTACTGATTGAGAACAGGGCACAGGCAGGACAAGGGGAAGAAAGAAGGAAAGAGGCAGAGATCCATGTGGAAGGAGCCCACTGGGGATGAAATTGTAGGCCCAAGAGCCGGGGCTGGACTCCCTGAAATGGGGAAGCCTTTAGATTGGATGAAGGGACAGAATTCGACAATGACATTGTAGCAGAGGCTGCCCGGGACAAAACATCAGGACACGTCTGGATATGATCCAGGCCAGCCTCGAGTCACAGGGCAGACCTCTTATTGCTCCTGAGAATCAGCAGACCGACGCCCAACGGACAGACAGACAGAAGCTCCCGTCGGACACAGAGACAGACAACAGAAGCTCCCGCATCCCTCCCTCCCGATCCTGGTCTCACCTCCAGCTGTCTCAGGGCAGAGCGACTGTCATCGTGGGACAATTGCTGCTGGGATCGCAAGAGAATGATCTCGTCCTGCTTGGGAGAGAACAAGACCATGAGGAAAAGCGGGCTTGTCCCTCCCCACTGCTCCCAAAAATAAGCGTGCTCCTCAAAGAGTCGATGAGGATTTCAATGATCCATTTCAAAGAGCCCCGAACTCCTGGGCCCCTCTTATACCCATGGGATTTTTTTTTTCTTCTGATGTTTCTTAAGTAAAAGGAGGGTGAGAGCATGAAAGGGGGTAGGAGGGGTGAGTCAGCCTTTCTTTTTTTTGAGATGAAGTCTTGATGCCATGCCCAGGCTGGGGTGCAATGGTGCAATCGTGGCTCACTGCAACCTGCTCCATCTCCCAGGTTCAAGCGATTCTCCTGCCCCAGCCTCCTAAGTAGCTGGGACTACAGGCACGCACCACCATGCCCAGCTTTTTGTATTTTTACTAGAGACGGGGCTTCACCATATTGGCCAGGCTGGTCTTGAATTCCTGCCCTCAGGCGATCCGCCCACCTCGGCCTCTTCTGGAATATTCTAGAACAACGCAGTCAATAGACTTTTCTGTTCTGATGGTAATGTCCTATCCACCCTAATACTGTAGTCACTAGCCACATGGTGCTGAGCACGTGAAATATGACTGGCACCACTAGGAACTAATTTTTTTTTCTTTTTGTAGAGATGGGGTCTCACTATGTTGCCTGGGCTGGTCTCAAACTCCTACACTCAAGAAATCCTCCTGCCTCAGCCTCCCAAAGTGCTGGGATTACAGGCATGAGCCACCGTGCCCAACCTCTGATGAACTAATTTTTAGATATTATTTAATTTCAGTTAATGTAACTTAAAAAGCCACACGTGGCTGGCAGCTGTGGTGTTGAACAGCGCGGCTGTGGAGCGGGAGTCCTCAAACCTGAGCATACTCTCAGGCCCTCCAGAGTCACCTGAAAGCTTGTGAAAATGCGGAATGTCAGGTCCCAAGCCCAGGGCTTCTGATTCTGTCGGTCAGGGTGGGGCCTAAGAATGTGCATTTCTGACAAGTTCTCCGGTGATGCTGCCACTGCTGTCCCAGGGACCAGCTTTGAGAACCACTGGGCTTAAACCATGTGCCCTGATAGAAAAAGGCACACACCTTTCGACTGAGCAGTCTCATGCCTAGGAGTCTGTCCCATGGAAACAACAGAACAGGTTGGCAAAGGTGGACCCTCAGGGCTGTCTGTTGTATTCTTGTTTAGTGGCCCCCAGTTGGGGACAATCCACATGTCTACTGATAGGGGGTCAGTTAATGATGGCACATTCATAAAACAGGGGAGGTCTTAAGTTAAAATATGGCTCAAATGCAGATTCCTGGCCCATCCACAGAGAAGCTAGGTCTGTAGGTATGGGAGGGGGAGGGGTTCTGGGGAACGTGCTTTTCTTTTTATTTTATTTTATTTTTTTTTAGAAAGGGTCTCTCTCTGCCTCCCAGGCTGGAGTACTGTGGCGTAATCACGGCTCACTGAAGCCTTGACCGCGATCCTCCCATCCCATCTCAGCCTCTCAAGCAGTTGAGACCACAGGCACATGCCTAATTTTTTAAAAAATGTTCTGTAGACATGGAGGCTCACTATGTTACCCAGGTTGGTCTTGAACTCCTGTGCTCAAGCAGTCTTCCTGCCTCAGCCTCCCAGCGTGCTGGGATTACAGGTGTGAGCCATTGTGCCTGGCCAGGAGTGCATTTTTCTGTTTTTTGGTTTGTTTATTTGTTTGTTTGTTTGTTTTAAGACAAGCTCTCGCTCTTTTGCCCAGGCTGGAGTGCAGTGGTGTGATCTCAGCTTAGTGCAACCTCTGCCTCTCCGGTTCAAGCGATCCTCCTATCTCAGCCTCCTGAGTAGCTGGGACTGCAGGCACAAGCCACCACACCCAGCCTGGAATGTGAATTTTAAAGAAGCATCTTGTGATTCCGTGCTACAGAGCATCTAGGGTCTCCAGAAGCCATTTAAAAAACCACAGTGGACTGGGCATGGTGGCTCACGCCTGTTAATCTCAGTGCTTTGAGAGGCCAAGGCGGGCAGATCTCTTGAGCCCAGGAGTTTGAGACCTGCCTGGGAAATATGGTGATATCCCATCTCTACAAAAAAATACAAAAATTAGCCAGGTGTAGTGGTGCACACCCGTAGTCCCCAGCTACTCGGAAGGCTGAGGTAGGAGAATCCCTTGAACCCAGGAGGCGGAGGCTGCAACGAGCCGAGATCCCGCCACTGCACTCCAGCCAGGCAACAGAGCAAGACCCTGTCTCAAAAAAAAAAAAAAAAAAAAGAGAAAAAAAATAGAAGATGTTGGGAGGTATCTATGGTAAATCATTGGGAAACAAAAGGTTTACAAAACAGCATGAACTAGTATGATCTAGTACTAAAAATAGGCTTGTAAATGGGCCTGTGTGTGTGTCTGTGTGCACATGTGTAACCACAGACTGCCTTCGTAAAGCAGTGTCGACAAAATGTTAATTATCTCCAGGTAATGATATCTTGGTGACTTTTAATTTTTCTTTGTTTTTCTGAATTGCCTACACTTTCCCACAGGTGTATAATAATATATTTATACAATTTGGAAAATTCTGCAAAGAACAAATACAAACCCAAATCAGGAAGAATGCCATCTCCTAACATAGCATTGCTTCATGTTTTTGGTAAGAGCTCTTTCTTGCTTTTTTCCCACCTGTAAAGATTAGAAGGCTCATCTCCTTTAATTTTTAAATTTTTATTAATTTGTTTTTGAGACAGGGTCTTGCTTTGTTGCCCAGGCTGGAGTGAAGTGATACAATCTTGGCTCACTACAGTCTCGACCTCCCAGCCTCAAGCAATCCTCCCACTTCAGCCTCCTGTAGTAGCTGGGACTACAGTCACATACCATCACACCCAGCTCATTTCTTTTTGTGTTTTGTATTTCTTGTAGAGATGGGGTTTCGCCATGTTGCCCAGGCTGGTCTCAAACTCCTGGGCTCAAGTGATCTGCCCATCTCAGCCTCCTAAAGTCCTGGAAATTTTTAATTTTTAAAAAAGCAAGAAAGAACTCTACCAAAAAGATGAAACAATGCTATGTCCATGTGATAGAATTATTCCTGATTTGGGAGTTGTATTTATACTTTTTAGTATTTTCCAAATTGTGAAAAAAAATTCTAATCAGAAAAAAAATATTATTTTGGAAAAAAAATAGGAAGTGAGTCTTCCCATCTTCACAGGGCAGGGGTGGGGTGGCGGAGCTCTACCAGGTGATGGGATTCACATTGAGACTTTTTAGTAGTTTGCAAATTGCATCAGTAACCTGAGTCGGTGGCACCACTCCCCTGCTTGGAGATCTCCCATGGCCCCTGCTTCTCAGAGAAATGGCCAAAACCTCTTCCGGAAATGTGCCCAGCAGCCCTCACCTCCCAGATTCATCCCCTCTCCCTCCCATATCTCTCTCTGCGTGCCAGACACCCTGGCCTGCTTGCAAGCTGCGTCAGAGCCTTTGCGTGTGCTGTTTCCTCTGCCTGGAGCATTCTTCCCCAGAGATCTGGACAGCTCAACCCCTCACCTGTAAGTTCACCCAGATCTTAACTTCCCAACTGCCCGGGGCCCACAACCGGCTCCAAAACCCATTTTACGCTGCGCTACTTCATCTTGTTACCCACACTGCATCTCCCTTTCTAACTTACTCTATAATTTGCGTCTTAGTGTTGGGCTTGTTGTTTATTTTCTGTTTCTCCCTGCCAAAACAGCAGTTCTGTGAGGGCTAAACTTTTTGTCATCCTGTTCACTGTCACATTATCAGGGTCTAGAGCAGTGCCTGGAACGCAGTACGTGCTCAATAAATACTTGCTGGATGAACGAATAATCAAAAGGACATTTGCTTCAATCAGATACACAACTTGACATGGTAATAACTATATAAAGTTTTACATTTTAAAAGCACAACCATTGACACCAGCCTAGGCAACACACTGAAACCTCATCTCTACAAAAAATACAAAAATTAGCTGGGTGTGGTGGTGTACGCCTGTAGTCCCAGCCACTCTGGAGGCTTAGATGGGAGGATCACCTGAGCTGGGGAGATTGAGGCTGGAATGAGCCAAGATAAAGCCACTATACTCCAGCCTGGGTGACAGTGTGAGATCCTGCAAAAAAAGAAAGAAAAAGAGATAAAGAGGAAGAAAAAGGAAGGAAAGAAGGAAGGCAGGCAGGCAGGCAGGCAGGGAGGGCCCAAAAAAAAATGCTGGAAGTTAGAAGAAAATATTTCAGAATGTCACCAGTGATTGTCTCAGGTAATGGGATAGTGGGTGGTTTAAAATTCCTTCCATCTTTAGTTGCTTTCCAGATTTTCTACAGTGAGCATATCTTTGTCCTATAACATTTTTTGCAAAATTAAGTCTTACCATTGGAAATCAGTGCTCTCTGGACTTATTCAACAGGCATTTGCAGCTCTATTTGAGCCCAAAAAGGCACAGTTCTGTAACCTTAACAAACAGCTTGGAAACTATCGTTCTGGTCCAAACATCACTCTACAGATGGGGAAACCGAGGCCCAGAGAGGGCAGCACTTACCCATCTTAGACACATTTGTCATGACCCTAAGGAAGAGGGTCCCCTTATGAGGAGTGGGGAAAATCAAGGCCAAGTCGGCTCAGGAATATTTTCTATCCGGTCAGGATATCCAGCCGGGGTCCTCACACTACTCTGCTAGGGCTTGTCCTCAATGTCCCACTGGGACCCAAGAATTCAGGGTCTTGCCCACTTCCAGGCGGGCCCGCAAAGACCTTCCCTGCGATACCACAAATGGCCGCCAGAGGGCAGTGGTGACACGTCTGAACCTCAGCAACTCAAAGGCCCGCTAACCTCTGCGGGCCCCGGAGCACTTCGGCCCCACCAGTCTCTGTGAGCTAGGAGGAAGCCAATGGCTCCGTTTGTAGGAACTCGGATTCCCGCGGGAATGTGGGCGGGAGGAGTCAGATCTGATTTTCCAAGAGAAACCAGAAATTCAGAGTTTCATGTGGAATATCCTGGTTTTTAAATCACTGCCACTAAGAATTTAACAACTTGGGGAGGTGGGAAACCAAACGAAACTAAAACAGAAGGCTGGGGCCGGGCGTGGTGGCTCACGCCTATAATCCCAGCACTTCGGGAGGCCGAGGCGGGCGGATCACGAGGTCAAGAGATTGAGACCATCCTGGCCAACATGGTGAAACTCCGTCTCTACCAAAAATACAAAAATTAGCTGGGCATGGGGGCGCTCGCCTGTAGTCCCAGCTACTCTGGAGGCTGGTTTATGAGACTCTACCCCCAGCCCTCTAGGGAGGGGTGCAGTCAGATGTTAGAATCCCTAATTGTGTGTGTTTTTGTTTGTTTGAGACAGAGTCTTGCTGTCTCCCAGGCTGGAGTGCAGCGGCTCACTGCAAGCTCCGTCTTCCGGGTTCACGCCATTCTCCTGCCTCAGCCTCCCGAGTAGCTGGGACTACAGGCGCCCGCCAGCACACCCGGCTAATTTTTTGTATTTTCAGTAGAGACAGGGTTTCATGGGTTAGCCAGGATGGTCTCGATCTCCTGACCTCGTGATCCACCCACCTCGGCCTCCCAAAGTTCTGGGATTACAGGCGTGAGCCACCGCACCCGGCCTCCTAATTGTTTTTAATTAAAAAAAAAAAAAAAAATTTTTTAACCTGATCCCCTAGTTTGAGCAAAGATGCCACAAGAAGGCAAAAAGGTAGGGTCCCAGCCTCCTCGCATGGCCCATCCCACCCCCACTCCTCCGTCCAGGTCTGCTCCATTTCCTATGTTTTATATACCAGTGTTTCTTCAAAACATGGAATTAAACAAAAGCGTTCTGTATGGCCGGGCGTGGTGGCTCACCACTGTAATCCCAACACTTTGGGAGGCTGAGGCACGCAGATAACCTGAGTTCAGGCATTCGAGACCATCCTGGCCAACATGGTGAAACCTTTTCTCTACTAAAAATACAAAAAGTAGCCAGGCGTGATGGCTCATGCCTGTAGTCCCAGCTACTCAGGAGCCTGAGCAGGAGAATCGCTTGAACCCGGGAGGTGGAGGTTGCAGTGAGCCGAGATCGTGCCACTGTACTCCAGCCTGGCTGACAGAGCAAGACTCTGTCTCAAAACACACACACACACACACACACACACACACACACACACAAACAGAAAAGAAAGAAAAAGAAAAAAAACTTTTGTAGCTTTTTAAATAAAAGTTTGAAACTCTTTTTTAAAAAAAGAGTTTGGACTTGGAGGACTCCTCTAGTTCAAGTGTGTGTGCCATTCTACAGATAGAGAGACTGAGTCCCAGAGCGCCCGCTCTTGTCCTTATGCGGGAGATACTGTGCAGCTGCAGGAGGAAAGGAGAGAGCAGCCTCAAGGTGAATGGGAGGTCTAGGTCATTTCTGGGGAAGAACCATTTCCTGTGCCTGTCCTGGACCCTCGTCCAGGAAGACCTCCTTCCAGGAAGGGGACAGAGAGTGGCATGAGGGTCCTTCAAGTCTGTCTTCGCCACCCCCAGATGCACCTCCCACCCTGCACCTCCCCATGCCCTGCCTGGGACCTGCGGGGCTTGTACCTATGGGCTCCCTTGTGCTTGGCTGCTGGGCAGCCCAGCCAGTGGGAGGCACAGGTGGAAGATAAAGGTGGGAGGAGAGGGAGGTTGGGGTATTTGCCACCCCCTGGGTCCATCCCTAGTTTGGCTGCACCAGTCCAGGAAGGGCATAGCAGGCAGCCGTCTCCTCATTCCTGCCTCCCCTGACCCATTTTGGAGCTCTGGCTCTTCCCACGTGCTGCCTTCTTAATTTCCTCAGACGTCTGGAAACAGCCCCTTTTTAAAAACTCTCCTCAATTTACCCATTTTATTTTGGGGTTTTGGTGGTTTTTTGGGGCGGGTTTTTTGTTTTTGTTTTTGTTTTTTGAGATGGAGTCTCGCTCTATCGCCCAGGCTGGAGTGCAGTGGTGCCATCTCGGCTCACTGCCACCTCTGCCTCCCAGGTTCAAAGGATTCTCCTGCCTCAGCCTCCCGAGTAGTGGGATTGCAGGTGCCCGCCACCATGCCCAGCTCATTTTTTGTATTTTTAGTAAAGACAGGATTTCACTATGTTGCCTAGGCTGGTCTTGAACTCCTGACCTCAGGTGATCCTCCTGCCTCAGCCTCCCAAAGTGCTGGGATTACAGGTGTGAGCCACCGTGCCTGGCCAATTTACCCATGTTGGCTGTGCTGTTTCCTGTGACAACCCTAGCTGATAAAGTCACCTTCACTCCATTTTTTGCGGCCACATGGACTGTTATCTATAATAGTTTTCTGTAAACCAAGCCATTCTATTTATTATGTTTATTATTCTTTGTTTACTGTTATTACTTACTACCTTAAGTAAATATCCATTAAATCACAAGTTTGCTCTGGAAGCTCTATTATTCCTTTAAAAATTAATTCATCACTAGTAAATGAAAATATTTTCACCCAAATTCTAGCTGCAATCTATTTGCACATGGCCAGCGTGCATACCCCACATGTGGGAAACATGATAGATTACAAAGGAAAGCAGCTCCCCTCATCACATAAGCAGAGGACAGGGCCCTCAGAAGAAGGAGTAATGAATTCCCAGAGGAGGCAACATTTGTGCAGGGTCAGGACTAATGCGCAGGATTTCATCAGAAGAGAAAAGGAGGGGAGAGAGATGGAACAGCACGGGGAAGACACTGGCGGAGGGAAATGCATGGGATAGCTGGGGCTGGCAGCAGCACAGGGTGTCTTAGAGGTCATAATAGGACCTGTGTCTGCAAAGGCAGGTAGGAGCCAAATTTTGAAGGGGCTGGAATGTGACACTAAGGGGTTTAGACTCTATTCCATGCAGATAGTTCCAAAGGATGTTTATTTATATACTGGCATGTAAATAGCCCAGGAAGCCAGTGACATTTGGGAAATTATGGGTTCAACAAAGGTAGGCAGGTTTCTTTACTGCAGGACTTGTCAGGGCCTTTACTATGCTCATGTGCATCAAGTCTCGCCAAGATAAGAATGAGTTATCTCTCCTCGAAACTGTTAATTAACAAGGGTCAGGTAAGGGGCCAAATAAGAAATACTTTCAGCTTTGCAGGTCCCTCTTGCATATTTCTCTCTCTCTCTCTCTTTTTTTTTCTTCTTACAATCCTTTAAAAATGTAAAAATCCTTCTTGGCTCATGGGCTGCACAGAAACAGCCATGGACTGTAGTTTACTGAATGCTGCTTAATAAAACATGCCATGGATTATAAAGTCACTATTGGGTTGGGGGACATGAATACATTAAATGTATGTATCCATTGTTACAGGCCAGGCATGGTGGCTCACATCTATAATCCCAGCACTTTGGGAGGCTGAGGCGGGCACATCACTTGAGGCCAGGAGTTTGAGACCAGCCTGGCCAACATGATGAAACCCCGTTTCTACTAAAAATACAAAAAAAAGAGGGCATTGTGGTGGACACCTTCAGTCCAGCTACTTCAGAGGCTCAGGCGGGAGACTCTCTTGAACCCGGGAGGTGGAGGTTGCAGTGAACCAAGATCATGCCACTGCATTCCAGCCTGGATGACAGAGCAAGACTCCATCTCAAAAAAATAAATAAATAAATACAAATAAAAAGTAAGGGGACAGTGGGTGCAATGGTTCACATTTGTAATCTCAGTACTTTGGGAGTCCAAGGTGGGAGGCTCGCTTGAGGTCAGGAGTTCGAGACCAGCCTGGGCAACATGGCAAAATCCCAACTCTACGAAAAATGCAAAAATTAGCCAGGCATGGTGGTGCACACCTGTAGTCCAGACTACTCAGGAGGCTGAGATGCAAGGATCATTTGAGCCCGGGAGGTCGAGGCTGCAGTGAGCCAACATCGCACCACTGTACTCCAGCCTGGGTAACAGAGTAAGACCCTGTCTCAAAAATAAAATGTAGGGGGAATAGAGGGGTGTTGACCAAACTGCTTTCTATAGTGCCTCTCACAGAGCCTTCCCGGGAGACTGCTCTGGAAAGGCTGCTGTGGACACAGGGGCCCCAGGGCCTAGGAAAGCAGAGCCACCCTGACCTGGATTCGTTGGGTCCTCTTGTGCATCATCTCCATGTCGTTGTTGAGCTCCGTGACATACGTGAACCGAGCAAAATTCTTCTCCTCCTTGGCCAGAAAATCTTCAACGAGCTGGTTTAGGTTCCCACTCTCAGCCAGCTTCAGCAGCCGGAGGTGGGCCACCTCGTAGCTCTCAAAACTCTCTGCCTTGCTCTTCTTGACATGTTTCTTTGCCTTGAGAGCTAGGAAAGGAAAAATCAGCCACTGTGACACTCAAAAGGAAGCGCCTCAGATCCATGCCAGGCAGACAGTAACGCGATCAATATTATCATTATGGCCAGGCATGGTGACTCACGCCTGTAATCCCAACACTTTGGGAGGCCAAGGCAGGCGGATTACCTGAGGTCAGGAGTTCGAGACCAGCCTGGCCAACATGGTGAAACCCCGTCTCTACTAAAAATACAAAAATTAGCCAGGTATGGTGGCATGTGCCTGCAATCCCAGCTACATGGGAGGTTAAGCCGGGAGAATTGCTTGAACCCGGGAGGCAGAGGTTGCAGTGAGCCGAGTCTGTGCCACTGCACTCCAGCCTGGGTGACAGAGCAAGACTCCATCTTAAAAAAATAAATAAATAAAAATAAAAAAATATATATACACACACACATATATATACATATATGTGTGTATGTGTATGTATATTTATATATACATAGTAGTAGTACTAGTAATAGCAGTAGTAGTAGTAGTAGTAGTAGTAGTAGTAGTAGTAGTAGTAGTAG
>NC_045443.1:108452013-108455019 GCF_002776525.5 Piliocolobus tephrosceles | reverse complement strand
TAGTAGTAATAGTAGTAGTATGCCTTAGGGATGAGGTTAGATGTTTCCAGGAGATAGAGCAGAAGCTTCACCCATCATTCGTTTCACAAATACCTCATGAAGCATTTACTATGAGCCACACACACTGTGCTAGGCACTGCTGATACAAAATCCCTGCCCTGGCCGGGCATGGTAGCTCACACCTGTAATCCCAGCACTTTGGGAGGCCACGGTGGGAAGATCACTTGAGCCCAGGAGTTTAAGACCAGCGTGGACAACATAGCAAGACCCCACCTCGACAAAAAAATTTTTTTAATTAGGCCGGGTACAGTAGTTCATGCCTGTAATCCCAGCACTTTAGGAGGTCAAGACATGCGGATCACAAGGTCAAGAGATCAAGACCATCCTGGCCAACATGGTGAAACCCCGTCTCTACTAAAAAATACAAAAATTAGCTGGGCGTGGTGGCGCGTGCCTGTAGTCCCAGCTACTCAGGAGGCTGAGGCAGGAGAATCACTTGAACCCAGGAGGTGGAGGTTGCAGTGAGCCGAGATTGCGCCACTGCACTCCAGCTTGGCGGCAGAGCAAGACTCCGTCTAAAAAAAAGAAAAAAAATTTAAAAAATTAGCCAAGTGTCGTGGTGAGTGCCTGTGGTCCTAGCTACTTGGGAGGCCAAGGTGGGAGGATGGCTTGGACCTAAGAGGTCAAGGCTGAAGTGAGCTATGACTGTCACAGCATTGCACTCCAGCCTGGGAGAAAGAACAAGACCCTGTTTCTTTAAAAAAAAAAAAAAAAAAAAAGATCTTTTAGGCACACCTGACCACATGACCTTTTACAGGTAGTGGCTCCCCACTGTTTTGGTGAGGCTCAGGCAATCCTCCCACCTCAGCCTCCCCGGTAGCTGAGACCACAGCAAGCGTCACCATGCCCAGCAGTTTATCCCAAACAGCTGCTTTTCCTCTGGGGGTCTAGAATGTTGGTATGTGCTAGGCAGAGGATGTCTACACGATCAGCCCCCAGTAAGAATTTGGGGCACAGAATCTCTAGTATACCCCACTATGAGACAACCTTTTTTTTTTTTTTTTCAAGAGACAGAGTCTCACTCTGTCACCCAGGCTGGAGTGGTGCAATCATAGCTTGCTGCAGCCTCAAACTCCTGGGCTTAGGATCTGCTTTTTTCTACCCCTCAGCACCTTGTCACCATCAGACCTCCTGAGATCAAGCCATCCTCCTACCTCAGCCTCCCGAGTAGCTGGAACTACAGGCACGTACCACTATGCCCAACTAATTTTTTGAATTTATTATAGAGATGGGGTCTTGCTCTGTTGCCCAGGCTAGTCTCAAACTCCTGGCCTTAACTCCTGATCCTCCCGCCTTGGCCTCCCAAAGTACTGGGATTACAGGCATGAGTCACCATGCCCAGCTCAGTAGATAACTCTTGACATGTGTGGTCACAATTAGATCCTGGAAGAACCACGTGTGCTCAGTGTGATTCTACTGGGAAGCTTGCGCCCAGTTGCCTCCAGACACCAGACCACAAACCTTCTCCGCGTGTTGACCGTGCTTGGCACCTTTTCACTGTAATGCATCACAGCCGTGAAGGTGCCTCTGTGCTGAGTCCTGCGAGATATTCTAGTGAATCATCAAACCTAGAGATGAACTTGGGGACCCTGACAATAAGTCTCCCTCTAAACAATAGAAAGAGAGCCCCAAATGAAGACACATGCTGTAAATTAGGGTTGGCAGATAAAATAGAGGGTTCCCAGTTGAATTTGAATTTCAGACAACTATATTTTTAAGTATAAATATGTCCCAATTATAGATAAACAAAAAGTTTTATCAGAAGTATGTCCCAAATGCTGCATGAGACATAGTTATCCTTAAATGTTTATTTTATATTTAAACTTAACTAGGCTTTTTTTTTTTTTTTTTTTTTTGAGACAGGGTCTCAGAGTCTTATTCTGTTGCCCAGGCTGGAGTGCAGTGGCATGATCTTGGCTCACTGCAACCTCTGCCTCCCGGGTTCAAGTGATTCACCTGCCTCAGCCTCCCAAGTAGCTGGGATTACAGGTACTCACCACCATGTCCAGCTAACTTTTTTGTATTTTTATTAGAGACAGGGTTTCACCATGTTGGTCAGGCTGTTGACCTCAAATGATCAGCCTGCCTTGGCCTCCCGAAGTGCTGGGATTATAGGCGTGAGCCACAGTGCCCGACCTTAACTAGGCAATCTTATATCTTTATTTGCTAAATTTGGCAACCACAAGGAGACTTGGGCACCTTCACTTAAAAAGAGAGAGAGAAAGAAGGCAAGAAAGAGAGCGAGAGCACAAGTTTGCTCCTGGAGAGTGTACCTTCCTCCCTTTTGGCCTGCTCTTCGAATTCATTGCGGTCATTCAGCTTGACAAGCAGGAAGGACTTGAGCCTGCTCTCGTGGGCATAGAGACGCTCCAGCTCTCGGATCTCCAGGTTGTACTGAGAGATGTCCTTCTTCTGGCGGTCCTTCATGGCAGCCATTCGAGCCATGGCCTCCACCCTGGGCAAAAGGTACAGAGCCTGAGCATCTGAGGCTCCTCCTCTCTGCTTCCCTTTCCCTGCCAGTCCAGAAGGCCTTCCTGCCTAGACAATGACTATCACTTCTATTAATCATAATGGTTTCTGGCTGTATAAAAACAACCCTCCTTACCTGAACAACAAGAGCTGTAAACGCTAGATCATTCCCAGAAATGATTTTCCTATCATTATCATCATCATTGCCTTCAGCATCACCATCATCATCACCACCACCACCATTACCACTATCACCATCACTACTATCATCACCATTATCACCATCACTACCACCACCATCATCACTGTCACCATCATCACCACCACCATCACCATTATCACCACTATCATCACCACCATCACCATTATCACCACTATCATCACCACCATCACCATTATCACCACTATCATCACCACCATCACCATCCACCACCACTATAACCATCATCACCCTCATCATCCATCCACCATCACCAT
>NC_045443.1:108408308-108451913 GCF_002776525.5 Piliocolobus tephrosceles | reverse complement strand
CACCACTATAACCATCATCACCCTCATCATCCATCCACCATCACCATCATCATCACTATCATCACCACCATCACCATCACCACCCACCACCACTATAACCATCATCGCCCTCATCACCACCATCACTATTATCATCACTATCACCACCACCATCAGCATCACTATCACCATCATCACCACAATCATTACCATCACCACCATTACCATTACCACCACCATCATTATCACCATCATTACCATGACCACCATCACCATCATCACCACCACCACCACTGCCATCACCACTATCATCACCATTCTCACCATCATCACTACCATCACCATCATCACTGTGACCATATCATCCTCACCACCATCACCATTATCACCACTATCATCACTATCACCATCACCACCACCACCATCATCACCACCACCATCACCACCACCATCACCACATCACAACCATCACCATCCTCATCACCACCATCACCATCATCACCATTACCACCACCATCACCACCACCATCATTACCATCATTACCATAACCACCACCACCATTACCACCATCATCATCACCATTATCACCATCATCACTACCATCACCAGCATCATCACTGTCACCATCATCATCCTTACCACCGCCATCACCATTATCACCATTATCATCACCACCATCACCACCACCACCATCATCCCCATTATCACCATCATTACTATGACCACCATCACCATCATCACCACCACCGTGATCGCCACCTCACTGTCATCATCATCACCTTCCTAATCACCACTATCATCACCATCATCATCACCATCATCACCACCATCATCACCACCACCACCACCATCATTATCACCACCACCATCATCATCACCATCATTACCATCATTACCATCACCATTATCACCATCATCACCATGATTACCATCACCATCATCATTATCTTCCTAATCACCACTATCATCCTCATCATCATTTCATCATTACCATCACCATCATCGCCACCACCATCACCACAGTCATTATCATTACCACCACCATTATCACCATCATCACCATCATTATCGTCACCACCACCATCACCACTTATCAATTACTGTGTCCCAGGCACTACCTTACATTTATATATCATTTAATCCTCTTCACCATCTAAAGAACTCCTACAACAATATAGTAGTGATGAAACCAGGATTTAAACCCAGATCTGTCTGACTCTAAAGCCTATGCCCTTCACAGCCAAACTATATGCCTTTTGCTCCTACGAGTGTGAGGCCAGCAGAGACCCAGATTGAGAAAAATCCCCTTGGACTCGAGGCAGGGGCACTTGGAGGAGATGGCACAGCACAGAGGTCTGAATCTCAACTTCACCACAATCCCACTTACCTGGATCTCAGGTAGGCATTTTAGCATCTCTAAGCCTCCATGTCCTAGTCTGTAAAATGGGGATAATAACTCCTAGGGCAGTTGTGAGAGTTAAGACAATACCTACCAGAGTACCTAGCATCATGCCTGGCACACAGTCAGTGTTCAGAATTATTACTACTATGATTTAAGATTCCCCAACACATAAGGACCAGGGGCAGTGGTGGCCCAGAGTAGAAAGCTAGATGCTCAGCAAGGGTCTAAGAGACCTCACTGCCCCTGGACCTATCCCCAGCCCACCTCTGCTCATAGGCCTGAGAAGATTGCTCAATGGCCAAGTTCATGGTTTTCTTCTGCATCAACAGGCACCGCTGGAGCTGCTGGTAGACATTGTCATAAGCAGCCTTCTCAAATCGTAGGTCTTCAATCTCCTTCCGGAGCTTGGCATTAGTGGTCAGCATCTTGTCAAAGTGAACAGTGACCTGTTGGAAGGGCCATGCTTCAAAATAGGTCTCATTTCCGGGGTGTAAGACAAGGTTCCAGAAGGTACCTGGAGGACTGTCAGGTCTTTGCCCCATCTCATTCCCAAGGGCCATGGAAGAGTGGTTGGAGCATTAGGCAAGAGGTTCAACTGGTTAGAGTCAGTTGAGTGGCCCATCAACTGGCTAAGGGCCCTTTAGTGGATCCTTTTTACTGTATCTCAAATTCCTCAACTACTTTTAGACCTAACTTCCAGTTTTAGGCAATTAACAGAGGAGAGGGGAACAAGCTAAATGACGCCATAGGAAATAATAAGCCAAACTGAGAAGGTATTAATAGAACTTTCTACAGGACAATTGACTTGGACTCTTCAACAAATTGATAGCATGAAAAAAAATGGGGTGGGGCTGTTTTCATGTAGGATTTCTCAAACTCAGCACCACTGGCACTTTGGGCTGGATGATTCTTTGCAACAGGGGCTGTCCTATGCCTTGTGGGATATTAAATACCCCCTACATTCAGGTGGCACCCTCACCTCCAACCCTGTTATGACAACCAACGGTGTCTCCCTTTGGAGACAACATCCCTTTGGAGGCAAAATCACCCCCAATTACTGAGCCTTAAAAAAGGAGACTCTGCCGTTTGCCACAACATGGATGAAACCGGAGGACATTATGCTGAGTGAAATAAGCCAGACACAGAAAGAAAAATATTGCATGATCTCATTTATATGTAGACTCTAAACAAAAAAAAAGTCAAGGCTGGGTGCAGTGGCTCACGCCTGTAATCCCAGCACTTTGGGAGGCTGAGGCAGGTGGATCACCTGAGGTCAGGAGTTTGAGACCAGTCTGGCCAACATGGTGAAACCCCATCTCTAGTAAAAATACAAAAATTAGACAGGCATGGTGGTGGGCACCTGTAATCCCAGCTACTTGGGAGGCTGAGGCAGGAGAATCGCTTGAACCTGGGAGGTAGAGGTTGTTGTGAGCCGAGATCACACCACTGCACTCTAGCTTGGGTGACAGCATGAGACTCAGTCTAAAAAAAAAAAAAAAAGGCCGGGCGTGGTGGCTCATGCCTGTAATCCCAGCACTTTAGGAGGCCGAGGCAGGCGGATTACGAGGTCAGGAGATCGAGACCATCCTGGCTAACACAGTGAAACCCCGTCTCTACTAAAGAACACAAAAAATTAATTGGGCATAGTGGCAAGCGCCTATAGTCCCAGCTACTTGGGAGGCTGAGGCAGGAGAATGGCGTGAACCCAGGAGGCAGAGGTTGCAGTGAGCCGAGATTGCGCCACTGCACTCCAGCCTGGGCGACAGAACAAGACTCCGTCTCAAAAAACAAAACAAAACAAAAAAGAGGCAAATATACAGAGATAGAGAATAAAAAAGTGGTTACCAGGAGCAGGTGGGGTGAGGGGGAAGGGAGCAGGGAGACAGAGGTCAGAGGATAGCAAGTAGCAGATATAGAGGATGAGCAAGTCTAGAGCCCTAAGGTACAACCTGAAGACTCCAGGGACTCTAACTGTACTGTATTTGGGGTGGGTGCAGTGGTTCATGCCTGTAATCGCAACACTTTGGGAGACCAAGATGGGTGGATCACCTGAAGTCAGGCATTTGAGACCAACATGGTGAAACCCTGTCTCTACTAAAAATACAAAAAAATTAGCTGGGCGTGGAGGTGGGCACCTGTAATCCCAGCTACTCAGGAGGCTGAGGCAGGAGAATCACTTGAACCTGGGAGGCGAAGGTTGTGGTGAGCCAAGATCGTGCCACTGCACTCCACCCTGGGGGACAGAGCCAGATTCTGTCTCAAAAAAAAAAAAAAAAAAAATTGTACTGTATTTGGGATTCCTGCTAATGCGCAGATTTTAGAGGTTCTTGTCACAAAAACAAAAATGGGTAACTATGTGAGATAACAGATATGTTAACTTGCTTCACTATAGTAACCACTTTAATATCTATATGTATCCAATAATATATTATATACCTTAAATATACACAGTAGAATTTAGTTTTTATTTTTATGAAATAGGGTCTCACTCTGTCAACCAGCTGGAATGAAGTGGTGCAATCACAGGCTCAAACGATCCTCCCATCTCAGCCTCCCGAGCAGCTAGAACTACAGATGCAGACCACCATGCTGGGCTATTTTTTTTTGTATTTTTAGTAGAGACAGGGTTTCACCATGTTGCCCAGGCTGGTCTCGAACTCCTGGGCTCAAATGATCCTCCCATCTCAGCCTCCCACAGTGCTTGGATTATAGGTGTGAGCCACCACACCCAGTCTATCTTTTTTTTAATAAAATGATTTGTTAAGTTTTTTTAAAAGACCATGTGAAGTGCTCCTATAAACATTGAGAAGAAACAACTCCAAAAAAATATTCCTAACAGCAAAGGGATTTAATTTCTTTGGAGGTTTTCAAAGTATGTTCTAAGAAACATTTGGTTTCTGTAGGGCCAACACCCGGGTAAAGCAAGTGAGGCAACCGGGGCATGAAATTTAAGGAGTCACTCTCTCTCAGGTGCCAGCCCTGTGATTCCTCAAGCCTGAGCAGGAGAACCTCCTAAAATGTTGCATCCTGAGCTCTTTGCTTGCTTCTTCTAGTCTCAGCTCTGGGTGTTCCTGAGTGTGTCCACAGCCATCACACAAGGTAGGGGAGTCCCTAGGAGCAGAGCATTCTTATTCTATCTTTGCATCCTCCACTTCCTCTTGGGAAGTTATGTTATCAGTTATTTGCTGTTTACTGTGAATTTTGCTCCAGGACTGTAGGCATACTATCTATCCTCTGACTGTGGGAGGGAAAGACCCGACCTAGGGGGAGGACTCTCAGGCCCCACTGAGTAGGTGGAGGATATTTAGGACCATGGGGTACTCTGAGACCCTGAAATCACCTTTAGAGATGGCTGCCTAACCTTTTTCTTTTCTTTCTTTCTTTCTTTCTTTTTTTTTTTTTTTCTGAGACAGGTTCTCACTCTGTCATCCAGATCCAGACTGGAGTGCAGTAGCACCACCTCGGCTCACTGCAAACTCCGCCTCCTAGATTCAAGAAATTCACCTGCCTCAGCCTCCCAAGTAGCTGGGATTACAGGCATGCATCATCATGTCCAGCTAATTTTTATTTTTTATTTTTTTGTATTTTTAGTAGAGGCAGGGTTTCACCATGGTAGCCAGGCTGGTCTCAAACTCCTGACCTCAAGTGATCCACCCACCCTGGCCTCCCAAATTGCTGGGATTACAGACATGAGTTACCACACCAGGCCAGCTGCCTAACCTATTAAAAGGCACAATCACATCTGGTTAGGGATGAAGGAAAGAGGGGACCAGTTTGAGATGCAAAAAACAGACCTCTCAGAAATATAAAAAGGAGCATTACTACAGATCTTATGGAAAAACTACCAGGGATATACTAGGAACAACTATATACCAACAGATTAGGATAATTTAGATGAAATAGACAAATTCCTAGAAAGACACAAACTACTGAAATTGATTTGAGGAGAATAGAACATCTGAATAGACTTAGAACAAAAAAGCAGACCTCTGAGGCTGCAGTGAGCCATGATCATGCCACTGCACTCCAGCCTGGGTGACAGAGTGAGACTCTGTCTCAGAAAAAAAAAAAAAAATTGTACCTATAGACAAGTCATCATTAAATCATGCATGCATTTAGTAACTCATTCAATCAACAGACATTTGCTCAGGCATTAAACACCGTGCCACGCATTAAATCTATGATTCTTAACCAATGGGACCTTCAGTCTTTCTGGGTTTGCTGATAACAGTACAGATGCCTGAACCTACGCCCTGGAGGTTCTGATTTGGTGAATCTGGAGGGGGTCCAAGAATCTGTATTTTTAACACATATCCTGGGAATCCTGAGGCACAGCTGCAAATCACTGGGCATGGATATTAAAAAGACACTGCTCTGTCCTTCAGCAGCAACTTGGGGAGGCAGACAGAGATCAGATCCAATTAGCTCCCACCATGCCCGGTCAAAGCCTGGGGGTCAAAGTCTGGGGGAAGCTAGGAGCTTTGTTTAGTGAGGGAATGACAGGCTTTCTTCCAAATCCATTCACTTTCTCTCTCTAGTAGCTCACGCGGGAGCTACAGTTTCACAAACCAGACTGGAATGTGTTGTTTGTCCCTGCCCGTCATTCCTTCTCCACTCTTTTTGCTTTTCCAGGGGAACCACCTCTCCTCTAATCCACATATTTTGGATAGGGCTGCCCTTCCCCGACTTGGGGAGGCAGTGGGTGGATCTGGGAGAGAGGGGCCCCAAGGTAGCCATGTGACTCAGGCCCACGTATTTCATTCTTCTGACCACTGTGATTGGTTCAGAAATGGGCACATGACCCAAGTTGGCCCAGTGGGAACTCTCCCCAGAATATGTGATTAAACTCTTAGGAAAAAGATGTTTCATTTCTACTAGCATTTGTTCACACTGGGGGCTACCCAAAAACGAAATCCACTCAGAGGAGAGATGGACAGAGAATATGTCTTAAAGACATGTATGGAGCACCTAGATCCAGCTATGCCTGAAGGCCCCACTTCCTCTTCTGGATCTTTCAATTCTATGACAAACACGTTCCCCTTTTTGCTTAGGGGAAGCCAGATTGCAATTTAGGGAAACCTGCTTAATACAAAAGTCACTGTAGGTTGAGGGTGATCAGTGTCACCTTTCCCATTATCAAGTTATGCATATCTATGCCAACTAATTCTTAGAGACAACACCACCAACAAATAGGCACTGGCTATGACAGAGGCATGAGCAGCTTGTCATGGAGGAGGAAGGTCTAACTAATGCTGCTTTGGTAATGGGTAATATTTGAGCTGCTTCTTGAAAACAAACAGAAAGTTTGGGGCAGAGAACTAAGAGTAGGCATCCCAGGTAGGTTGGGGGATTCGGGTACGGGTTTGAGGGGATAACCGCATTTGCTAAGGTGGATGGTAAATCCTAAAGGCTTCCTGGCCTTTGTGTCCATTAGTTCACCTGCTCCTGAGTCAACCAGGAGCTAATGACTGGGCAGACGTCATTGTTTGCTCTGAGCAAAGTCGGGCAGAGCTGTTTGCAGAGCTGCAGAGAACACCTTACATACGAGATTCAAACGGGTTTCCAAAATGTGAATCTGTTTCTGCAGTTTCCGGGGGTTATTGGCCTCCTGCATTTTTGTGAAAATCTGTTTTTGGTTTGCGATTTTTTTTTCCATCTGAACAATCTGAAAAAAAAAAAAAAAAAGAGAGAGAGAGAGAGAGAGAGAAATTCCAGCTGTGTTAGCATCTGTATGGGTACCAGTTCTACAGTTCACTAACTGAAGTGTGCTCAGACAAAAACTGCAATGTTTTTTCCTATAAATGGAATTTTAACTTATCTCTTGGATGCCTCCTCAATTAGACTTAATCTTAGCCAGTCTGGGGTACAATGAAGCAATCTGGAGATCTGCTGTCACCTGTGCATGTAAATATCACTCACCTGTGACATTAATATACATTGACATAAATTCTGCCTACCCAAAGCCATGGTTTCCAGCAGAAATGACATCGTCCTCCTCCGAGGGGCTTTCTGTAACCTTGGAGAAGTGATTTTTTGGCTCTTGCAATGATGAAGGCACTAGTGACATGTAATGGGTGGGTCACAAGAGGTCACATACCCTGCAACATGTGAGAGAGCACCAGGCATCCAAGACTTATCCTCCATCCTTGTGATTTCCCAGTGCCCCTCTGGACATTACGTAGATGAGAGACCTCCTTATATATTTTTTTTTCTTTTGAGACTTTCTTTTCTTTTTTTGAGACAGGGCCTCACTCTGTCGCCCAGGCTGGAGTGCAGTGGCACAATCTCGGCTCACCACAACCTCCACCTTCCAGGTTCAAGCGATTCTCCTACCTCAGTCTCTCGAGTAACTGGGACTAAAGGCATGCACCACCATGCCTGTCTAATTTTTTTGTATTTTTAGTACAGATGGGGTTTTGCCATGTTGGCCAGCCTGGTTTTGAACTCCTGGCCTCAAGTGATCCACTTGCCTCAACATCCCAAAGTGCTGGGATTACAGGCATGAGCCACTGTGCCTGGCTCCTTTTCCACATCTGGTCAAAAAAGATAGTTTGATTCTAGGTACAGAAAATTTGGCCAGCATTTTGGAAGGCCAAGGTGGGAGTATCACTTGAGCCCAGGAATTTGAGACCAGCCTGGACAACAAAGTGAGACCCCCATCTCTACAAAAAAATCTAAAAATAGTCAGGCATGGTGGCATGCACCTACAGTCTCAGCTACTTGAGAGGCTGAGACAGGAGGATCACTTGAGCCTGGGAGGTCAAAGCTGCAGTGAGCCATGATTGCGTCACTGCACTCCAGCCTGAACGGAGCAAGACCCTATTTTAAAAAACAAACAAACAAATGAAAAACAACTATCTTTTCTATGTACACACACAGAATTTTCCATTCAATTCTAATAGACACTGAATTATCCAGGACTGTAGTCACTGTATCAATTAAGATTATTCTTTGATTTGTTTGTAACTTTACTAAGAGTTGGTCACCATTCTGAAAATCACATCACCAGCACAGCCTGAATCATGTTCTTCGAGTTGTGGATACAGTCGGCCTGCATCTGTCTGCAGTGTGTATAATGTTTGGCGATTCTGCCTATCAGTACAGGCCTCTGACTGCAGTTTTTAGGCCAGGGGTCTGCAAACTCCAGCCTGTGGCCAAATCTGGCCCACTACCTGTTTTTGTCAATAAAGTTTTATTGAAACCCAGCCATGCCCATTCATTTATGTATTGTCTATGGCTGCCCTCAAGCTACAAAGGCAGAGCTAAGGACTTTAACAGAGACCATGTGGCCCACAAGGCCAAAATATTCACCATCTTGTTCCCTGCAGAAACAGTTTGCTGGCCCTGTTCTAGGTAAGTCAGATGAGGACATTCACGCATTAAAATAAATATCATTTTAGTACAAATAACTTTTATTTCTTCTTTATATTATAATTAAGGTATCATATTGATTTTAAAGCATAAGTAAAGGGAAAATATTCTATCATTTATGGATTTCATTTCAGGATTGTAAAGGGATAATTATTTGCTGTTGAAAAAGGGTGTTGGAAGACATAATGTTGAATGAAAAAAGCCAGTTATAAAGTGCATATCCCGGAAGAGGTGATTTAGATGCAATTCTATATGCAGACAAAACAAAGTTATGATGCCGGAGATCAGGATGAGGTTCCTTGGGGGTGGTATGTGAAAGAGACCAAGGAAGTCTTCTGGATGCTGCAATAATCTGCCTCTTGATCTTGGTGATGATTACATGAGTGTATACTTAAGTATCAGTTCATTGAGCTGTATCCTTAAGACATGTGCATCTCACAATGTGTAATTAACAACTCAGTGGAAGAAGAAAGGAAAGGAGGAAGAAAGAAAGGAAAAGAAATGGGCGTTAGAGGCCGGGCATGGTGGCTCACGCCTGTAACCCCAGAACTTTGGGTGACTGAGATGGGTGGATCACTTGAGGCCAACATGGTGAAACCCTATCTCTTTTTTTTTTTGAGATGGAGTCTTTGCTTTGTCACTCAGGCTGGAGTGCGGTGGCACAATCTTAGCTCACTGCAACCTCCGTCTCCTGGGTTCATGCAATTCCCCTGCCTCAGCCTCCCAAGTAACTGGGATTACAGGCACTATCGCCTGCTCTGAAGGCAGGCCCGCCCCCACTAGAGTTGGGCCTGCAGTCCTCCAGCTCCAGCTCCCCATCAAGGGAAGCTGTGGCATTAGCATTTCCTGGTGGCTCTCATGATTACATTCAGAGTTGGATTTCCTTTGGAGTCTTTATGTCAGATGCTGCTTTTGTGATGCTGGGAGTCATTCAGCCTCTGCCCAATGGAAGACATTCTCCAAGGCTGTGGCTGGTGGAGAATTGTATTCCCTAAGCAAGATGCTGTCTTCCCATCAGCTTATTAACTATTTTGTGAGGAAGGCCAAGTAGGGCCTGGGGAGTCCCCACCTCCAGTGACCTCCTGTGAGAACGAGGCTTTGCCCATCGAGGGTGGGCATAGGAGGAAGGGATTCTGGGACCTTCCACCCTGGAATGAAATTGGGCAAAGACGGTTTGCACTGGGCAGTGAGCCCCAGAAACTTCTGAGGACCCCACACTGTGCTGCCTTTTCCTGATGCCTCTAAAGACCCATAGCACCAGGTCTTCTTCAATTCTTCTCTTTATTCCCTTTATTGCCTCCTTGGTCATCTTTCAGTCATTTATTCGTTCACCAGTGTTTATTAAACATCTGCTCTGGTGCCAGACAGCAGGGGTGGGTGATGACAATAATCAGGACAGAGGGTCTCTGCCCTCCGAGAACTTACATTCTAGGACTGGAAACAAGCCACGAAGGGGGCGCCAAGCCCTAGGGGACGGGAGACACAAGGTACTTCAGGCACACACAGTAGGAGGAGCACCTAGTGGGGAAAGATGAAGGGATGACGTCCCACAGAAATAGCATTTGAGGCCAGGCACAGTGGCTCACACCTGTAATCCCAACACTTGGGAGGTGGAGGAGGGCAGATTACTTGAGGTCAGGAGTTCAAGACCAACCTGGCCAACACAGTGAAACCCCATCTCTACTAAAAGTACAAAAAAAAATTATAGGTTTTTTTTGGGGACTTTTAGTTGGGACTATAGTCCCAACTACCCTGGAGGCTGAGGCAGGAGAATCGCTTGAACCCAGGAGGTGGAAGTTGCAGTGAGCCAAGATCACACCACTGCACTCCAGCCTCGGTGACAGAGTGAGACTCCGTTTCAAAAAAAAAAAAAAAGAAATAGCATTTGAGCTGAGACCTAAGTGATAAACAGGAGGTCTCCAAGCAAAGAGGACAGGGAAAGGCACTCCAGGCAGAGGGGACAGCACATGCAAGGGCCTGGAAGTGAGGGACAGCACCGTGGGCTCAAAGGACAGGAAGAGGGCCTCTGTGGGTAGAGCACAGAGCAGGTGAGGGCAGTGGGGAGGTGAGAGAGGCAGGCAGAGCTGATGCAGCCTCACTGGGGAGTAGGGCCTTTATGGAAAGAACAACAGGAACTTTCTGAAGGATTTGAAGCAGACAAAAGATGTGAAGAGATTTCCAGATTCATTCAGTAGTGGTCGGGTTTGGCTCAGTGTCCCTCCCCAATCTCATGCTGAATCGTAATCCTCAGTGTTGGAGGAGGCGCCTGGGGGAGACAATGGGATGGTGGGGGGCGGTTTCTAATGAATGGTTTGGCACCATCCCCCTCAGTACTGTCTTGTCATAGTGAAATCTCATGAGATCTGATTGTTTAAGAGTGTGGCGCCTCCGCGTCTCTCTCTTCCTCCTGCTCCCGCCATGTGACTTGCCTGCTCCCCCTTTGCCTTCTGCCATGAGTTATAAGTTTCCTGAGGCCTACCCAGAAGCAGAAGCTGCTATGCTTCCTGTATAGCCTGCAGAACTGTGAGCCCATTAAACCTCTTTTCTTTATCAATTTCCTGTCTTGGCTGCATGCAGTGGCTCACGCCTGTCATCCCAGCACTTTGGGAGGTCAAGGTGGGTGGATCACCTGAGGTCAGTAGTTTGAGATCAGCCTGGGCAACATGGTGAAACCCCGTCTGTATTAAAAATACAAAATTAGCTGGGCGTGGGGGTGCATGCCTGTAATCCCAGCTACTCAGGAGGCTGAGGCAGGAGAATTGCTTGAGCCTGGGAGGCAGAGGCTGCAGTGAACCAAGATCGCGCCACTGCACTCCAGCCTGGGCAACAGGAGTAAAACGCTGTCTCAAAATAAATAAATAAATCAATAAATATTTAAAAATAAATAAATTACCTGTCTCAGCCACTTCTTTATAGCAATTAATTAATGCTGTCATTGCTATAACATGTGGAGCTGTCAGGCTGCTTAGGGAGCCATTAAACAACACCAGATTAAGGCCTAATGACAATGGTGAGAAGAGCTATGAAGAGGATACTGTGGAGTCCATGGGATCCCCTGCTTGCCCCCCAGACCCACTGCTCTGTGCCCCAAGGGGCTGACCTGGCTGCATCCCTGAGAGTCTCCCTTGCACTGAGGATCAGAAGGTTGGAAGAAAGAGGAGCCATTTCCCCTGGCTTGCCCCAGGCTCTCCAAGTTCCAGACCACTGCCCCTTTCCCAGCTGTTGCGAACCCTAGTGTTTCAACGTCCCTACTCATGCCCACACCCTTGTAAATGGTGGCTGAATTAAACTGTTCTCAAAATACCCTGCTGGGGGTGCTCTGTGTTCCCACCAGAACCTGACTGACACAGAGAGGGATAAACTGGAGAGGGGGCACAGAAAAGGCCTCCCTGAGAAAGTCACATTTAAGTTGAGACCTGAAAGACAAGCGGGAGTAGAGGAAGGGGTGGGAGTGGGGGAGCACAGGCAAAGGCCCTGAGGTGGGCCAAGGGGTAGGCAGGGGCTGGATCATGCAGGGCCTTTCAAGCCATGGTAAGGGACATGAGCATTAATGCTGTCCTGCAAATACCTCCAGCTCTTTGCCTTCCAGATAATGAGAGGGTGGCACTTCTCAGACCCCTTTGTGGATGGGTAGGGTCACGTACATGACTATTTTCTCTTGCTTTTTATTTTCTTTCTCTCTCTCTTTTTTTTTTTTTGTTATCATAATTAGAAAACATGACTATTTTGAGCCCCTGGGTCATGAGCAGAAGTGACGTGTTTCAGCCAGGTACAGTGGCTCATGCCTGTAATCCCAGCACTTTGGGAGGCCGAGGCAGGCAGATCATTTGATGTCAGGAGTTTGAGACCAGCCTGGCCAACATGGTGAAACCCCGTCTCTACTAAATATACAAAAATTAGCCAGCATGGTGGTACACGCAACTCAGGTGGCTGAGGCATGAGAATTGCTTGAACCCGGGAAGCAGAGGTTGCAGTGAGCCAAGATTGCACCACTGCACTCCAACCTGGGCAACAGAGCAAGACTCTGTTTCAAAAAAAAGAAGAAGAAGAAGTAGTGACATGTTTCACTTCCAGACTGAAACATTCAATTGCCAGCACGAAACCCTCTAGAACTCTTTCTTTCCCATAACACCTGGCAATGTTCAACATGGTGGCTATTCCTTCAACCTAGTACCAGTGTGAGAAGATATAAGGGCTCTTAGCCAACCCACAACAGTTACGTAGCATCAACAAGTAAGAATCCTTAAACTTTAAGTTTTAAACCACTGAGCATGCGTGAGGGAGTAGCATTTCTTCCTGCAGCGTAACCAAGCCTCTTCTAATCGATAGGGTGCAGCTGTGGGGGTTTATTCTAGGTGCAGCGGGTGGTGCTGGGGAGCACAGCGGAGGGATGGATTGGTATGGCTGAGCCTGGATACTGGAGCCCAGAGGTCTCAAGGGTAGCGAGACAATAGCAGCAGTCACATTTAACGGGCTGTCCAGAGGAGATACTGCGATACTGGGGTGTGAGGTCTGGCCTAAGCCATCATGAATATGCACCCCAACTTCTCCCCTTTACTCTGTGTTCTGGTTAACCCTTTAAGAGAAAGACCACACCTTCTCATCCAGTTCAGCCAACAGCACTTTCAGGGATTTAATCAAGGCCTCATAGTCCTCCTTGGTTTGTAGCAGGAGACACAGCTCCATGTAGTTCTTCTCACTCCGATTCATGTTCCTCGAGGATTTCATGAGATTCAACAGCAGGGTGATCTCATCCTGCTCTGCCTTCAGGGTCTGGATCTCCTTGCTGTTGGAAAAGCAGTCCATGATTAACCCCGAACCCCTGAGTTTACCTTGATGGAGCACTCCAGGCACATCAGTCCTGCAAGGAGACTGGGAGAGAGGAACTTCGCACCTGAGCAAGCAGGCAAAAGGGACGTGTCCAGGGTCTCAGATCCAGGTCTGGAAGCCTCATCACCTGAGACCTGGTTCACCATGATTTCCTGCTGCCTTGCCTTCTCTGAAGTGGGTATTTTTCCTAGGGAACGATTTGCAGCTGTGCCTGTCAAAAGCCATTACCCAAACATGGAGGAAGCCCCCAAGTTTTCTTTTGCCAGCAACTCCCTGGCACCTGTCTGATTCGGCAGCCCATCTTTCCAGACTTCACCACCAATTAGCTCCAGTAATGAGGAGCAAACCATCAGGCAGGATTATTTATTTATTATTTATTTAGAGACAGAGTCTCGCTCTGTTGCCCAGGCTGGAGTGCAGTGGCAGGATCTCGGCTCAGTGCAACCTCCACCTTCCAGGTTCAAGCGATTTTCCTGCCTCAGCCTCCCGAGCAGCTGGGACTATAGCTGGGCACCACCATGCCTGGTTAATTTTTGTATTTTTAGCAGATGCAGGGTTTCGCCATGTTGGCCAGGCTGGTCTTGAACTATTAGCCTCATGTGATCCACCTGCCTCGGCCTCCCAAAGTGCTGAGATTCCAGGCATGACCCACCGCACCTGGCCAGGCAGGAATTTTCAAGTTTGCATCAACACAGGGATGCATAGTAGCCTCTAAGCTCCAGCAGTTTCTCTCCTTGCAGTGCTAATGATGAAATGAGCTGATCCGAGTCTCCCCCTTTCCCTGCCTACTGGGATGTGGGAAAACTGGGATTTGGAAAAGAGCAAAGGGAGCCTGAAAGACTGCACAACAATGGAACAAGAGGAAATGGCAGAGAGGCTGAGTTTCTGGCAGTCTGGTGACTGACACCCACTGCCCAATGTGGTTTGCGGATCAGTAGCTTGAACGTCCTTTCGAAGCCTGGAGAAATGCAGAATTTCAGTTGCTCAACCTGGGACCAACTGGATCAGAATCTGCTTCATTACAAGATCAAGTGTTCAGATGCTTCAACAGTTTTGGACACACTGCTATAGAACAGCAAAGAATGTTCTACAGGCCCAGCGCAGTGGCTCATGCCTGTAATCCCAGCACCTTCGGAGGCCAAGGTCGGTGGATCACGAAGTCAGGAGTTCAAGACCAGTCTGGCTAAGATGGTGAAACCCCATCTCTATTAAAAATACAAAAAATTAGCCGGGGGTGGTGGCAGGCACCTGTAATCCCAGCTACTGAGGAAGCTGAGGCAGAGAATTGCTTGAACCTGGGAGGCGGAGGTTGCAGTGAACCAAGATTGCACCACTGCACTCCAGCCTGGGCGACAGAGCCGGAGCCCGTCTCAAAAAAATAAATAAAAAATAAAAATTCCATCTCGACAATACAAAAACAAACAAAAAAGAATGTTCTACAGGCCTGGAGCAGTGGCTCACTCCTGTAATGTCAGCACTTTGGGAGGCTGAGGCAGGAGGATTGCTTGAACTCAGGAGTTTGCGACCAGCCTGGACAACATAGTGAGGCCCTATCTCTACAAATATATTAAAAGTAGCTGAGGTCGGAGGATTCTTGAGCCCAGGAGGCAGACGTTGCACTGAGCTGAGATTGTGCCACTGCATTCCAGCCTGGGAGACACAGAGTGAGACCCTGTCTCAAAAAAAAAAAAAAAGAGAGAGGGTCCTAGGACAGGAGTTGGCAAACCTTTTTCTGTAACGGGCCAAAAAGTGAACCAATAGGCATGACTGTGTGCCAATAGAGTTTCATTTACAAAAACCGGCAGCCAGCCAGATTTGGCCGCAGTTTGTAGATCCCGTTCTAACAGGATGTTCTGCGGTGATGAAAATGTTCTCTGAGTGGCCCATAGTATTCACTTAGGCACAAGTGATCATTGAGCACTTGAAATGCGGCTATTTCCGCAGAACTAAATTGTATTGTATTTTATTTTAATTAATTACAAATGTAAATAGCTACATTTGGCCAGTGACCAGCTGTCTTCTCAACAGTCCTGGGAACTCATCTCCCCTGCTTAAGCCCCTCCTGGAAGGAGGCGGGGAGTGGGAGGGAAGAGGGGAGTGAGTGTCTTTGTTAAGGTGGAGAGAAAAAAGAGAGCATAACACTCTACAAGAGTTAGGTTTTCAGGGCGCCGTGGCTCATGCCTGTAATCCCAGTACTTTGGGAGGCCGAGGTAGGCAGATCACCTGAGGTCAGGCGTTCAAGACCAGCCTAGCCAACATGTCAAAACCCTTTCTCTACTAAAAATACAAAACTCAGCCAGGCATGGTGGTGGGAACCTGTACCCCACCTACTCAGGAGGCTGAAGCAGGAGAATCGCTCGAACCTGGAAGGCAGAGGTTGCAGTAAGCCAAATTTGCACCACTGCACTACAGCTCGAGCAACAGAGCAAGACTCCATCTCAAAAAAAAGAAGAAGAAAAAAAAAGAGGTTTTCAGAGAGGGTTGGTAAAAGCAAAAGGAAGGTTTGTCTGTCTTGCAGGCAGGGCCAGGACTGGTATAAAGGGAGTGAAGTGCCCCAAAACCTTAAGTTACTCCCTGGATGTTGTAAGCCAGGGTCAGCGCGGGGGGGAAAAGTGCCTCCTTAAATACTGTATAGGTATTTCACTCTAAAGAACCTAAACTTGGCCGGGCAGGAGTGGTGACTCATGCCTGTAATCCCAGCACTTTGGGAGGCCAAGGTGGGTGGATCACCTGAGGTCAGGAGTTTGAGACTAGCCTGACCAACATGGTGAAATGCCGTCTCTACTAAAAATACAAAATTAGCTGGGTGTGGTGGCACATGCCTGTAATCCCAGCTACTTGGGAGGCTGAGGCAGAAGAGTTGCGTGAACCCAGGAGGCACAGGTTGCAGTGAGCCAAGATCGCGCCATTGCACTCCAGCCTGGCCAACAAGAGGAAACTCCATCTCAAAAAATAAATAAATAAAATAATAAGAACCTAAACTCTCCATTCTTCCACCTTCCTCCCCTTCAGTTCCATCAAAGTGAAACCAGATCAAATGGATTGACTTAGTAGATCCAGAAGCCTGTGTGGGGGGTGGGGCTGGGGTGAAGAAGGGTTAAATTCAAGAAAAATTGTCAGAGACACATCAAAAGGAGGCATTTCCTGATGCCCATCAGAGGTAGGCTTGAGAATCAGGTCAGCCAGCCACAGATGTGCAGGTTGTGGCCTGTATAGCCCTCGGAAGCGCCACCAGTTTGAAAACATCCCACTGTTTTGTAGATTTATTACACTTTTCTGGGAGACACTTTCTTGTTCAAACAAAATCTCTACATAATGACAATTTTTCCAACAGATGGCAGTAAAGTGTCTTGAGAAAGTGTGCTTTTTTAAAAATTCACATGGAAGTCCCTTATGGGCTAGTCCTGGCCCTGAGTAAGTTGAATCCATGGAAAATCTGAAGAATCCCTTTTCAGGCCGGGCATGGTGGCTCACACCTGTAATCCCAGCACTCTGGGAGGCGTAGGCGGGCAGATTGCTTGAGCTCAGGAGTTCGAAACCAGCCTGGGCAACTTGGTGAAACCCCATCGATACAAAAAATTAGCCAGGCGTGCTGGCACACGCCTGTGATCCCAGCTACTCAGGAGGCTGAGGTCGGAGAATCGCTTGAGTCTGGGAGGCAGAGGTTGCAGTGAGCTGAGATGGCACCACTGCACTCCAGCCTGGGTGACAGAGCCAGACCCTGTCTCAAAAAAAAATAAATAAATAATAAAAATTCCTTTTCCCCATTCTGTGAACTTCACATCTAACAGTAAGATTTCCTTTCTAACAATGGACAGTATGGATGCAGCTAAGGAGTTACATTCCCTTGGAGGGAATCTAAGAAAGCCTGTTTAATGTTTGTGTATTCAACCCCAGGGAACACCTTTCTGTTGCCTGAAGAAATGATACACTCAGCTGGGCGCGGTGGCTCATGCCTGTAATCCCAGCACTTTAGGAGGCCGAGGTGGGTGGATCATCTGAGGACAGGAGTTTGAGACCAACCTGGCCAACATGGTGAAATCCTGTCTCTACTAAAAATACAAAAATTAGCAGGGCATGATAGTGGGCACCTGTAATCCTAGCTTCTCAGGAAGCTGAGGCAGGAGAATCACTTGAACCCGGGAGGCGGAGGTTGCAGTGAGCCAAGATCATGGCATTGCCAACTCCAGGTTGGGCAACAACAGTGACACTCCCATCTCCAAAAAAAGAAAAAAGAAAAGAAAAGAAATGATACACTCTGTAATTTCTGATGCAACCCAACTTCAAATATTCTATCTTTCAGTTCTCATAAGGACACACAACTAGGAAACGTCACTGGGGTTTCCACCTTCTCTGGGAACTCCTCCACTTCCCTGTTGGACCAAGGGAGTGACAGCCCCAGACATTTTTGTGTCCCTTGTCCCCTCAAGCCACAGCTGATTGGACTAGGAGGAGACCCCTGACCCAAGCTGAGCCTATCAGAGTCTCCCTCTCCCAGGAATGTGGGGTTCGAATTGATTCAAGACCCTTTCTCTGTGCAGCTGGTAAAGTTAACAGTTGGAGCAGCCACTTCTCACCAGCTGGGGCTGAAATTCAGAGAGCGAGAGAATAAAAGTCATGTGTGGAGAAAAACAGAAACCAGAACTCCTTCCTCAATTAGGTCCTTCCCTGACATCTGGGTGCCCAGCCCCCGGGGGTCCCCAAAACACCCTGCATTCTGACAATAAATTCCCCCTCTCCACTGAAGCCATCTCAAGTGGGTTTCTCTTGAAACTAGGCTCTGCAGATAAAAGACCATGAGTGCTCCAATGGGCTCAGAGGTGGCTGCCTGCCCCAGGGGTCACAAGGCAGAAGACAAGCACTATGAAACCCAACCCCAACTTTCCTCCAAGGTCACTCAGTGTGAAACTCCAACCATCACTTACTACTGACTCGCGATCTTCTGCTGGTTTCGGAAGTTAAAAGACTTCCGGCTTTCCACCATCTTCCTGAACTGCTGCCTTAGCTTCCGGAGCTCTGCCTCTGCCTGCTGCTCTTTGGCCTTCTCCGAAGGTTGCTGGGGAGTGTCAGAGTCTTTTCTTCTGTGCTTCTTCAACTGGGGGAGATGGAGGGGAGTGGGAGGCCGTAGTGGGTCAGGTGGCTAGAGAAACCCACAGATGGGCTTAAGGGTGAAGGGCAGTGGGGGTGGCTGGGCCAGGGCTGGAGATAGAATACCTTCCCTTGGGTGATGTCAGCTGCTTGTCTATTACATGGAAAACCCATGGAGAGATGACTGACTTGTAATTGCATACTCTGGTCGGGGGAGGGTATTCTTTGGGGTTCTGGGTTCAAGCTCTCGCTGTGCCATCTAGTGGGAACTTGGGTGAATTACTGGATGTCGCTGAGCCTCTAGCCTCCCACCTACGAAATGGGCGAGCACAGATCTGTTGTCAGGATGAGATGAACTAACGTGTAAAGTGGACGGCACAGTGCCTGACCCCATAGTAGGTGTTCTGTAGCCGGGAGCTGGCATCACCTACCACAGACATCTTGAAGGAACCGCACTTTGCCTCCGCTCAGACACTGTACCCAGGGAGCTCAAAGCCAGTGAGCCTGCCTCTTTCTCTCTCTGCAATGCCCTGTTCATGGTGGCAAAAGGAAGAGAACTTGTAAGCCACCCCTGCTGGGGGGTGCAGGACAGAACGGCACCTCCTCCCTACCCCTGCCATCCCTTCCTCCACCCACACCTTGGCACATGAGGAGGATACCCAGATGGCTGCCCGGGTGTGATAAAAGGCACTTATTGGTTTTAAAGCAATGTTTGCCTGGAACTTGTTTCTCTCACCAGTTATTATTAGGAGCTGGGCAGATGGTTGCGGTGTGTCAGTTACCCTCCTGCTCCCTATGTACCCAAAGAGGGGGCAAAATGGCATCAGGGGGCCGGGCACAGTGGTTTATGCCTGTAACCCAGCACTTTGGGAGGCTGAGTTGGGTGGGTCACTTGAGGTCAGGAGATCGAGACCAGCCTGGTCAACATGGTGAAACCCCATCTCTACAAAAAATACAAAAAATTTAGCAGGGTGGGGTGATGCACACCTGTAATCCCAGTTGCTCAGGAGGCTGAGACAGGAGAATTGCTTGAACCCTGGAGGCAAAGATTACAGTGAGCCAAGATTGCACCACTGCACTCCAGCCTGGGTGACAGAGCAAGACTCCATCTCAAAAAAAAAAAGGCATCAGGGCAGTGTGTCCCCTGATGGAGTTAAACAGAAATGTGCCCAACTTCAGCTACAGCTGTCGGGGAATCCCCACCCTCCCATCTTAGAACAGGAGTCAGTATTCTTATCATGTCACCACTTGAACTTCACGTGGCCCATAGTTATTCAGAGCAAGAGACAGCATTAATCCCACACATCCTTTGAGGTTGTGAGACCCGCTGCACAGCCAATTCCAGACTGCAGGAGCTGGGTTCCAAAAGCAGAAATTCCACTTTTGCCACTATTGAGGGTCCTGCAATGCAATGGTTTAAAGCATTGTTTGTGCCAATCATCGGATCTCATTTCAAATTCCTCCAAAGCCACTTATTAACCTTGGGCAAGTCACTTCAGTTCTCTAGGCCTCATTTTCCTCACCTGGAAAATGGGAAAAATTCTAGAAGCCATGTCATTTGAGTGTGTAAGACACTCAGCACTCAGCACTGTGCTTGGGACATAGTAAGTGCTCAGTACACAGTGGCTGGGATGATATGGCAGGATATGGATTGTTTCAGAGGGTGAAGGTACAGGGTGGTGAATGTTGATAAGGGTGAGAGGGGTGTTCCTCTATCTCCTGGTAACAATACCCTGACATTCCCATGGGAAGCCACACCTTCCTGCACTCCTGGGGGCTGACCATACCCCACCATCTTCAAGATTGGGGCATCTGACTCTGGATGGGCAAATCAGAGCGCCAGATCCTGGTCAGTCTGCATGATCTCAGCCCTCTAGCCTGGGATTTCTTCAGGGGTGGATGCGCACATGAAGCTAGCTAGTCCAACCAGAGTGAATGGTGGAATTTAAGCTGGAACACTCATGAAGAGAGAGACTTTGTTTCCTGCTGCACTTGAACCTTGGTGGATAAGGTCAGGAGGGGTTGACAGCCATCTGGCAGAGACTGAGAACCAAGCCAAAATGGAAGAGAGAAGATAAAATGAAGACAGACTGAATCTTGAGGCTTGAGGACATCATCGAAGCACCTGCATTTAGCCAAGCCTGAACATACCTCTGGGTAATGTCCAATTACAGAAATCAGTATATTCCATTAAAGCAACCTGAGATGCATTTTCTATTGCTTGCAACCAAATGACTTCTCATACCTGAAATACTTACATCTATTTAGCACATAAACTGAGACCCCACTGTATGCTACACATTGTGTGGAATTCAGTGGTAAGTCAGCCTGCGAAGTGCCATAAATCCTGCCTAGGACAAAACAGTAAAAAAGGCTCCACAAAGATGACTTTTAACTTGGGTTTTGAAGAATGAATAGGAGTTCACCAGGCAGAGAAGAAAAGTTGGAGGGTGGGAGGGGGTATTCTGGGCAGAGATAACTGTCCAGGCAAAGGGTGAGAAGGAAGTGACTGAAAGGAGTATTCAGAAAATGATTTGTGCTCAAGTATAGGTAGTGGAAAGTGACTAGCAAAGAGATCTGGAAAAGACTGGATGCTGCTTTTTTTTTTTTAGATGGAATTTTGCTCATGTTGCCTAGACTGGAGTGCAATGGCACGATCTTGGCTCACTGCAACCTCAGCCTCCCAGGTTCAAGTGATTCTCCTGCCTCAGCCTCCCAAGTAGCTGGGATTACAGGCACACACCACCATGTCCAACTAATTTTGTATTTTTAGTAGAGACGGGGTTTCACCATTTTGGTCAGGCTGGTCTTGAACTTCTGACCTCAGGTGATCTACCCACCTCAGCCTCCTAAGGTGCTGGGATTACAGGCGTGAGTCACCACAACCAGCCTGGATGCTTCTTAAAAGCAAGGATGAGATAAGATCAGCCTAAAAGAGATCAGTTCATTGCCTCCCCAACAGTCATTTCCCTTCATGTGGCATTGTTGTTTGAGTTAGCTGCCCATCCAGGGCTTGGCTTCCCTGCTCCTCCTGGATCCAGGCAGGGGTCTCTGATGAATTCTCACCAATGGGATGTGAGCAGAGGGAAAGTCGGTCACTTCCAGACCATTACTTTTAAGAAGTGGGTGTGACCTTTCCATCCTTTCTTGCCCCATCTGACGTTTATAGGAGGCAGAGCCACAAGATACGTCCCCAGATCAACTTGTAGAGGAAGTCACCTGCCAACCATGAACATCCTCATTGGGCTGTTACACAAATGCAACATTAACTTCTGTTGTGTTAAGCCAATGAAATGTGGAGATGTATTTGTTACAGCAGCTAGCAAGCCTCAGAGAATACCCTAACTTCTTTCTTCCTAACACAAATCTGATTTTCTACCCCCTCAATGTGCCCAGTCCCAGAGGATGACTCATGATTGGTTCCTGCTAATCATGGTAACCCCACTTCCCTTTGTCAATGACTGGTCTAAGGATGGACATGTGACCCAGATGTGGCCAATGAGACATAAGGAGAAGTCTATTCCATTCCTTTGTGACAAAAAGTGAGAATTTGGGCCAGATGCGATGGCTCACGCCTGTAATTCCAGCACTTAGAGAGGCCAAGGCAGGCAGATCACTTGGGGTCAGGAGATCGAGACCAGACTGGCCAACATGGTGAAACCCCTTCTCTACTAAAAATACAAAAATTAGCTGGACATGGTCGTGGGCACCTGTAATCCCAGCTACTCAAGAGGCTGAGGCAGGAAAATCGCTTGAGCCCAGGAGATGGAGATTGCAGTGAGCCAAGATTGGACCACTGCACTCTAGCCTAGGCAACAGAGTAAGACTCCGTCTCAAAAAAAAAAAAAAAAAAAAAAATTAGTGAGAGCTTGTCCGTGCTCCCCTCTCCTTCTGCTTTTAGAAATTATTGTGAAGACATGCATGATGGTGCCCATCACCATGACCATGAGGAGAAATATCACCATCACACTAAAAACAGTAAAGAGGAAAGATGGGGAAAAAATGTAGGTCCCAATGGACACTGTTGGCTACTGCCCCATCCCTGGAACTGCCTACCTCTAGACATCGTGTTAGGTGAAATAACAAGAGTCATTGTTGTTTAAGGCAGTCACCAAGTATTTTGTTCACTGAAGCCTAAAGCATTCCTAACTCACATGATGCATACTTTGAAAATGATTCTCAGGTTAATGGGTGATAGGAAAATAGTGGCTGGTAATGTAGGAACTTCTGCATTTTCCCTGATGTTTTTGAGGGTTTGGGGGCCAAGTGAATTGTCTAATGTTGGGAAATTCCCACAAGCAGGGAAGTGGTATAAGACAATGGTTCTGTATCTTGATCATTTCTGGAATGATCCCCACCTCCAGGTGGGGGTAGAAGCTGTAGGAGGATTTACCTGACTAACAAGGTTTGGGCAAAGGATACTCTCTCTGGGGCCTCTTTCAACCCTGGAATTTGGGGCAGCTCCAATTTCATATTGTCCAGGAGCTGTTCTATGTTCCAGGGCCCTTTGGGTCCTAAGTGGATTTGTAATGCACCATCTTAACAGCTTGAATTGGGTATTCCTGACTTTCGCTGATAGTGTGATTTGACCTCTCTGAGCCTCAGTTTCCTCATCTATAGAATGGGGATACCCACACCCATATCTCAGCGTAAAATAATGTCGGTAAAGCGGTTAGCATAGTGCCTAGTTTATGTGCCTAGTTCATGACAGATGCTGGGTGAATGTAGCTTATTTGTGAATTAGGATTTTCAAGTACCAGTCTGTCTGGCCCATGAGATCATTGGCTGGGTTATGCACCATTCTCCAGGAACCAAAGTCTCTGTCACCTCCTGCCTTTTTGCTGATTCATATGCACATACACCGTCACTCTCCCCTAGGGTGCTGGCTTCTCTTCAGGTTTCGGATGTTAACCCAGGCCTTTCCCTTTCAGTCAGTGCCCTCTGGGATGGGCTCCTATGTTCCCTGGGGGAACAGATCCCCCCTACCCCAAACCCCATCCTCATAGCTTGGCCTGCAGAGCATCTCCTGGATGTCCTGACCCCTGGCTTACCACCCTCTCATTCAAGAGTCTCAAACTCACAGTCCATGGGGCCAATTCAACCTGCCTCCAGTTCTGTTCCACAGTGTTTCAAAACATAAATGTGGGTCATGCACTCACTCTCCTGGCCACAGGCCCCACTCCTCCCTATTGGCTAACCTCCCTTCCCCCTAATTCTACATTTTCTGTAACTGCCCAGAGCCAGCAGGAATTCGAATTTGCAGTTCCTGGTAGGAATCTAAAACCTGCCCACTTCTGGGGAACAGCGTGGGCAAGGAAAAGTGCAGAGAAGTCCAGTGGCCCAGGTCAGGGGACGTCAGGCAAGGGCCTCCTGCTCCTTGGGCCTCAGTCTATTCACCACAGCGTCCACGGTCCTGGGCACATGGGAAGCTCTTGGCAAACACAGTTTGAATGAAGTTTCCTCCAGGCAGAGATCATCTTCATTTATCTAATATCTAATTAGGCCTGCACCTCCTTTGCTTCTGCATTTTAACAACCTGCCTTTAAAAGACAAGCCTGCCCCATGATGGATTCCCTAGGGACCCTGGGACAGGCCGCTATAGGGATCATATTGAGCCAGGGCTGAATAACCTGGTGATGGAATTAAACATGTGCTTAGGGCACTAGCCAAACAGGAGCACAGAAACACATACATGGGTTTTGTTTTTTGTTTTGTTTTTTAAAAAAGGATTATTATGGGAGGAAAATAATTTGTTGAACTTTTTTTTTTTTTTCCTTTTTTGAGACAGGGTCTCTCTCTGTCATCCAAGCTGGTGTGCAGTGGTTCAATCTCGGCTCACTGCAGCCTCAACCTCCCAGGCTCAAGCGATCCTCCCCTCACAGCCTCCCAAGTAGCTGGGACTACAGGTGGTGCCACCACCCCTGGCTAAGTTTTTAAATATTTTGTAAAGACGAATTTGCCCAGGCTGGTCTCGAACCCCTGGGCTCAAGCGATCCTCTCACCTCAGCCTCCCAAAGTGCTAGAATTACAGGCGTGAACCACCTCGCGCGGCCCTGGAGTTATTTTACAAGCTACAATTTATTTATGCATGATTGCGGGAGACCCTGATGTTTTCCAGGCTTAAGGCAGCGAGATCTGAATGGGCTGGGGACCGCCACCGCTCTTTGCTTTTCCCTGGCAGGGGGAGCTGTGGCGCAGCAGGCGCTGCCGGACGGGCGGCGAAACTTACCAGTGGCAGGGCCCGGACTCCTTGTCCGTGGCGGCTAGGGCCGCTTGTCCGACGCTGCTGCAACTGCGAGTCCGATGGTGCCGGGAGGGCTGCTTGCTGCGCGGCCTCGCCGCGCCACACTCCCAGCCCCACGCCCGGGCGTTCTGGGACCCCTGGAACGGGCGCCTTTGTGACCCGCACAGACATAGACGTTCTCCCCTGCAAGTCCACAGGGCGGGCACAGGGTCCTCGGGAAGAGAGGACAAGAGCAGCTGGTTGGAGGGAAGCTTTTGGTGAGGAGAGAGGGGCGACACACTCTGCAAAGATCCCTTACCAGACTACTCGTGACGCTAAGTGACTTCTTGAGTCAATCAACAATCTCAGCCCCGCCCTCGGCCAACGCCATGCAATCGCTGGTCTTCCTCACCCCACTCACACCCCATTCACTGTCTTCTTAGCCTACACCTACACTCATGCTCACAGCAGCCCTACTAGGTACAGACTTCACACGCAGCTAACTCGAAGGAGCCCAATTTTCCCTACTCTGAAAAAAAAAAAAAAAAAAAAAAAAAGTTGGGGGGGAAGAGAAATCATTTATGAGAAAAATAACTTCATCAGTGCGGGAGAATTTTCTTCAGAACATTCACCTGAGCCCCACCCACTGTAAGGATACTATGGGAGCCCAAGTGTGATCCAGGCAAGCGAGCTTCTCACTGCCCTAACGGAGTTTAGTAGTTTAAAGCTACACGTTTTTCATACAATCGGCCCTGAAACACAAGTCAGCCCCTCTAGGGCTAAGCTCTAGAAACAATCACAGAATTTATGGAAAATTATTGGGGGTATGCGTTTTCTACAGTAATTTTGATTCCATGTGATTTCCACTTTAACTCCTTGCCCCCTGAGTGGATTCAAGGGTCTCAAACTCACAGCCCATGGGGCCTCAGCCCTGCTAAGGCTTAGCCCTGCTAAGGTCTCCACTTGATCCGTAAATTCTTGGGACAGGATGTGTTTTAGAACTTATATTTTGAAGGCCAGGTGTGCTGGCTCATGCCTATAATCCTAGCACTTTGGGAGGCTGAGGCAGGCAGATCATTTAAGGTCAGGAGTGCAAGACCAGCCTGGCCAACATAGCGAAACCCTGTGTTTTTTTGTGTGGGTGTGTGGTTTTTTTTTTTTTTTTTTTTTTTTTTTTGTATTTCTACTAAAAATACAAAAACTTTAGCCCGGCATGGTAGCGCGCACCCAGTGGGTGCCTGTAGTCTCAGCTACTCGGGAGGCTAGGGCGGGAGAATTGATTGAACCCAGGAGGCGAAGGTTGCAGTTAAAAAAAAAAAAAAGAACTTACCATATTTTTGGTTTCAGAAAGATAATATGGTACACAAGGGAGTATGTTGCCCCTGATGTTGCTGGCAGCCACGTTGTAACCATGAGGGAAGTCAGTGGGACAGTATATTACATATAGGGTTTGGGCACCACGGTCCAAACCAAACACAGTACCGTTTCTGCAAGGAAGCATCAATACTCACGTCAAGTAAGGAGGATAGATTTTGAACAGCTACATGTCAGGCCTTGCCTCCAAATGATTCATATGAAGTGTTTTGGATACATTTGACCATCCTCATTTCACAGATGGGGAAACAGACTTGGAGAAACCTTGTTTTGCAGTCAGTGGAGCAGCCAGGATTTGAACCCAAGTCTCTCTGTCTCTAGCGCCCCATGCTTTTCCATAACCTGACTGAAACCGCAGCCCCAAAGCTGAGCAGCCCTGCAAGCTGATATCTCCCATGTCTGATATTTAAAGGGCTGCTCCAGCACTCAGCTCCACGCAGAGCCCAGTGACTCACACATTTCAAGTGTCAGCGACTGAAAAATGATTAAGTTCAATTAGGTTCAGGACTTGTTAAAAATAGACCTTCCTCTGACGAATTTACTCTCTATGTCTTTATGGGCGCAGCTCTCAGCAGCCCCCATGCAGAGACGTACCAGGCTTTTTTAATTAGAACATGTCAGAATCGATTCTGCTAAAGGGACCTTCTGCTTCATCAGCGGGACTTGGAGCAGGGTGAGATGCCAGCTTGCCAAAGCGATGAGCCAGCGGTGGGAAATGTTGGCGACAGCAGAGCCTCTAGAACACAGGAGGAAATTAGAGCCAAGCCGCAGAGGGACCGGGCAGAGGCATTTGGATGCAGACCAGAAAACTGACAGTCCAAGTGACTCTTTGGTTACAAAAATCAGAAACCCACTCGAACTAACTCAAAATGATTTTTTTTTTTTTTTTTGGCCTCCTCAGCATCTGTTTCCCTTTCCTTCTTCCCAGCTGATCCCAATTTGTTCAGGTAACAGTCCTTCCCCGTTAAGCCTATTTAACCAGAAGCAGTTGAGTTTTACACACACCTCCAAGGTAGAGCTCCATTAGTGTTAGCCAATCACAGCCATCCCATCCTCCTTGTCGATGACTGGGAATCTAAGTTTAAGCCAACTAGTGCATAGCATTCTCCCAGAAACCGCTACTGGTCCAGGAATAGGCATGCAACTGACAGTGGCCTATCAGACAGAAAGGAAGAACTTGGGTTGGAGGGAGATGCTTTTCTACCCTTATGAATGCAAACAAGAAAGCATGTTGCCCCTCATGTTGCTGGCAGCCCTCTGGCAACTATGAGGGAAGCCAGTGTGAGATCAAGGCTAACACATGATGGAGGGAGGAGCCTAAGGAGAATTACAGAACAATGTGGCTGGCACGGTGATCATACCATGCCTGAAATCCACCTTAGGAACAATAGGAATTCTGCACTTCCTATTGTGTAAATGAATGTGTTTTCTTGTTTTTTTTAAGCCAGTGTGGATTGCAGTTTCTGTTTCTTTCATCTAAAGCATGCTGCATCATATGAATACTATGGCTACCTCACAAAGGTTGGAGGCAGATCCCATGAGGAACAAGAACCCAGAACTAGCAAGCTGTCAGAAACCAAGGCAGCTCCTCCCTCCAGCCCTCTCTGGAACCACCTGGTCTCTCAACTTGGCCTCTTTTTTTAAGGACTATTTTCTCTGCTGTCCCCTCTTCCTCCCATCTTGCTTCTTATGAGTGTCCATTTTAGAGCTCAGCTTAAAAAAAAAATAAATCAATGTCCTCATCTCAATTTTCTCATCTCTTCCCAAGAGATGCTCCAATGTCCTCCTCTCTTCCTAAGAGAACACAATTGTCCAAGCCTAGATTTGATGTCCTGGCCCAATGACGTGGGTCCAGGGGACTATGGTCAGGTGGCCCCCAACAGGGACTGTGAAAATAATTCTCCCCAGGCACAGTGGCTCATGCCTGTAATCCCAGCACTTTGAGAGGTCAAGGGGGGTTGATTGCTTTAGCCCAGGAGTTCGAGACCAGCCTGGGCAACATGGCAAGACTCTGTCTCTGCAAAAAAATACAAAGATTAGCTGGGAACGGTGGCATGCACCTATAGTCCTAACTACTCAGGAGGCTGAGACAGGAGGAACACCTGAGCCTGGGAGTTTGAAGCTGCAGTGAGTTATGATCATGTCGCTGCACTCCAACCTGGGTAACAGAGCAAGACTCTATCTCAGAAAAATAAAAAATAAAAATAAAAATAAATTCTTAGAAAAGGAGGCATAGGCAGGGAGGACACAGGAGTGTAATGGAGAGAACTGCTCTGCTTTGTGCCCTGAGAAAAGCAAATAGACCTCTCTGAGCCTCGATTTGGTGTGACTGCCGGGACCAAATTGAGAACTTTAAAGTCTGCAAAGGTTGTGAAGCATTTCACCCCACCTATGGCATTCAGTAAAAACAGTACCAATCCACAAGCTAAGTGTGAAGTAGTCTGGATTCCCACTTCTGCTGTCGTGTATACTGAATAACATAACAAATCATTTTGGGGGAAAAAAAAAAGTGCGGGTATTCTGACTTCACTAGTGCCATTGGTCTCACTTCATTTGTTTTCTGGGTAACAAATAAACTGTTGTTGTTTTTCCTCAGCGAAGGAGGCCACTCCAGCCCCTTCCATCTTCCCCTGCCCTGCCGAGTGGCCTAATCTCCACACCTGTGGCATTCGAGGTCCCCCAATCCTCCCCCCTTCTGTGGTGGATTGGACGAGAAGAGAACACCTCACACAAGTTAAACCAATCAGAGCTCCTTTCCCAGGAAATGGAATCTGGACACAAAATTCCCTGGGAAACAAAGGATTGATGAATAGGTTAATGAGGTGTTGGGTGTTGGAGCCAACAGACTGTGTGAAGTCAGGCCAGGGTAGCCTACTTTCGCCAAGTCTACACTGCTGTGGCCGCACAGGCAGACCATGCACAAAGCCTTTCCCTCATGTTTTTCTTGCTAGCAAAGTCCTGATTTTTATTCTAGACTTGGGTGGAGGATCCTGGATCTCACAGGTCTGAAGAACTCATTGAGCCTACCTGAGATCTCAGGGTGGCCAATGAGAGGGGAAATCCGCTGGCAGAACTTGCTAGCCAAATGTCTCCAGTCCTCAGAGTCCATGATGTAAACTGAAGTGCGTGGGCCTACAGGTGGAGGGAGGTGAGTTCTGTTCCCACTGCAGAGCCACCAAAGCCCGCCAGATCATCCAAGGCCTAATGGCCTTCAATGCATTCCACGTCTGCTTAAGCCAGCTGGAGAGGATTCTGTTGTTTGCAACCGAGAACTATCAGATACAGGCTTTCTCTTCCAGAACCAGGTGCTTCAGGGGCTGCAGGTTGTGGTGCAGCCAAGTCCAAGAACCACACTGCAGACAACCAGTCCCAAAACAGCACAGAAATGGCATCAAAAAATTCTGATCACAGGCCAGGTGTGGTGACTCACACCTGTAATCCCAGCACTTTGGGAGGCCAAGGTGGAAAGATCACTAAAGGTCAAGACTTTGAGACCAGCCTGGCCAACATGGTGACAGCCTGTCTCTACTAAAAATACAAAAAAAAAAAATTAGCCGGGCATGGTGGCACGCACCTGTAGTCCCAGCTACTCAGGAGGCTGAGGCAGGAGGATCGCTTGAACCTGGGTGGCAGAGGTTACAGTGAGCTGAGATTGCACCATTGCACTCCAGCCTGGGTGAACGAGGGAGATTTTGTCTCAGAAAAAAAAAAAAATTCTGATCACAAAGATATGAATCTCTTTAGGAGGTAGACCCCAAGTTCCTGAGGAACATGCACTTTGCCAAGAAGCACAACAAAAAGAGCCTGAAGAAGATGCAGGCCAACAATGCCAAGGCCATGGGTGCATGTGCCGAGGCTATCAAGGCCCTGGCAAAGTCTGAGGAGGCTAAGCCCAAGATCCCAAAGAGCATCAGCCACAAGCTTGATCGACCTGCCTGCATCGCCCACTCCAAGCTTGGGAAGCTCAATCAACCTGCCTGCATCACCCCACTGAAGTGAAGTAGTGCAATTTCTGCTCACTGCAACCTCTGCCTCCTGGGTTCAAATGATTCTCCTGCCTCATGCTGGCACTACCAAGGGCCTCAGGCTCTGTCGGCCAAAGGCCAAGGCCAAGGATCAAACCAAGGCTCGGGGTCCAGCTTCACTTCCAGCGCAGGCTCCCAAAGGCACCCAGGCCCTGACAAAGGCTTGTCAGTAGAGGTCTCTGTCTGCCTACGTGAGGACGGAAGGACTGGTGTGGCCCCTGGGCTGTCAATCCCATGGGACTATTGTCCTCCTGTGCTCTTTGTACAAATAAACTGAGGCAGGAAAGAAAAAAGAACTGTCAGATGCAGAGACAGTGGCCACTGTTGACATCCAGAGTTTCCAATTCCTCCCCAGTGGGATCCAGAGCTGCACCCTTCTTGGCCTCCCTTCCAATTGTCAGAGGCATTTGAACCAAAGTAACTCCATCTTGAGTACGGGCTGGGTAAAATGAGGCTAAGACCTACTGGGCTGCATTCCTAAACGGTTAAGGCATTCTAAGTCACAGGATGAGACAGGAGGACAGCACCAGATACAGATCATAAAGACCTTGCTGATAAAACAGTTTGCAGTAAAGCAGCCGGCCAAAATCCACTGAATACAAGATGGCGACGAGTGATCTCTGGTGGTCCTCATTGCTGCTCTCCTACCAGAGTCATGACAGTTTATAAATGCCATGGCAATGTCAAGAAGTTACGCTGTATGATCTAAAAAGGGGAGGCATGAATAATCCACCACTTGTTTAGCATATCATCAAGAAATAACCATAAAAATGAGCAACCAGCAGACCTCGGGACTGCTCTGTCTATGGAGTAGCCATTCTTTTATCCCTTTACTTTCTTAATAAACTTACTGTCACTTTACTCTATGGACTCACTCTGAATTCATTTTTGCAGGAGATCCAAGAACCCTCTCTTGGGGTCTGGATCCGGACTCCTTTCCTGTAACACAGTGAGGCACAATGGTGCAGCGGAGAGAATGTCAGAGTCCTGGATCTGCCACTGGTTTGCCGTGGTAGAAATAGACCTTTCTGAGCCTTGATTTATTGAGACTGCCAAGACCAAATGGAGAACTTTAAAGCCTGCAAAGACTGTGAAACATTTTACCCCACCCATGACATTCAAAATAAAAACAGGGCTGGGCACAGTGGCTCACACTGTAATCCCAGCACTTTGGGAGGCTGAGGCAGGCGGATCACCTGAGGTCAGCAGTTCAAGACAAGCTTGGCCAACATGGTGAAACCCCATCTCTCCTAAAAATACAAACATGAGCTGGGTGTGGTGGTGCTTGCCTGTAGTCCCCGCTACTTGGGAGGCTGAGGCAGAAGAATTGCTTGAACCTGGGCAGAGGAAGTTGCAGTGAGCCGAGATCACACCACTGCACTCCAGCCTAGGTAACAGAGTGAGAGTCCATCTCAAAAAACAAACAAACAAACAAAATAAAAACAGTACTAATCCATAAGGTAAGTGCCAGTCATTATCTCAGTGACAGACTTCTCACACAGGTGTACATTCTTCAGAAAACATTTTGGCCTCACACAGCAAGAATTACAAAAATGTTTATATTCTTCAACCCAGGAAACCTAAATGTGGAGATTCAGCCTAAGAAAATAAGTCAAAGTTGGGGATTTTGTTTTTGTTTTTGTTTTGAGACAGAGTCTCCCTCTGTCACTGAGGCTGGAGTGCGGTGGCACTATCTCAGCTCACTGTAACCTCCACCTCCCAGATTAAAGCGATTCTCCTGCCTTAGCCTCCCGAGTAGCTGGGACTACAGGTGTGCACCACCACACCCAGATAATTTTGCATTTTTTAGTACAGATGGGTTTTTGCCATGTTGGCCAGGCTGGTCTCAAACTTCTGACCTCACATGATCCACCTGCCTTGGCCTCCCAAACTCCTGGGAGTACAGGCATCAGCCACCGTGCCTGGCCAAGTCAAAGATGTTTAAAATTCAAAGGCACTCTTGTGTTCTCCTCTCTATGTGCTCTTTGATGGTATGACAAGGCATTTAAAGATGTTTCTGGCATTTTTTAAAATTCTAAGACGATGTTAACTATATGGTTATTGGCTAGAAATCCTGTTATCAACTGTACATATTCATAGTTTGTAAAAAAAGAACAAAACAACCAAGACAAACTCTTGAGGCTCCTCACTTGGCAATGAGGCCATGGGGAAGATGGCTTTCAATGGAGTGGTAGCTCAGGGTGTTCACTGTGAGACTGGACCTGTTGACTCCGTGGTAAGCATCTATTTAGCTTCAGGTTGTCTTGTTTCTGTATAGAGTGATATAGCATTCTGCTGCCATTCTTAGCTGTGGACAAAGTGGGATCAGCTGGCATGAGAAGTGTTTGGGGTTTTTTTGTTGTTTGTTTGTTTGTTTTATTTTGAGACAGAGTTTCGCTCTTGTTGCCCAGGCTGGAGTGCAATGGTACAGTCTCGACTCACTACAACCTCTGCCTCCTGGGTTCATGCAATTCTCCTACCTCAGCCTCTCGAGTTGCTGGGATTACAGGCGCCCACCACCACGTCTGGCTAATTGTTGCATTTTTAGTAGAGACAGGGCTTCACCATGTTGGCCAGGCTGGCCTCGAACTCCTGACCTCAGGTGATCCACCTGCCTCAGCCTCCTAAAGTTCTGGGATTACAGGCGTGAGCCATGACGCCCGGCCTTTTTTTTTTCTTTTTGAGACAGGGTCTCCCTCTGTCACCCAGACTAGAGTCCAGTGGTGCAATCATGGCTTACTGCAGCCTTGACTTCCCAGCCTCAAGTGATCCTCCCACCTCAGCCTCCCGAGGAGCTGGAACTACACCACTCCCGGCTAATTTTTTTTTTTTTTTTTTAAACAGAGACAGGGTCTGTGCTGGCCAGGCTGGTCTTGAACTCCTGGCCTCAAATGATCCTCCCACCTCAAAAGTGCTGGGATTACAGACATGAGCCACTGCACCTGGAACAAGTTCTCTTTTAAACAAACTGCAGACCTCTTCCTTGTCAGCAAAGCAAAGAGCCACCCATCAATGAAAGTTCAAGAATCAGGCAGGGTGCGGTGGCTCATGCCTATAATCCCAGCACTTTGGGAGGTCGAGGCAGGAAGATCACCTGAGGTCAGGAGTTCGAGACCAGCCTGGCCAACATGGCAAACCCTGTCTCTACTAAAAATGCAAAATTAGTTGGGCATGGTGGCAGGTACCTGTAATCCCAGCTACTCGGGAGGCTGAGGCAGGGGAATCACTTGAACCACGGAGGGGGAGAATCTTCTATATTTTGTATGTTTAGCATGCTGAGGTGTTTTTCAAGTTACATTAACAGCACAGCACTTTTTAAAAGGAAAAAGAAAATAAGCCAAAGGCAAAAAAAAAAAAAATCCATATATACAAAGATGCCGATTGTAAAATCATCTCTACATAGGCAAGTGGAAATAAGTAAAAATCAACAAAATAAACACTTAGAATGAAAAGACCAAGCCCAAAAGAGCTCATACTGAAAAATGCCATTCATTTAAAGCACGAAATTAGAGGAAGCTAACTTTGCCTTTAGAAGTCAGAATAGCGGTTATCTGGTACAGGAGGATGGAGAAGGAATAAGCGGAAGGGAAATCAAGAGGCTTCCAGGCTGCAGATGTTTTGTTTCTTGATCTTGTTACACGGTCAATTTCATTTGTGAAAATTCATCCTGACGTACACTTCTGATATGGACTCTTTATACATGTGTATTGTACTCCGATACAAAAGTTTTCTAGACAGATGAACAAAAGGAGGATTTTTTTTTTTTCTTTTTGAGATGGAGTCTCGCTCTTTCACCCAGGCTGGAGCGTAGTGGTGCAATCTCAGCTCACTGCAACCTCCGCCTCACAGGTTCACGCCATTCTCCTGTCAGCCTCCCGAGTAGCTGGGATTACAGGTGCCCACCACTACGCTCAGCTAATTTTTTGTATTTTTAGTAGAGACGGGGTTTCACCATGTTAGCCAGGATGGTCTCAATCTCCTGAACTCGTGATCTGCCCACCTCAGTCTCCCAAAGTGCTGGGATTACAAGCGTGAGCCACCGCACCCAGCCAAGAGGAAGATTTTTAAAGCAAATTATGGCTTATCTACTCATGGGACATGCTAGAGCATCGAAAAATATAAAAATAGCCACACCTGGCCTGGTGCAGTGGCTCACACCTATAATCCTAGCACTCTGGGTGGTCAAGGTGGGAAGATCGCTTGAGCCCAGGAGTTTGAGACCATCCTGGGCAACATAGTGAGACCCCATCTCTATTAAAAAATGTTTAATACAAAATAAAATAAAATACCTACATCTATTAAGCACATGCATGGTATGTACATATTGTTTTACCTCGTCTAGTTCATCTTCCCTCCAATTCCTTCACCACTCTTCTCTTCCTGCTGTGTGTCTCAAGAAGTGGACAGTGTGATTCACATCACTCAAGGGCTCCCTTGCCTTCTGTCTTCTGGTTGAATGTGGCCAATGAGACAGACCAGCAGGAGACCAGCCGGGCAGGGTGAGAGAGATGTGAGACGTTTCTTTCAAAGTTCTTGCGAGCTTTGACATCCTGTCCCTGCTAGTCGCTACATCCCTGTGCAGCTACAGCTTCTGTCTATTTTCCCCCTCCCCAGCTCCAGCCCTCACTGGGCGTCTATCATACCAGTTCCTTTTCCTGCCTTATCCTACCTTTAGTGTGGCAATGGCTTCCTTTTCTTGCTATTCTCTCAGGGCCTCAACCTCCCTTCTCTGTTCCCTTAATCCTGCCCACACTCTAAGAGAAGTCCTTCTTTAAAGTCTCCTGAACTATCTGGGTTGGATTCAGTTTTCTTCAGGGCCCTGACCATCACAGCCACTCCTCACTTTCCCATGTGACAAGCAAGTGACCTTCTTGGGTTCAATGCTGCAGAGACTGTGCCTTCAGCAGAGTGATGGGAACCAGCCCGGGAGTGAAGCCAGAAATAATTTCAATTTGGCACCAGGAATTGTGCCAAATGCTTTTATTTTTTATTTTATTTTTATTTATTTTTTAATTTTTTTTTTTTTTTTTTTTTTGAGACCGAGTCTCACTCTGTTGCCCAGGCTGAAGTGCAGTGGCACAATCTCGGCTCACTGCAACCTCCACCTCCCGGGTTCAAGCAATTCTCCTGCCTCGGCCTCCTGAGTAGCTGGGATTACAGGAGCATGCCACCACACTCAGCTAATTTTTGTATTTTTAGTAAAGTCGTGATTTCACCATGTTGGTCAGGCTGGTCTCGAACTCCTGACCTCAGGTGATCCCTCCGCCTCAGCCTTCCAAAGTGCTGGGATCACAGGTGGGAGCCACTGCACTTGGTCTCATCTTTTTCTTTTTCTTTTTTTTTCAAGACAGGGTCTCAATCTGTCACCCAGGCTGGAGTGCAGTGGTGCAATCAGGGCACAGCCTCAACCTCCTAGGCTCAAGTGATCCTCCTGCCTCAGCCTTGTTTCATCTTTTTGAAAAAGTAAAGAACTGAGCTCTCTCCCTCCCACTATATGCCACCTTCCTCTCCCTGTCACGGTCCCACTTTCCCCAGCTGAGGCTATGAACAGGTAGAGCTCACAGAGCTCGAGTGAGAGGAAGAGAGAAGATTGCAGGCCATGCTGTGACCCTGCAAGGCACGGGAGAACAAATGGCTGCCCATCTGGAGGCGGCAGCAGAGACCTGGTGCCCCAAGCAGTATACGTACCCCGTGTGCTGCTCAGCGGCTCTGAGCAAAGGCCATGTCTGTCTGGCCTCCTCCTCAAGGGAAAAAGCTTCAGTGTGACCGTTTGCCTCCTCAATGTCTACTCTCTCTTCCTCCCTTTTCTTACTTTTACTGGGAATGGCACATGCCCAACTTTGAAAACCACATCTGGCCGGGCGCGGTGGCTCAAGCCTGTAATCCCAGCACTTTGGGAGGCCGAGACGGGCGGATCACGAGGTCAGGAGATCGAGACCATCCTGGCTAACACGGTGAAACCCCGTCTGTACCAAAAAAATACAAAAATCTAGCCGGGCGAGGTGGCGGGCGCCTGTAGTCCCAGCTACTCCGGAGGCTGAGGCAGGAGAATGGCGGGAACCTGGGAGGCGGAGCTTGCAGTGAGCTGAGATCCGGCCACTGCACTCCAGCCCCGGCGATAGAGCGAGACTCCGTCTCAAAAAAAAAAAAAAAAAAGAAAGAAAGAAAAGAAAACCACATCTCAGTCGGGCATGGTGGCTCATGCCTGTAATCCCAGCACTCTGGGAGGCCGAGGTGGGTGGATCACTTAAGGTCAGAGTTCAAGACCAGCCTGGCCAACATGGTGAAACCCCATCTCTACTAAAAATACAAAAATTAGCCAGGCATGGTGGTGTAATCCCAGCTACTTGGGAAGCTGAGGCAGGAGAATTGCTTGAACCTGGGAGGCGGAGGTTGCAGTGAGCCGAGATCATGCCACTGCACTCCAGCCTGGGTGACAGAGCAAGACTCCATTTCAAAAAACAAAAAATAAACATAAGTAAAAAATAAAAACTGCATCTCCCAGTCTCCTTTACAGAAATGGACAGCCATGTGACTAAGATCTGGCCCAGCAACTATGGTGGATGGGGTAGAAGGAGCTCTGCTAATGCCCTGAGCAGATGCCTGCCCTTTACTAACTCCACAAACATTCACCAGCATCTGCAGCCTTTCTATGCTGCTAACATAGATTTGGGCAATGGTGCTACCTCTGCTGTATGGAAAGTCAGAAGTTCCTGGAGATTTCCTCCCTCCCAATCTCTTCTGGACAGCCCATAGCTGGGCTGGAATGCAGGATCCCAGTTCCTTTCCTTTGAGGCAGGACAAACTCTGAGATGTAATTTATACTCCCAGGCTCCGCAAGGATCCAGCTGAGGCTGCCCTGAAGTTGCACCCTTGCTTGGCGTGTTCCTTTTCCTCATTCTGCTTCCCTCACTCCCTGACCAGTTTCTCCTGGGAGCATTTCCCAAATTTATCACTTGCATCTGGATCTTTGGTTCAGAGTCTTCTGGGAGAATGTGACCTAAGCATGACACTTCCAAGAAATCTCCTAAAACACAGGCTGACTGAGCTGGCATGCGCTCTCTTTCCTTCTTTTACCATTATCTCCCTTCCTGCCTAAAACGTAGATACAATGGCTGGAGCTCCAGCAGTTATCTTGTAACCGTAATAAGCGTAGGGACAGAAGGATTGTGGCTTCCTGATAACTTTGGGTAGCCAACAGTCCTAGACTCCTACCTCTTCCAGACTTCTTTTATCTGAGAGAAAAATAGAGCATTAACTTTTTTTTTTTTTTTTTTTGAGATGGAGTCTCACTCTGTCACCCAGGCTAGAGTCCAATGGAGCAATCTTGGCTCATTGCAACCTCCACCTCCTGGGTTCAAGGAATTCTCCTGCCTCAGCCTCTGGGTAGCTGGGATTACAGACTACGGGCATGTGCCACCGTGCCTGGCTAATTTTTGTATTTTTAGTAGAGACAGGGTTGCACCATGTTGACCAGGTTGATCTCGAACTCCTGACTTCAGGTGATCCACCCACCTTGGCCTCCCAGAGTGCTGGGATTACAGGCGTGAGCCACCACACCCAACCCACTCTTTTTCAGGTTTTAGATTTAGCAACCTATATAACTGCTAATGTAGTTGACTAATAAAGTTCTACAATCTTCCCCACGACAGGGAATTTCTCCCTTGAATATCTTTCTCTTTAGGCCCCGATCATCACTCACCCCCCTATAGCTTCCTGCCCCCTCCATAGAAAATCAAAATCTCTCTCTTCCATGATAATAGCAATGGCAATAATAATATCAGCAGTATAGTAACAGTGGTTGACACTTACTATGTACCAGGCACTGTTCTAAGCACCTTTCATACAGTAACTCACTTAACATTCTTTTTTTTTTTTTCTTGAGACAGTGTCTCACTCTGTCACCCAGGCTGGAGTACAATGGTGCACACTCGGCTCACTGCAACCTCCAGCTCCCAGGCTCAAGCAATTCTTCTGCCTCAGCCTCCCAAGTAGCTGGTATTACAGGTACCCACTACCATTCCCAGCTAATTTTTGTACTTTTATTAGAAATGGGGTTTCACCATGTTGGCCAGGGTGGTTTTGAACTCCTGACCTCAAATGATCCACCCATCTCAGCCTCCCAAAATGCTGGGATTACAGGTGTGAGCCACCGCACCTGGCCAACATTCTTATAACCACCCCACAGGGTAGGTACCCACATTATCCCCATTTTACAGATGAGGCAACTGAGAATAACTCAGGCTAAGTCTTCACTGCCCACTCTCCTGGACCATCCAAAAATCAGAATCTTGGTTAGCACATTATGCTGATAAATTTAACCCCCTTTTGGCTGGATGCAGTCAGTGGCTCACACCTGTAATCCCAGCACTCTGGGAGCTGAGGCGGGCGGATCACCTGAGGTCAGGAATTCGAGACCAGCCTGGCCAACACGATGAAACCCCATCTCTACTTAAAAAAAAAAAAAAAAATACAAAAAAAAAAAAATTAGCTGGACATGGTGGCAGGCACCTGTAATCCCAACTACTTGGGAGGCTGAGGCAGGAGAACTGCTTGAACCTGGGAGGTGGGGGTTGCAGTGAGCTGAGATTGAGCCACTGCACTCCAGCCTGGGCAAAAGAGTGAGACTCCATCTAAAAAAAAACAAAAACAAAAACAAAACAAAAAAACCCTTTTCATCTCCTGATTCGGCTAGACTGGCTCGGGGAAAACGGAAGGAGCTGGGAAGGATAAGAGAGCAATTTTCACCCTAAGAAAATTTCCCACATTTCTTGGGCAACCAGCTCAAATCACAGACATTAAAAACAATCATTATTCCTCATTTTGTTTTTTAAAAAATGAGACATCAAGCTGTTTCTTTTGATAAATAAAAAGAGATGTTTCCACGCCCTGCCAGCATAGCTCGGAGGAAACAGGTGCCACTTTCCTCTTCTTGGGCCCTCTGCCGTGCATCTTTGGTTCCCTAACTCATTTCCATAGGGTCTGCTGTTTGTAGGGCACTAAGCTGGGTGCAATGGTACCTCACAGCATCCAGACATAGGCTCTGGAGTCAGGAAGACCTGGGCTGCCACTAGCCAGCAGTGAGATCTTGGGCAAGACACTTTACCTCTCTGGGCCTCAGTTTCCTCATCTGCACAGTGAGGGTAATGACGGCACCCACTCCATCAGCACAGAAGTCACTTTTAGTTGCCTGCCCACTTGCGATTGCACTTCTTCCTTAGTCCCGGGGATGGATTATTTTGAGCTAAACCATACCCAACATATTAGTCAAGGGGTGGGCATATCCTTTCAGGCAAATGAGGCATACAGAAATCTCTGCAGGAAGTCTCTGCCCAAAAAGGAGAAGACCGTGAGGGGCAAATCTCCCACTTTCCCTCCTTTTGTAATAGATATGCTCTAAGATGGCCACCCAAGACCAACCTCAGGTTCAATGATTCCACAGAAGGACTCCCAGAACTTAGAAAAGCTGTCATACTCATGGTTATGGTTTACTACAGTGAAAGGGTACAGATCAAAATCAGTAAAGACGAAAGGTGCAGAAAGCAGACATGAGCTTCCAGTTGTCCTTTCCCAGTGGAGTCTTACAAACGTCACTTAATTCTCCTAGCAATGATGTACACCAACACGTCAGAGGCACTACCAACCAGGAAGACTCACCCACGCCTTGGTGTCCAGGCTTTTTATTGGGGGCCAGTCACAGAGACATGGCTGGAGATTTCGATTCAGGAAGTCTGAAAGAATCTTGAGAATATATTTATCAACAATCATAGGCTAGGCACAGTGGCTCACACATGTAATCTCAGCATTTTGGGAGGCTGAGGCAGATCACGTGAGGTCAGGAGTTCAAAGCCAATCTGGCCAACATGGCAAAACCCCATCGGTACTAAAAATACAAAAATTAGCTGGGCTTGGTGGCGTGCGACTGTAGTCCCAGCTACTTCCCAGCTACTTGGGAAGCTGAGGCAGGAGAATTGCTTGAACTTGGGAGGTGGAGGTTGCAATGAGCCAAGATCATGCCACTGCACTCCAGCCTAGGAAACAGAATGAGACTTTGTCTCAAAAAAAAAAAAAGAAACAAACAAACAAACAAACAACAACAACAACATGAACACAAACATTTGTAAAGCACTTTCTTTGTGCCAGGCACAGTTTTTAAATGCTCCACATCTATGAACTCATTTAATGCTCACAGCAACCCTATGAGGTCTAGATTATAATTTTCCCCCTTTACAGGTGAGGAAACTGAGGCCCATCTCTATAACAAGTGGGAAATCTAATGTCATGAAGCAGCAGCCTTTCAAGAATTGCAACTTGTTCGTTTGGCTCACAGGGACCAACATTTAAAACTCCAGCGCATTCACGCCAGAGAAAACGGAGCACAGCAGTGAAGGGCAGGAGCCACACTGACCAGCTTTCAGTCTAGGCTGATGAACAGTCTTGGTTTTCCTGGACTGAAGGGTTTCCTGGGACGTGGATCTTACACTGCAAAAGCTAGAGACAGTCCCAGGAAAATCAGAACAGCTGGTCACCCTATATCCCAGTTACCAATAACTAGTATAATTTTAGCACGTTTGTTTGTTTATTTGTTCAGTCTTGTCAACTAGGCTGGAGTGCAGAGGTGTGATCTTGGCTCAGTACAACCTCCACCTCCCAAGTTCAAGTGATTCTCCTGCCTCAGCCTCCCGAGGAACTGGGATTACAGACACGCACCACCACACCTGGCTAATTTTGTATTTTTAGTAGAGATGGGGTTTCACCACGTTGGCCAGGCTGGTCTTGAACTCCTGACTTCAAGTGATCCCCTTGCCTCAGCCTCCCAAAGTGCTGGGATTACAGACGTGAGCCACCACACCCAGCCCAGCACATGTTATGTGACATCTTTGAACCTCAGTTTCCCCATCTGTAGAATGGGAGTAATAACAGTATCTACATCATAAAGTTTTGTTAACATTTAACATCTTAAGGTGTTTTGGAACTGCCTGAGTGTTTGGCATTAATAGAATTATGAAAATTTGGATTTCCAGATTTACTTTCTTCGAAAGATTAGAAGATCTGGCAACAAAAAGGTTACATTCTTATTTACCTAATTTATTTAGCAAATGTTATATATAATGCCTTTTTTTCTTTGAAACAGGGTCTCATTCTGTCACCCAGGCTGGCATGTGGTTGCGTGATCACAGCTCACTGCAGCCTTGAACTTCCGGGCTCAGGTTATCTTCCCACTTCAGCCTCCCAAGTAGCTTGGACGATAGGCATGTGCCACCATGCCCGGCTTTTTTTTTTTTTTTTTTTTTTTTTAAGTAGAGACAGGGTCTCCCTAGGTTACCAGGCTGGTCCTGAACTCCTGAGCTCAAGTGATCCTCCCACCTCAGCCTCCCAAAGTGCTGGGATTACAGGTGCGAGCCACCCCACCAGTCATATAATACTTTTTACTCTGCACCACACACTGTTCTAAGCGTTTGCAAAACTTTCACCTACTCAGCCCTCAGAACAACTCTATGAGATGGGTTTTATTTTGTTTGTTTGTTTGTTTGATTTTGAGTGGGAGTCACTCTGTCACCCAGGCTGGAGTGCAATGGCGTGATCTTGGCTCACTGCAACCTCCGCCTCCTGGGTTCAAACGATTTTCCTGCCCCAGCCATCCAAGTAGCTGGGATTACAGGTGTACACCACCATGCGTAGCTAATTTTTTTTGTATTTTAAGTAGAGATGGGGTTTCACCATGTTGGCCAGGCTAGTCTTGAATTTCTGACCTGAGGTGATCTGCCCACCTCAGCCCCCTAAAGTGCTGGGATTACAGGTGTGAGCCACTGCACCCAGCCAAGATGGGTTCTGCTATTGTCCAGTTTTACAGATGAGAAAACTGAGGCACAAGGAGGGGAAGTGACTTGTCCAATGTCACACGATGAGTAAAGGGCAGAGCCAGGATCTGAACCTCAACTGTCTGGCTCTAGGCAGTGACTATCAGCTAGCACTGGGTCTTAACCCCTCGAGGAAGGCATGGACTCCCCACTTCGCCCCAGCTCCCACCCCAATTTCCCATTTCCATTCCTCCCAGGCCCCTCTGAGCTCTGTGTTTTCTTTTCTCACATCCCAGGGGCTCAAGCACAATGACAGCCTTGCCAAAAGACCCCCAGAGAACACGCCTCAGGTCACGCTGGCCCCGGGGCTGGGAATTTAGCCTGAGGTTTAAGTCCAACTTTCATTTTCTGGGTCCCAGGCTTTCTCGAAAAGCCATCCTCTCCTCAGACAGAATTAGATTAATCTCCTTATCCAATAGCTCAAGATCAGGCGGACAGTCGGGTCACCTGCTTCAGCCCAGCCAGACCCAATTACCCTCCGTGACCCCAAAATTCACTCATGCGCACCTGCCCCTGACAGGTTCGCTGATTAATAACAGCAGGGAGTTTGTGGATGGTGCATTTTTCACCTTCTGGGAGCATCGGTGGCTTGAACACAAAGGCCACCTGAGGAAGGGCTGTAGTTAAACACCCATGGCCTCAGACCTCGGCCCCCTCCCCCCAACCACCCACCCTGCCCAGAATCTGTGCCCTTTTAAAATTCCATACAATTTAACGTCCCGGAAAATAAAAGCTGGTCAAGTCAATAGTCATCAAACTAAAAAACTTGAGAGCTGCCAGCATGTTCTGAAATTATTCTGTTCGGGCCGGGCATGGTGGCTCATGCCTGTAATCCCAGCACTTTGAAAGGCCAAGGCCGGTGGATCACTTGAAGTCAGGAGTTCGAGACCAGCCCGGCCAACATAATGAAACCCCATCTCTACTAAAAATACAAAAATTGGCCAGGCACGGTGATTCACACCTTTAATCCCAGCACTTTGGGAGGCCGAGGTGGGTGAATCGCTTGACGTCAGAAGTTCGAGACCAGTCTGGCCAACATGGTGAAACCCAATCTCTACTAAAAATACAACAATTAGCCAGGCATGGTGGTGGGTGCCTGTAATCCCAGCTACTTGGGAGGCTGAGGCAGGAGAATTACTTGAAGCAGGGAGGCGGAGGTTGCAGTGACCAGAGACTGCACCACTGCACTCTAGCCTGGGCAACAGAGCGAGACTCCGTCTCAAAAAACAAACAAAACAAAACACAAAAATTAGCTGGGCATGGTGGGTGCCTGTAGTCCCAGCTACTCGGGAGGCTGAGGCAGGAGAATCACTTGAACCTGGGGGACGGAGGTTGCAGTGAGCCGAGATTGCACCATCGCACTCCAGCCTGGGCAACAGAGCAAGACTCTGTCTCAAAAAAAAAGGAAGCAAGACAGAGAGATGAAAGAAGAAAGGAAGGAAGGGAGGGAG
>NC_045443.1:108401182-108408208 GCF_002776525.5 Piliocolobus tephrosceles | reverse complement strand
GGGGGGGAAAAAAAAGAAAAGAAAGAAAGAGAAAGAGAAAGAAAGAGAAAAGGGAAGGGGAGGAGAGGGGAGGGAGGGGAGGAAAGAAATTCTCCTGTTCAGGGCTGTGTAAGGACCCATTGTTGGCTTTTTCTGCCTTCATCTTGTAAGAGCACCCCAATTTCCCTCTGGAGGGTCATCCCATCTCCCAGTGCTCAGTCCATGAGGTTGTGGAGGCTGCCCCGTGCTGTCAGATGCAGGTAGCTGCGTTCCTCTATTGAGAGCTCCTATCAGGGAGCCCCTCTCTCACAGCTTCTGATCTCAGACTCCAGGACAGTCCTTCCCCTGCACTTGTCAGTCCCAGGCACTTCGCCATCCCTGCTGGCTCTCCCCATCCTGCCCACACACTTGCTTGTCACTCCCACCTGACTGTCTCCACGGGACCCTAACTGATACATCTGGAGACCCAGCAGTCGTTTGACGAGCTGAGCACACCTCCCCCAACTCCCTACATTGTTTGCCTGGCTCCCTTTACCTCTTTGCCTCCGGGCCAAGGACTCCTGGACTTTTCCATTTCATTGAAAATGCCCTGGGGGCCAGCGTGGTGGTTCACGCCTGTAATCCCAGCACTTTGGGAGGCTGAGGTGGGTGGACCACTTAAGGTCAGGAGTTTGAGACCAGCCTGGCCACCATGGAGAAACCCCATCTCTACTAAAAATACAAAAATTAGCTGGGCATGGTGGCATGCACCTGTAATCCCAGCTACTCTGAAGGCTGAGGCAGGAGAATCGCTTGAACCAGGGAGGTGGATGTTGCAGTGAGCCGAGATCCTGTTAACTGCACTCCAGCCTGAGCGACAGAGTGAGATTTTGTCTTAAAAAATTTTTTTTTAATTTAAAAAATTCAAGAAAGAAAGAAAGAAAGAAAAGAAAAAAGAAAAGAAAAGAGAAGAAAAGAAAAGAAAAGAAAAGAAAAGAAAAGAAAAGAAAAGAAAAGAAAAGAAAAGAAAAGAAAAGAAAAGAAAACGCTCCAGGGAGGGCTGTCACCTCTCTCTCAGGATTTCCCCTCTCACACTTAGCTTCAAGTGGGTGCAATCTCCCAACAAGCCTCCTCCTCACTGTTCTGATTTTTACGCTCAGCCCTCCCCGCCCGAGTGCCCACCATACTCAAGGGAGTGTGCTAGAGATTTTTGCAGACATGAACTCATGTGTTATACACCCCTGCGGGAAAAGCCACGTGAGGCGGTTACACAGCTGAAGTGGTCTCCCGACATTCAAGCAGTCACGGATGCTGAACTGTTGCAGATGTGGTAAATTGGTAGTAGGCAGGAGGGCATGCTGGTTATAGGCTTGGGCGGTGGAGGCAGACAGACCTGATCTCAAATCCCACCTCCGCGATGTGACTTGGGCAAGTGGTTTAACCTCTCCCGGCCTCTGTTTCGTGATCCGGGTTGCCATGTTGCACAATTCCAGGAAACACCATTCACATTGGTGCACCAGGGGGCGCCACTTACACAGACAATACATTGAATGCCATCCCCAAGGTCCTGCAAGGTGGTTGCACTGACAATACTGCCTCCCTCAGAATATGGTAGTCAGGGTTCCACGTGTCAAGAGTAGGCTGTCAGCAATCATCCCAATAGCCTTCTCCTCATTTTACAAAAGAGGAAACTGAGGTTCAGAGAGGTTACATGATATGCCCCAGGTCACAGGTCAAATAAATGACTGAGCCAGAATTTGAATACAAAATTTCTTTCACACTGGGCAAGGATGGCTCATGCCTGTAATCCTAGCACCTTGGGATGCCGAGGTGGGAGGATAGCTTGAGCCCAGGAGTTCAAGACCAGCCTGGGAAACATAGCGAGACCCCACCTCTACAAAACATTTTTTAAATTAGCTGGGTGTGGTGGTGTACACCTGTGGTCCCAGCTATTCAGGAGGCTGAGGTGGGAGAATCACTTGAGCCCAGGAAACTGAGGCTGCAGTGAGCCATGATCACTGCCACTGCACTCCAGCCTGAGTGACAGAGTAAGACCCTGTCTCTAAAGACAAGAAAACAGGCCAGGTGTGGTGGCTCACGCCTGTAATCCCAGCATTTGGGAGGCCAAGGTGGGCAGATCACTTGAGGTCAGGCATTCAAGACCAGACTGGCCAACATGGTGAAACCCTGTCTCTACTAAAAATACAAAAATTAGCCCAGCATAGTGGTGCATGCCTGTAATCCCAGCTACTCAGGAGGCTGAGGCAGGAGAATTGCTTGAACCGGGGGTGCGGAGGCTGCAGTGAGCTGGGATCGCACCACTGCATTCCAGCCTGGGTGACAGAGTAAGACTCTGTCAAAAAAAGAAAGAAAGAAAAGAAAAGAAAAAGAAACAAAAAAGCCAAAATTTTATTTAATCCAGGGCCGGTGCACTCTCTAGCCTGCTGTTCTGTCTCCAGAGATCTCCAGTTTGGGTGGATGCAACACCACACACATCTTCACAGCCACAGTCCACTCCTTCCCACTCAGAGCACCTCTGCCGTCACCGAAGAGTTTTCCTTGAACTATAAGTTGTTGTCTCTCCCTCCCTCTTTTCCCTCAGGTATTTCCAATTCCAGACACGGCAAATATTTAGTTCCCCATGGCTGATCCCATGGCAGATATTACTAAACAGTCCCGGCACTCTTTCCACATAGATCCAGGATGCAACCTACCAGGCAGCCGTTACTAAGTGATCCAGGTTATCTGTCAAGACAAACCACGAGTTCTAGTAGAGTCTTCATCAGCTCTTCCCACTCCCTGCCCCAAATAGTAATAGGTGTTCATACATTAAGGAAATGTTTGTGAACGGACACATTGGGCTTTCCTTCTTACTAGCTCTGTGACTTTGGCCAAGTCCCCTCATCTTTCTGATGTCAAACAGAAATGGAAGTTTAGAAAAATGAAGGGACTTGCCTAAGGTGACAGCTAGCAAGACAGGGAACAAAATTATGTCCAACAGAGACAAGAAGGGCTGTTGAAGGTGCGGGTCTATGTAGAATTCTTAGCACACTGCCTGGCACGTGGCACATACTCAACATCACCAGGCTTCTTTTGTATAAAACGGGATTGGTTCTGTGCTCTGACCCCAACCTTTCATAAAACTGTTCTCTGGGGCTCTCTGGCCAGAATCCTTCCTTGGTATGACAATGTAGAAGGCCCCAGAAGGCCCATTGGCTCAGAGATTTGTGAGAATGCACTCTTTGGAATACTGGCACAGAGTAACCAAGTACTTTCTAGAACTCTGGGTTGGATTCAGGACCTGCGAGATCAGATTTTCGAGATCTTGGTTTTCCCAGTTGAGAAGCAGAAGTTGCAATGAACATCCCAAAGGCCCCTGTCACATTCAAAGCTGCCTTCTCCTGGTTCCCTGCCTGTGGCCCAAAGCAAGCTGGTGGGTGGCATGTTCTATTATTAAGAGTTTCCCCAAGCTGTTGTATAACCCTGGTTGTCACACAGCAGGAGGGAAGGCAGGAATCCAGGAGGCTGGGCTCCCAGCTCTGAAAAAGATGACAACTTCCTTCAAAACCTAGCCGGCTATGGGCATGACCACTTGATGGGCTACCGCACCTAGTTCCCTTCCCTTCCTTCCTTTCCCTTCCTTCCTTCCTTTCCGTCACTTCCTTCCTTCCTTCCCTCCTTCCTTCCCTCCCTCCTTCTCTACTTCCTCCCGCTCTTCCTTCCTTTCTTACTTTCATTCAAGGACTACTGATTGAAAACATGGGCCCTGGAGCCATGAGCTCAAGTCTAGCTCCAGCCAGGCACAGTGGCTCATGCCTGCATTCCTAGCAATTTGGGAGACCAAGGCAGGTGACCACCTGAGGTCAGGAATTTGAGAACAGCCTGGCCAACATAGCAAAATCCCATCTGTACTAAAAATTCAAAAATTAGCCGCGTGTGGTGGCAGATGCCTATAATCCCAGCTACTCTGGAGGCTGAGGCAGGAGAATCACTTGAACCTGGGAGGCAGAGGTTGCAGTGAGCCGAGATCGCGCCACTGCACTCCAACCTGGGTGACAGAGCAAGCCTCTGCCTCAAAAACAACAATAACAAAAAAAACCTAGCTTCATCTACTACTAGCTGTGTGACCTTTGGCAAGTTGCTTAAACGCTCTGTGCCTCAGTTTCCTCATCTGTGAAATAGGAATAGGAATAGTCATTCATTCTCTGTCAAAAAAAAATAGTCTGATCTCAGAATTGTTGAGAAGATTTAATAAGTTACTGCACAGGTAGCACTTCGAACAGCACCTGGTGCTTCACAGGTGCTGTGTAAGTGTTTATTATTATTGTTAAACAGTGTTGAAGCAGCAGCTATAGTAGGTGCTATGAACAAACCTGTGAGCAAGTCCCAGATGGCCTTACAGTCCCTGGCCTCACAGAACACACAGCCTAAGAGGGCAGACGAGCATTAAATAATTACACAATTAAGTGATTAGTTATTGTGATTATCAGTGATAACCACTGTGAAAGACCATGAGTATATCTAAAAGGGAGACCAGATCTATTCTTGCCAAAGGGCGGGGGAGTCAGGGAATGTTTCCCAGGAGGAGAGGGAGTTTGCAACTGTGTTTTTATTGGCTTGTCCTTTCATTTATCACTCATTGTCTGCCTCTGGCACCAGTGTGTAAGCTCTAAGAGGTCTGGGATCGTGTATACTTTATTTACTAATGCTTACCTGCATTGGGAGGCACCATAACTATGTGAGTTTTTTTGGTTTTTGTTTTCTGAGACAGAGTCTTGCTCTGTCACCCAGGTTGGAGCACAGTGGCGAGACCTCAGCTCACTGCAACTTCTGTCTCATGGGTTCAAGCGATTCTTGTGCCTCAGTCACCCGAGTAGCTGGGCTTACAGACACATGCCACCACACTTGGCTAATTTTCATATTTTTAGTAGAGATGGGGTTTCATCATGTTGGCCAGGCTGGTCTTGAACTCCTGACCACCCACCTTGGCCATCCAAAGTTCTAGGATTACAGACCTGAGCCACAATGGCTGACCAATAACTACGTTTGGATCAATAGATGAATGAATGAAAGGATGTTCCATTGGAGACCAGGATGAGTCAGTGCAAACCACGTGAAGGGAGGGATGAAAGAGCACCCTGAACAGAGGAACCAGCAAGTGCAAAGGCCCTGTAGCTGGAAGGAAGTCAGAGTGTTTCCGATGATGAAACAAGGACATGACGTCTGGAGCTGGCAAAAGAGAGCCACAGAGAGAGTGGAACAGACCACACAGGACCTTGGAGGCACATGGTGAAGTCTCTCCACCAGGTGCCCAGTCAGAGCTGCAATATGAGGTGATCCAGGGTGTTAGAGAAGTTGGGGTTCAGGTCCCAGCTCCTCTACTTTCTGGCTACAGGCAAATCAGTTAACCTCTATGAGCTCTGGCTTCCTTCTTTGCAAAGGGGATGCTAATAGTAACCTACAGCAAGGGGCTCAGGGAGGATGACGGAATTAAGGCACTTAGCACGGTACCTGGCATAGTGCAGGTGGTGCTCACAAAAGGTAGCTGTGGTTATAATAACAATATCACTGTGATTAACCCAGGCCTCATGGTTCTCCTTTTCTGTCCTCTAAAGCTCAATCACCCCCTTAAGGAGGGCTCTCCCTGTCCAGTCCAGCCCAGGGACAAAGCTGTTCCCAGCCCTCCCAACTCAGAACAGGCCCCAGGTTCCCAAGGCCCTCCTGGGGCTGTTTTCCTTGAAGTTCGCGCAGCCAAGACTCTACGATGGTTCCCTCTGCTCAGGGCAGAATCTGCATCTGCATTGCTAAGCAACCATCCCCCATCCAGATGCCAAGCGATGACATCAGCAGTCTGAGAAGAGTCTCCTGGGGGCATTTCCAGGACTCAAGCTGCAACCAGGGCTCTAACAGGAGAGAGCAGAGGCAGATGATCCCCCTGCCACTGGCTGGTCCACAGCCCTCAGTGAGAGTCAGGGCGCAGCATAGAAAGCCACAGGGTCCAAACATGTTCAGACTCCAGCTATACAACTTACCAGTTGTGCAACTTTGGACAAGTCACCAAACCTCTCTGAGCCTCAGCTACTCACCTCCACAATGAGCTAGCCAGACCTAACTGCAGATTCATCATAAGGATAATACAGAATGCTATACATGAAAATGCCCAGCACAAGGTAGGTGCCCAAACAACCTTGAAATATGAATATGCATCTCCAGGGGTGAGTCCACCAATCTTGTCACCCATCAACGGTAACAAAGATAAAACTCCTTAGCCTGCCTCGCCTGTCCCCTCACCTGATGCCCCAAGTTTCTTCTTTCAAATTAATTACCTCCTAGTTCAGGGCTTCTCAACCTCAGCACTACTATTTTTTTTAACAGCTTTATTGGCATATAATTCCCATACACTGCAATTCACTCATTTAGAGTATACAACTCTGGCCAGGCATGGTGGCTCATGCTTGTAATCCCAGCACTTTGGGAGGCCAAGGAGGGCGGACCGCTTGAGCCCTTGAGTTCGAGACCACACTGGCCAACATGGCGAAACCCAATCTCTACTAAAAATACAAAAATTAAACAGGTTTGGTGGCACACACCTGTAATCCCAGTTACTCAGGAGGCCGAGGCAGGAGAATCACTTAAGCCTAGGAGGTGGAGGGCGAAGATTGTGCCACTGCACTCCAGCCTGGGCAACAGAGCAAACTCTGTCTCAAAAAAAAAAAAAAAAGACTCCTTACTCAAAAGTGAATTGATATCTGAGATCATGTGAGATAATGCCTTGGACAAGGGTTTTCTGAATCTTACAGGATATTACAACATACCCCCACAATTGCAGATAGGTTAGTTAAGAGTCACACAGATGTAGATTCAAGTCCCAATTCTGTCACCATGTTTGGTACTGAGGTTTGACTCAACAAATAAAAATGTAAAACTTTGAGAAGAAAGAAGAGGCTGGGCACAGTGGCCCACGCCCGTAATCCTAGCACTTTGGGAGGCCAAGGCAGGAGGATCCCTTGAGTCGATGAGTTCAAGACCAGCCTGGGCAACACAGTGAGAACTCATCTCTACCAAAAA
>NC_045443.1:108233457-108400782 GCF_002776525.5 Piliocolobus tephrosceles | reverse complement strand
GGAGGGGAGAGGGGAAGAAGAAGAAGGAGGGGAGGGGTGCGGGAGGGTGGAGGAGGGGGGAGAGGGAGAAGGAAGGGGAGGGGAGAGGGAGGAGAAGAAGAAAGAAGAACAAGAGGAGGGGGAGAGAGGGAGGTAGAGAGGAGGAGGGAGGGAGAAGGGGGAGGGGGAGGGGAGAGGGAGGGGGAGAGGGAGAAGAAGAAGAAGGAGGAGAAAGAGGAGGAAGAGGAAGAACAAAGGAAGAAGTTTACTTCTTTCTTAACTAGGCCTGGTATGGTGGTCATGGGTATCCTCCCAGCCAGATGCTCCTCTATTCAGGGCACCCCACCGTCATAGTTCAAGATGGCGGCCTTCAAGTTCCAGATGCCAGAATAAAAGAAGGGATGAAGAAGCAGTGACCTCTTAGAGTGTTTCAGAACCACTGCGGGACTCTTCCCCCCACATCCTTAGCCATACCAGAGTACCATGGCCACACTTACCCACAAAGGAGGCTGGGAAATTTTGGACAGCCATGTTCCCTGGTAAAATTGGATTTCTTTTACTTTGAAAGAGGGAAAAAAAATGGATGTTGGGAACATGGAGCAGTCTTTGCCACAGTTCTCTGGGCCTCAGTGTCCTCTTCTGTGAACTGTGGGTAACAATAGTTTCACCTCACAAGGTCATTGCAAGAATGAATTGAGTTAATGGGTATAAAGAGCTTACTAAGTGGCAATGAATATTAGTAATTATGATGATGATTAGTAGAAGATCTTGATAGCAAATTAGCAGGAGGAAAAAGAAGTCACTGTTTTCTGTGCCAAGGAGCGGTGTGACCAGGTGAAATCAGGCTCATTGATTTGGTAAATGTGGGCACCTCCCTAATGACCGGGAACCGCCCAGAGAAAACATTCAAGACCAGCTTTAATGCCCAGAGAACAGTCAAAGGTAAATTGTATCTCCCTTTGTATCCAAGAATCGAGTCAATGTCCTCAGGGACAATTTGTGCTGCTAAGGGAGCCAAAGGTGGCCCTTGAATTAACGCACACAATTCATGTGCTTCTCAAACCTTGTTCCCGGGGCCTGGGTGAAGCAGGGCCTGGCCTCCCTTGATAGTAAATGGGGCTGGGTAGTGAGTGGTTGTCAGTTGAAGGGACCACAGGACAGGGCTGGAATCTTGAGCCTTTCCAGGGTGTGTCTGGTGCTCTCGTCCACTGAACTTGGATAGAAAATCCCCATCTTAGGAGCAGACAAAATTTTTCTTGGGAGAGAAGAAAAGTTTTTTGTTATCATCTTTTCTGATTTCAAGATTAGCAATTTGTCTAGCAAAATCCCAACAAACTAACATGTGTCCAACAGGCCTTGTTAGAGGGATGTGAACCAGAGCAACTCCATCTTGAATAGGGGCTGGGTAAAATGAGGCTGAGACCTACCGGGCTGCATCTCCTAGATGGTTAAGGTATTCTAGGTCACGGGATGAGATAGCAGGTAGGCAGATACAGGTCATAAAGACCTGGCTGATAGAACAGTTTGCAATAAAGAAGCCGGCTAAAACCCACCAAAACCAAGATGGCAACAAGACTGACCTCTGGTCGTCCTCACTGCTGCACTCCCACCAACATCATGACAGTTTATAAATCCCATGGCAATGTCGGGAAGTTACCCTATATGATCTAAAAAGGGGAGGTGTGAATAATCCACCCCTTGTTTAGTATATTATCAAGAAATAACCATAAAAATGGGCAACCAACAGCCCTCGGGGCTGCTCTGTCCATGGAGTAGCCATTCTTTTATCTCTTTACTTTCCTAATAAACTTGCTTTCACTTTATGGACTCACTCTGACTTCTTTCTTCTGAGAGATCCAAGAACCCTCTCTTGGGGTCTGGATCGGGACCCCTTTCAGGAGTGTCCTAGAATTCCACTGGGGGTTTCTTAAGATGTAGTGTGCACCAGGGCCTTGTTAAAATGCAGGTGTCACCATGAGTTGCTAATTGTTGACATGAACAATGGGTGTACAAAGGTTAATTATAATATTCTGAGCCAGGGAATGTGGCTCATGCCTATAATTCCAGCAGTTTGGGAAGCCAAGGCAAGAGGATCTCTTGAGCCTGGGAATTCAAGACCAGCCCTGGCAACATAGCAAGACCCCGTCTCTACAAAATAAACTAGAAAATTATCCGGGTGCAGTGGTGCATGCGTAGTCCCAGCTACTTAGGTGGCTGAGGTGGGAGGAACCCATGAACTCAGGTGTTTGAGGTGACTAAGCCATGATCACACCACTGTACTCTAGCCTAGGTGAGAGAGGGAGACCATGTCTCAAGAAAATAAAAAATAGGCCAGGTGCAGTGGCTCACGCCTGTAATCCCAGCACTTTGGGAGGCCAAGGCAGATGGAGCACTTGAGGTCAGGAGTTCAAGACCAGCCTGGCCAACATGATTAAACCCCATATCTACTAAAAATACAAAAAAATTAGTGGAGCGTGGTGGCACATGCCTGCAGTCCCAGCTACTTGGGAGGCTGAGACAGGAGGATCACTTGAACCTAGGAGGCAGAGGTTGCAGTGAGCTGAGATGGTGCCACTGCACTCCAGCCTGGGTGACAGAGCAAGACTGTCTTAAAAGAAAAGAAACAAAATAAAAAATTATAATATTTTCTCTACTTTCATATATGTTCCACATTTTCTATAACAAAGGGTTTTTAATTTAAAAATATATATTTAATGCAGGTAGCAGAACCCAACCCCAAAAACTTCTCAATCTGTAGTTCAGGGTGGAGAAGGAATCTCTTTTCATGCCCACTTGTTTCGATATAGTTAGAAAAAAAACACTTAGATCGGTTTCATCATGTACTAGATCTATTGGAAGTGCTTTATAAATAGTAAGATAATCTCATATCTGCATGTCATTATTATACCGTGTTACAGACAAGGAAACTGAGGCATACATAGGTGAAGTGATTTGCCCTCTTCTCACAGCTAGCAAGTGGCAAGGCTAGGATATGAACCCAGGCAGCCAGGCTCAGAAACGAGGTTCCACCCTCTATCTCCTCTGCCTCTTACAGTTCTGTGAGCAGCCTCTGTTGACATTCTAACCACCTCCCTTTAGACTTTTTAAAACTCTAGTTTTCACATTTGTCTGTACCTGCATAAAGATTATAGGACGAACAGGTTGGGCGCGGTCCAGCCTCTGGTCCTTTTTTCACTTGGGCTTGGAAAGTTGGGATTTTCCTTTCGATTTAGTTCTAGGAAGTCAGTGTGAATCGACCTTAGGTTCCCTGCCTCCAGACGCTATTCTCCTGCCTCAGTGTCAGCAACAAATTCCCAGTGGATTTTACCTGGCTATCTCAGGTATCCCAGAATATCCCAGAGCATCCCAGGAAGAAGCACCTCCTTGAGTTTAAAATACTCACACACCATCCACCTCCCTGTCCTAGTCACTGTCTAGCCCCCTTCCCCTGCTTTGCTTGTTTCCATTGCTGTTATTTTTCTCTGCTATTATATATTCATTTGTTATTGTTTACTTACCTGCTGTCTGTCACTCCCTGTAGCATGTGAGCTTCATGATGGCAGGGACCTTGTCTCCTGTTTTCCTTGCTACAGTACAGCCCCAGCACCTTGCACAGCGACAGACACACAGTTGGTGCTCAATAAGCACTGAGTGCATGTCTGAGTCAATGAGAAGCTGGGATATTAGGACAGCTTACGTCTGTGAGCTGGGCCCAGGCTGGCCCTCCCGGAGATGACGTTTCACAAAAGCTCTCAGCTCAATCCTGAAATATAAGGACGCAGAATTCTCAAGGCCAGATGGTGTTAACCGCCTTCTGAAAGTGTCTGAAGGCCAGGTAGAGTCAGGGAGAGGACTCCATTTGGCTGCGGAGGACAAAGAAGTAAAATGACTCAGCAGAGACCAGCTCAGATGCACCAGATGAGATCCAGGTAGCAAGGGAAGGAGGAAATTTGCCAAAAGCACTCCATTTCCTCAGCCACACACACATGAGTTGTCCAACAGGTGAGATGATGATGATGATGATGATGATAGCTAACATTAATGTCATGAAATATTTACCAGATGCTGCTCTGAGCTCTTTAATACATTCATTCATTTAATCCTCACAACATTACCTCTGAGGCAGGTAATGTGGTATCCCCATCTTACAGCAGGGTAAGTTAAGGCACAGAGAGGTTAAGGAACTTGCCGGGGTGACAAGCCTTGGAAGTAGCTGAGCAGGAATTGGACCAGGTGACCCTGGGCATGTGTCAGAGCAAAACACCTCACTGTCACCCTACCACCCTGCCAAAAATGCCCCAAATGTTTCAGGTCCCAAGGCCAGGGCCAGGCTGACACAATTCTGCCCTCTTATATCATGAATTCCCATTCAGACGACATATTTGCCTTTATGCCGCAGAGGTGGGGTAGTGGCTACAGCCTGGGCCTAGGGTCTCACTGTTTTCTCGGCTGTGTAACCTTGAACAAGTGGCTTGAGTTGCCTGAACCTCAATTTCCTCATCTGTAAAACAGGATGGTGATTGTACCTACCTCTCAGGATTGCAAGGAGGGATTGAGTAATGCAAAGGGTATAGCACAAATCTTAGCTCATAGTAAGCACTCAATAAAAGTAGCTATTGGAGCCAAGCACGGTGGCTCATGCCTGTAATCCCAGCACTTTGGGAGGCCAAAGCAGGCAGATCACTTGAGGTCAGGAGTTGAAGGCCAGCCTGGCCAACATGGTGATACTCCGTCTCTACTAAAAATACAAAAGTTAGCCAAGCATGGTGGCAGGTGCCTGTAGTCCCAGCTACTCAGGAGACTGAGGCAAGAGAATTGCTTATATCCAGGAGGCAGAGGTTGCAGTGAGCTGAGATCACACCATTGCACTCCAGCCTGGGGGTACAGAGTGAGATCCACCTCAAAAAAAAAAAAAAAAAAAAAACAGCAGGGAGCCGTTAGCACTGCAACCCTAAAGGAAACAGGAGGGAGGATTTTAGAAGGGGAGGCTTCCAAAACCAGACCCAGTGACTGTCCTGGCTGGGTGAAAAGCCTAATTGAAACTGTGGCCTTCAGTAGAAGAATGCATGGTGTCCCTACCGGAAGGAGCTGGGAAAATGAACACCGTGAGCCCCGTCTCCTCTCGCCCTCTATTCCATCCAGGTTCCCAATTGGCCAAATCCACCCAAAAGCAGAGGGCAAACTCCCAGGTGCCGAGAAAGTGGAGGGGGCAAGGAAGGGATCTGGGGAGGCCACCAGAAGACACCCAGTACTGCCCAAGGTCATGCTGCTAGTTAATGGCAGAGCCACAATTCAAACTCAAGCCATCTGGCTCCCGCACGTACTCAGCTGCAGATGGCGAGGTCTAAAGACCACCTAACAGATGGGCGCACCCCAACACAGCTGGATCACAGCCTCAGTTACGCTGGTGTTTGGATCAAATTGCATGCTTCTCATTCATGAAATTGAGTTCCTTCCAGAACTTTCTGGACCTTATTTGATCCCTGGTGAGAGGGATGCCACAATGGTTAAGCAAACACAGTGAAAGCCTGTTTGCAGTCAAACAGATTACTGCAGATTACTAGAGCTGGGATTAGGTTCAACTCCCAGCTCAAGGCTGGGTGTGGTGTCATCCCAACACTTTGGAGTCCAAGATGGGAGGATTGCTTGAGCCCAGAAGTTCGAAACCAGCCTTGAACAAGAAAAATTTTAAAATTCGCCAGACGTGGTGATGCATGTCTGTAGTCCCTGCTGTTCAGAAGGCTGAGGCAGGAGGATCACCTGTGCCCAGGAGGTCAAGGCTGCAGTGAGCTGAGATGGCGCCATTGCACTCCAGCCTGGGCAACAGAGTGAGACTCTGTCTCAGAAATAAATAAATAAGCTGGGTATGGTGATACACACCTGTAGTCACAGTTGCTCCAGAGGATGAGGCAAGAGTATCACTTGAGCCCAGGAGTTCCAGGCTGCAGTGAGCCATGTTTGCACCATTGTGCTCCAACCTGGGTGAAAGAGTGAGATCCTGTCTCAAAAAACAACAAAATCCCAGCTCAGCCACTTCCTAACTAAGCAATGAGGGATAAGTGATGTCACCTTTCTGAACCTCAGTCGCCTCATCTGCGAAATTGAGCTAATGATGATAGAACAGTGAGTCCTGGGAGACAGGTCAGCCCAGAGTGCCCAGCACATTGCCAGCACTTATTGTTCAGGGAGGACACGTTGCGGTTTTTTGAGGTTTTTGTTTGTTTGTTTGTTTGTTTTTTTGTTGTTGTTGATGTTGTTTTGAGACAGAGTTTCCCTCTGTCACTCAGGCTGAAGTGCAATGGCGTGATCTTGGCTCACTGCAACCTCCATCTCCCGTGCTCAAGCAATTCTCATGACTCAGCCTCCCAAGTAGCTGGGATTACAGGCCCCCACCACAACACCCGGCTAATTTTTGTATTTTTAGTGATCCGCCCATCTCCCAAAGTGCTGGGATTACAGGCAGCCACTGCACCCAGACACGTTGCTGTTTCTATCCCTGCCCAGCCTTGACCCCTGTCTGCCCTCCACTTCCCACCTGCCAGCCTGCTCCCCAACCTTGCCAAAACCCTCCCGCCTTCCACAGGATCAAAGTCAGAGAAATTAAAAGCCCAGCAGGATCCCTTAAGACTCAGCCAGTTTGCAACCCAGGCAATTAAGAAATCTCTGGGATTTGAGTTCTGAACAAATCGGATCTTGAAAAAAAAAGTCCCTAACTCAAAACCCCTCTGAGGAACTAAATCTGATGCCCTGCAAAGCTATTTTTTTCAAGTCCTTTGAATTCTTGAAAGGTAAGAGTTGTAAATATTTGCATCTTAGACAGGGCTGTCCAGTCCTCTCAAAAGTTTCAAGTTCAACGGAGATGTTAAAAATACAGGTTCCCCAGACAAATGCAAACCGAGGGGCATTCTACAAAACAAGTGGTCTAAACACTTGTAAAATGACCAAGTCTGGGAAGGCCAACGCAGGAGGATAGCCTGAGCCCAGGAGTTTGAGACTTCCCGGGCACCATGGTAAGACCCCATTTCTAAAGAAAAAGAAAAAGAAGAAGGAGAAGGAGAAAGAGGAAGAGGAGGAGGAGGAGGATAAGGAAAAGGAGAAGCAGAGGGGAGGAGGAAGAGAAGGAAGAGATAGAAGAAAATGCTAAGGTCATGAATGATGGGGGTGGAGGGTACTGAAGAACTCTCAGATTAAAAGAGATAGACTGGGCACGGTGGCTCATACCTGTAATCCCAGCACTTTGGGAAGCTGAGGCGGGTGGAATACCTGAGGCCAGGAGTTCAAGACCAGCCTGGCCAACATGGTGAAAACCCATCTCTAATAAAAATGCAAAAAAAATTAGCCGGGTGTGGTGGCACACACCTGTAGCCCCAGCTGCTTGGGAGGCTGAGGCATGAGAATTGCTTGAACTCAGGAGGCGGAGGTTGCAGTGAGCCGAGATCACGCCATTGCACTTCAGCCTGGGCAACAGAGTGAGACTCTGTCTCAAAAATAAAAATAAAAGAGAACGAATTTTTTGTTCTAATATAACTAAAGCAATGTGTGATCATTAAAAAATAAAGGGGTGGTGATAATTAGGGGAACTTACTATGTACTGTGGATTAGATATTAGTATTGATGATGAGTATCCTAAATTTCATAATTCAGTGCTGAGTTATGTAAGACAAGTTCCTTGTTCTCAGGAGGTAAGCTCAGGTAAAGAGGCATTGCATTTGTAACTTCTCAAATGATTCAGAAAAAAATATATGCATATTTATATCTGGAAAGTGAGAAGTGATAGAGCAAATGTGAAAAGCTATACACGACTCCTTGGAACTATTCTTGCAACTTTTCTTTAAGGGTGAAATTATGGCAGTGAAAAGTTTTGGTTTTTTTTAAATGCAGATCTCCGGGTCACTCACTGGACTTTTGGAGCAGCCCAGGAATCTGCACTTTTATCACACTCCCTAGGGCACTTGGGCACACAAGAAGCTTGACATGTGAGCTCTGCAGACACTCAAGCCTCCATTCCCAGAGGGCAGAAGCACAGCCCCTGAGGTTCTCACTCTCCTGTCCCTCCCTGCTGTTCCCTCCCTCCTGCAACAAGCAAAGAGCCACACATGGAGGGCTTTGCAAACCAACAGCGTGAGAGGTTCATCCAGATTTTTGCCAAGGGCAGAGCTAGCTCTGAGCCTCTAACCAACTCATCATTACATGACTTAAAATACAATTTGCTGAAGACAATCTTCTGGGAAGGCAGACAGAGAAAGAAAGAAACCAAGGGCCAAGGAGAAGGCAGCCAAGACAGGACAGAGGAGGACCCTGGAAACCAGAGGGCTCCTGTAAGTGTGTTCATCAGGGGTAGCAGCGACATTGCTTGGCTTTAGCCCTCCTTAGTCATTTTCGTTTGGGGATATCAGTAGCAGCTGCCATTTCTTAATGCATGGGAGGAACCAACAGCTCTGCCTGGCATTGGTGTTTGAATATGCCAGGGGGCTGCCTCATAAATGCAGGGCTGCTTCTCACAAACGGAGCCTTGGAAAAAGTGACTACACCCTACAAGGCAATTAGGAGAAAAACAACTCAGGCAGAAGCACAGTCCAGCCAAGCCAGGGGCTTGCAAACCACTCTGACACTCTGACCAGGACCCACAATAAGGAAGACATTAGCATCACAGTCTAGTAACACAAACACACACACACACGCACACGCACACACACTGTGATGGGCATTAAATGCTCCATTTGTATCCTTTCACTTTTTTTGTTGAGACAGAGTCTTGCTCTGTCACTCAGGCTGGAGTGCAGTGGCATTATCTCAGCTCACTGCAACCTCTGCCTCCCAGGTTCAAGCAATCCTCCTGCCTCAGCCTCCCGAGTAGCTGGGATTACAGGCAAGCACAGCCACACCCAGCTAATTTTTGTATTTTTAGTAGAGACGGGGTTTCACCATGTTGGCCAGGCTGGTCTTGAACTCCTGACCTCAAGTGATCCCCTAGCCTCTGCCTCCCAAAGCCTCCCAAAGTGCTGGGATTACAGGAGTGGGTTGCTGTCCCCGGCCTAGTCATCTTTGTGTTTTTGCTAATGAAATCTTAGGTATTGGGTGGGCAGAGATTCACTTAGACATGAACAATGACCCACTTCTGGCCAACGAGACATAAGGGGAAGGCTGCTCCTGGGGCTTCTGCAGAATTTTTTCTTTTTCTGAATTTAACTGCAGATTTTTTTTTTTTTTTCTGAATTAAAAGAAATATGTGAGGAGCTGCTCTCCATGCCTGTTTCCTTTAGAGGTGGTTTGTATGACGATGTGATGCCTGGCAGTGGCAGCAACAGCCATTCTGTGACTATGAGGAGACACGGCCAACATGTGAAGGGTGTCAGAGAGGAAATACATGGAAAGAACCTGGGACATAGATGAAGTTGTTGAGTCATGAACTAATTTTGAAATCACCTATTATCAAATCTGTTATGCAAAAAAGGAACCCCTAGTATTTAATCCATGTTTAGCCAGGTCTTGCAGCCAAAGACAGCCCAAAAGCCCAAAGGACACAGTAACCATTCTCCATGCTTCACGGGCATAGCCCAGGCAGGTGTTTCCAAAGCCATAGCTGATTGAAATCAATGTAGTGGGTCATGACCAACATGAAAATAGATAAAATAGTATAGATAATATGAGAATGCATGACACATAGAAAAGATAAATATTGTTTCACAAAACTCCTGTTTGACTTATGTGTGTCCGGCGTTAGGATCCCCAGGAAGCAGACTCTAAGATAGAATTTAGTGTTCAGGGGACATTTGAAGGAGTCCCCTTGATATCATCTCCTGGGGAAGGAGCGGAGAGGAAGCAGGAGTGGGTAGGGAGAGAAGTTGACCTGAAATGTAGGTGTAACACCATCTTAACCAACCCCACCAGGAAAGAGAAAGTTAAAATGGCTGTTCAGAATTGTCTAGATTGAGCCAAGATGGCCAGACCTTTGTATATCACATAATCAAAACTACTAGACATGGGACATCCCAGGAAATTTATGTGACCTTGGGCAAGGTGACCTTCTGCAGGTGAGGCAGGGGCTCAGCCCAAAGTCCGGACACCTGGATGCTCTCTGAGGACACCACTTTCAGCAGCTGGAACAGGGCTCGCCTTAAAAGGAAATGGAGCAACTGGGCACAGTGGCTCATGCCAGTAATCCCAGCACTTTGGGAGGCCAAGGGGGGCAGATCACTTGAGCTCAGGAATTCTAGACCAGCCTGACCAACATGGTGAAACCTCATCTCTACTAAAAACACAAAAATTAGCTTTGCGTGGTGGCACACACCTGCAATCCCAGGTACTTGGGAGGCTGAGGCAGGAGCATCACTTGAACTGGGGAGGTGGAGGTTGCAGTGAGCTGAAATCATGCCATTGTACTCCAGTCTGGGTGACAGAGTGAGACTACACCTCAAAAAAATAAAAATAAATTTTAAAAAAGTGAATGAATGTTGGTAATGTCTGCCACAGTCCATGTCAGATATCCCTTTCAGCCCTCATTTTCTTATGGGCTTCCATGTCAAAGACCCAGAGGCGGGAGTAGAGGCATTGATCTGGAGCAGATTCATAGCAATTGTACCACCACCAACGCTTCCCAGATCCATGACAGACATCACTAGTCAATTACAGCAAGTTTCCCACTGAGCAAGAATGTGGTTTCACAATGTATCTCAACAAAGTATTCCATGTACTCATTACCAACCCATTAGAATTAGAACCTAAGATAAAATCTGGTTCCTGCCCTGACCTCTATACCAGAGGATAACAAAGAAAGCTGATAGAAGGTTATTGCTGGTTATTGCTCTGCATTTTCAAAACACTCTCTGACTCATGCCATCCAGCCCTCCCTCCCCACTTTGGATGCGTCCTCCTTCTCTCTGCCTATCTAAATCCCGCCCATCTTTCAAAGAGGCTCAACTCGGAGCAGAGATCCTATCTTAAAAGACCCTGTCTTAAAAATAAGTAAATAAAATTCAGTTTTAAAAAGAGGCTCAACTCAAACCTGACTCCTCCAGGAAGTCTCCCCTGGGTATCCCAACCTTGTCTAAAATTATTCACTGAACCCACTGATCAAACTTGACATCACTCCAAGTGGGATAACCAAACATTGAGTGCTTCCTGATGTGATGCAAACAAGAATCCCTATAAGTGTTCTTGCCCCATGTGACTCTAATCCAGCCTGTAGATTAACTACCCATTTATAAGGAATATGGAGGCTAACAATAAATAACACCTGGAACGTAATTAGCAAAACTCTAGAATGTTGGAAACTGAAGGACAAGGCTCCAGGGTCTTCAGCAAGTAAATGACGTTTTAAAAAACAGGAAGAAATTTGTAGATTTGTATCAGTTATTTATTGGCCACAATAATACTATATAATAAATTACACGGCCGGGCGCGGTGGCTCAAGCCTGTAATCCCAGCACTTTGGGAGGCCGAGACGGGTGGATCACGAGGTCAGGAGATCGAGACCATCCTGGCTAACCCGGTGAAACCCCGTCTCTACTAAAAAATACAAAAAACTAGCCGGGCGAGGTGGCGGGCGCCTGTAGTCCCAGCCACTCGGGAGGCTGAGGCAGGAGAATGGCCTGAACCCAGGAGGCGGAGCTTGCAGTGAGCTGAGATCCGGCCACTGCACTCCAGCCTGGGCGACAGAGCAAGACTCTGTCTCAAAAAATAAATAAATAAATAAATAAATAAATAAATAAATAAATAAATAAATTACACTAGAATTTAATGCATTATTTATTTATTTATTTATTTTATTTTGAGACCAAGTCTCGCTCTTGTTGCCCAGGCTAGCGTGCAATGACGCAATCTCGGCTCACCGCAACCTCCGCCTGCAGGGTTCAAGCGATTCTCCTGCCTCAGCCACCCGAGTAGCTGGGATTACAGGCATGCACCACCATTCCTGGCTAATTTTGTATTTTTAGTAGAGATGGGGGTTTCTCCATGTTGGTCAGGCTGGTCTCGAACTCCCAACCTCAGGTGATCTGCCCACCTTGGCCTCCCAAAGTGCTGGGATTACAGGTGAGAGCCACTGCGCCTGGCCTATTTTTTTATTTTTATTTATTTATTTTTTTTGAGACAGGTTCTCACTGTGTGGCCCAGGCTGGAGTGCAATGTTGCGATCTCGGTTCACGGCAACTTCTGGTCCCAGGCTCAGGTGACCCTCCCATCTCAGCCTCCTGAGTAGCGGAGACCACAGGCACACACCACCATACCCAGCTAATTTTTCTATTTTTAGTAGAGACAGGGTTTCTTCCTGTTGCCCAGGCTGGTCTGAACTCCTGGGCTCAAGTGATCCAACCACCTGGACCTCCCAAAGTGCTGGGATTACAGGTGTGAGCCACTGTGCACGGCCAAATTTAGTGATTTTAAAGTACCAATTATTATTACACAAGAAGCTGTGGCTCTTTTGGTCCGGGCCAGGTTCAGCTGAGCTGGGCTGTGCTGATCTCATATTCTGTGGTCAGCTGGCGGGTCAGAAGATGAGCTAGCCTAGAACAGCCTCACCTGGCACAGCTCTTCTGCCCACAGTCTCTCGTCCCACAGCAGGCTGCCTGGGCTTGCTCTCCTTGCTGAGCCAGGGGTCCAAGAAGCACGTAAAGTCACGTAGAGGCATCTAAGCTGGGATCCAGACGTCACTCACTTTTACTTCTGCTGCATTCTATTGGCCCAGGCAAGTCAGCTGACCAAGCCCAGCTTCAAAAGTTGAAAATAGACTCCGCCTTAATGAGAGAAGCTACCTTCACCTTGCCAAGGGCGTGGATACGGAAAGAGACCATTTTTTGGCAATCAATCCCCGACAGGGTAGAAAGAGACTAAGTACATATCAATCAGTGCAATGTGTGCCCTTGCTTAGATCCTGACTTCCACGGACCAGCTGCAAAACCTCATTTTTGGTGTCATTAGGGCAAATTGAACATAGAATATTAGACGGTAACAAGGAAGTGTTAATTCTTTTTTTTTTTTTTTTTGACGGAGTTTCGCTCTCGTTGCCCATGCTGGAGTACAATGGCGCGATCTCTGCTCACCGCAACCTCCGCCTCCCGGGTTCAAGCGATTCTCCCGTCTCAGCCTCCCGAGTAGCTGGGATTACAGGCATGCGCCACCATGCCCTGCTAATTTTGTATTTTTAGCAGAGACGGGGTTTCTCCGTGTTGGTCAGGCTGGTCTTGAACTCTCGACCTCAGGTGATCCACCTGCTCTCAGCCTCCTGAAGTGCTGGGATTACAGGTGTGAGCCACCTGCCTGGCTTAGGAAGTGTTCATTCTTTAAGTATGATAATGGTATTGTGAATATTTTCTAATGCATTTATTGTTAGAAATACATGTTACACACCAGGTGCAGTGGCTCATGCCTGTAATTCCAACACTTTGGGAGGCCAAGGCAGGCAGATCATGAGGTCAGGAGTTCGAGACCATCCTGGCCAACATGGCGAAACCCCATCTCTACTAAAAATACAAAAATTAGCTGGGCATGGTGGCGCACACCTGTAGTCCCAGCTACTCAGGAAGCTGAGGCAGGAGAATCACTTGAACCCAGGAGGTGGAGGTTGCAGCGAGCCAAGATTATGCCACTGCACTCCAGCTTGGTGACTGAGCAAGACTCCGTCTCAAAAAGAAAAGAAAGGAACTATATATTACAGTGTTATGATGTCTGTAATTTATTTAAAGATATTCCAGGCTGGGCATGGTAGCTCATGACTGTAATCCTAGCACTTTGGGAGGCCAACGTTGGAGGATCGCTAGAGGCCAGGAGTTTGAGACCAGCCTGGGCAATATAGCAAGACCCTGTCTCTATAAAAAGAATTTAAAAATTAGGCAAGCACAGTGGCACATGCCTGTGGTCCCAGCTACTCTGGAGGCTGAGGTGGGAGGATGGCTTGAGCCCAGGAGGTCAATGCTGCAGTGAGCCCTTGTCATGACACTGCACTCCAGTGACAGAGTGAGACCTGTCTCAAAAAAAAAAAAAAAAAATATATATATATATTCCAGCAAGACCAGCAAGAAAAGGAAGTAGGGTATGTGTAAGGGGTAGGAGATGTAGTAAGAATGACAGAGAGTTGGTAGTTGTTAAAGCTGCCTAATGCATATACTGGGGTTTATGGTACTATCTTCATGATGTTTATGTGTGTGTGTGTCTGAAATTTCCCATCATAGGCTAGGAACGGTGGCTCACACCTGTAATCCCAGCACTTTGGAAGGCCAAGGCAGGTGGATCATCTGAGGTCAGGAGTTGGAGACGAGCCTGGACCACATGGTGAAACACCGATTCTACTAAAAATACAAAAATTAGCTGAGTGTGGTGGCACATGCCTGTAACACCAGCTACTCAGGAGGCTGAGACAGGTGATTGCCACTGCACTCCAGCCTGGGTAATGGAGTGAGACCCTGTCTCAAAAAAAAAAAAGAAAGGAAGAAAGAAAAGAAAAGAAAAGAAAAGAAATTTCCCATGGTAAGGAATGTTTAAAAATTATTCATCAGCTTTATTTCCCTCATGTAGTTTCCTAAAGTATGGTGTGATTATCACCTAATCATGATATGTTTCAAGAACATTGCAGAAAAAGTCTAGTTTGGTGCCACACTATCTTCAACATGTGTCAAGCACTTGTTAATTTCCCATTATAACAAAGTGAGAGCAGACTTCGGGGCTCTTGTCCTGAACAAGATATGGAAAGAATATCACATCATTGTTTGATTTTCATAGCACTTCTTTGTTATCATTACCTTCTCTCTACTATGAGTGATAACTGCTTTTGCACTTATAAATAGTAATAAAAAGTTCTCTTTTCAAATAAATTAAATCTATAAAAAGTAAACTGGCCAGGCGTGGTAGCTCACGCCAGTAATCCCAGCACTTTGGGAGGCTGAGGCAGGCGGATCACCTGACACCAGGAGTTCGAGACCAGCCTGGTCAACATGGTGAAACCCCATCTGTACTAAAAATACAAAAATTAGCCAGGCGTGGTGGCGTGCACCTATAATCCCAGCTACTCAGGAGGCAGAGGCAAGAGAATTGCTTGAACCCGAGAGGCAGAGGTTGCAGTGAGCCGAGATCACGCTACTACAGTCCAGCCTGGTTGACAAAGCTAGACTCCATCTTAAAAAAAAAAAAAAAAATGAGTAAACTTATTTTTTAAAAGTGATTAAATCAGTAATGGTTTAGATGTTGGCTACCCACTCTGGTAAACAATTCCAAATCTCACTGGCTTCACATAATAAAGTTCTGTTTCTCAAGTCACAGCCCAATGCAAGGCAGTGGGAGTCTCAGTTCCAGATTCAGGAACTCAGGCTCCTTCCAGCTAGTGGCTCTGAAACCCCCCACACCTTGGGGTCCACCATGGAACCTTCTGTGTTCAGCTGGCCAACTAGAGAAGTGAGAGAGAGGCTGTCACATGGAAGGATTTGGGAGACCAGGCCTAGACATGAATGCTTCACTTTAGCCCACATTCCATTGGCTAGAACTTCATCACATAGTTCCACCTAGCTGCAAGGGAGGCTGGAACTAAAGCACGAGCCCAGGAAGAAGACGAGAATGGTGAACAGTTAGCATTACCTCTACCACTGCAGTCCTCAAATAACAAAAAGTTGAGAAAAACAAGTCTATAAGATGAAGCCCCAATTTCTCAGTGTGGCACCCACAAAAGTCTATCACTCAGGGTTCAATCAGAGATCCACTGTGAGCATCAAAGAAGGGATTTATTACAGGGTTTAGACCTTACACAATTGTGGGAGCTGGTAGAGGACTCTATTCACTAATGTTGTCTCTGGGTAACTTATATCAGCTGTCAAGGAGGAGGCTGGACATGAATGAGAGCTAGGACAAATTGGAACCTTGAGGATGAACTGGGAACCACAAGGACAACTGAGAGCACCAACTGGAAGCTGTGTTCACAGTGTCTGGGGCTCTGTATTGACCTTCTTAGCATTAAAAATATGGCTCAGTTTCATTCCCACCTTCCAAATCTCATACACATTTCTCCTGTGGCTAATGACAACCCAGAACCAAATGGAGATGGTAATTCTGGAAAAGCAGTTCTAGCCTAGCTGAACACAGAACAAGCCACTTTATGGACCTGTGAAGCATTCTAGCCTCACCCCCCAGCACTCCTCAGCTCACATCTTCCACTCCAGCCATGCCAACGACTTGCATTTTCTCAACTACACCAGATGTTTCCTCTCTTATCCATGCTGCTATTCCCTCTGTCTGGAATGTTCTTTCCTGTCACCATCTTGTGCCTCACTCTTCCTCAGCCTTCAAGATCTGTTCAAAATGCCACCTTCCCTAGGAAGCCTTCCCTAATGTCTCCAGCCAGAAATGGGAGAGTGGCGGGGCCATAAATGCAGTCGGAGGTTGTGCAACTTGCAATCCTTCTCCACAACCTTTCAAATCTTCCACAAAATCACTACATGTACTAAATGCTGAATGTGACTGGGTTTCTTCTCAAACATAGTGAGGGGGTGGGACTTTTAACCTGGCTTTGACTTGGGGTGGGAGCAAGATAGCTCACACAGTCATAAGAGCCCTGAGACCAGGAGGAGTATGAGGAAGAGAAGAGCAGGAGGAAATAAGATGCAGGAACAGGCAGAAATTGACGGGAGGCTTTAAGCTGTCCCCAACTTGGAATTTGGGTCTATGCCACGTTTAAGTAGATCTCAAAGGAGCAGGAGCACCCTGTTACACAGGTGTGGTAGATCGGATTATCTTTCTCAATTCTTCACTCCCTTCTGTCATCTGACCTTGAAATGCATGAGAGTGAGGAAAGTCTATTTCCCCTTCCTGTTGATGTCAGGCTTGGCGATAGCTATAGATATCGGCATAGATTTCTTGCCAATGGAATGTGTGCAGAAGTGATGTGCTAGCTCCAAGCCAAGGTGTTAAGAAACATTACATGTGTCCGCTCATCCCCTTGCACTTCTGCTAGCCACCTTGAACATGCCTGAGTAGTTGCTGACCTAAAGAGGATTAAAAAAGCACATAGAAGAAATACATGGAACACACCAGAACACAACTGCAGCCAGAAGCCAAGCCCAAGTGATTCCAGCAGACCTACGATTGATCTGTACACTCACAAGCAAGAAAATCAATGTTTGTTGTTGTGACTTTTTAATAGTATGTGAAATGTCATTCATGTATTGTTAAATTCACCAATGTAAGCAGTATAATCCAGTGGTTTTTAGCATATTTATAGCTGCACAACCATTCCACAATTAATTTTAGAACATTTTCATCACGCCAAAAAGAAACCCTATACCTGTTGTGTTAGCAGTCTCTCCCCATTTCTTTTCTTTTTTTTTTTTTTAGAGAAGTCTCACTCTTATCCCCAGTCTCTCCCCATTTCTGTTTGTTGCTTGAAGCCACTAAGTGGGGTAGAGAGATACTTGTTAGATAGCATTATTGTGGCAATAGCTGACAGATACGTAAGTATTAGAGATGTGCCCAGTGTAAACAAGCCCACAATTGTACATTTCCCTTGGAGAAGCTTAGGATAAGAAAAATTTACCTCCCCAGATCCCCTTATACACAGTCACACAATAACATGTGCTCAGATACACTGTCACTTTCACACACTTTTATAAATATATCACACACCCACACTCATAGACTCACTCATTTCCACAGATATAATCAAAGATCCATATGCAGACTCCCATGCACAGACTCACAATTACATACTGTAGATGCACACACCCAAACAGCAATTTCCCAAACTCCAGGCGTTCAAATGACACAACTCAATTTTTTTCTCCATATCTGTACATCACATGTGCTCTTATTTCTTTAACTTTTTCTTTAAATGACTGATATTTTTGTTCAAATAAATTCATTTTTAAAGGAAGCCACTGATGAGTCCTATACATAGATGATCCTCATCTTTTCCATTGGCTCTTGCACCTTCTTTACACCACACTCAGTCCTGTCCATTAGCAGGGGGGTTGAGAGAACCCAATGCCACCACCTCCAGGAAGCCCCCCAACCAGTGGCATGTGACCCATGCAGTTGCACAGGACTCTGCCCTTAGGAGGACCTCATGTCTGCTTTAGTGATCTACTGTCAGCATTTGGAAATTCTTAGTCATTGGTGAACAAGGGGCTCTGAATTTTCTTTTTGCAAATGGCCCCACAAATTATGTCGCTCTCCTGCCTCTAATCATGGAGTCCCTCAGTTCCCATCGGTTTCCTGAGGTGGCAGCTTCTTACCTGGAAGATGAGCTGACCCAGGGCAGGGTCCCATCTCATACAGCCCAGATCTCAGGGTCCAAGCCTGAATCTCAGCTCCATTTACCAGCTGAGTGAGCTTGAGCCAGACTGCCCTGACAGCCACAGAACCCAGGACAAGAGTATGAAGGGAGGTTCACAGGCCATGTATCTAACATCTTCATGGGATAAATCAAGCTTACAGTTGTCAAATAAAATGTATTTAACTTACTTATTTATTTATTTATTTATTTATTTATTTATTATGTGTCCCTCCACTCTAGCTCCAACAATCCCCAGACAGGCCAGGGAACTTGGCCAACCCTCAGAGCCCTGCCTCCCACCCAGCCCACCTATGTGTTCTCTGGCCAAGAGCAGAGACAAGTCTGGCGGGGACTACACGACCCCAGGCTGCTGGGTAAGGTTTGAAATGGAAAATGTCCATCGATTCCCTGGAATACTGTGCAGTGGCGGAAAACAATGAGGATGTTCCTTACACACTGATAGGACTAGTCTCTAAGAGATGTGAAGTAAGAAAGATGAATTTTTTTAAATTTGGGTTTTTGTTTGTTTTCCCTAAGACAGGGTCTCACTCCATCGCTCAAGCTGGAGTGCAGTAGCATAATCATGGCTCATTGCAGCCTTAACCTCCCAGGCTCTGGTGATCTTCACACCACAGCCTCCTGAGTAGCTGGGACTATGGTGCATGCCACCACACCTGGCTAATTTTTATATTTTTTGTAGAGAGACAGGATCTTGCTATGTTGCCCAAGCTGATCTCAAACTCCTGGCCTCAAGCAATCTTCTCGCCTTCGTGTCCCAAAGTGCTGAGATTACAGGCGTGAGCCACTGTACCTGGCCAAATGTCTTTTTATTACGCATGTACTTTTTACCCATATTAGTAAATCAAGTAACTTTTTTGCTTAAGCCACTTGGAATGGGTTTTCTGGTTCTTGCAAAAAACAGTCCCAATTTTCTATTCCTCTTCTTCATGATCTCACCATACATCATTCTATATAGTTTATTTATTTATATTTTTTATTGTATGCCTCCTACCCCTACTGCTGCGTAGGAGCAGTTATTTTTTATTTTTTATTATTTTTAATTTTTGTTTACCACCTAGAATAAGGCTTGACAGGTAGCATACGCTCAATAATTTTTTTTTTTCTGTCTCCCAGGCTGGAGTGCAATGGTGCAATCTCAGCTCACTGCAACCTCCACCTCCCTGGTTCAAGCAATTCTCCTGCCTCAGCCTCCAAAGTAGCTGGGATTACAGGCGTGTGCCACCATATCCAGCTAATTTTTTATGTTTTTAGTAGAGACGGGGTTTCGCCATGTTGGCCAGGCTGGTCTTGAACTCCTGACCGCAGGTGATCTGCCTGCCTCGGCCACCCACAGTGCTGGATTATAGGCATGAGCCACCACGCCTGGCCTGATAAATATTTTTTCAATAGAAAAATGAAGAGTCCTGGCCGAGTGTGGTGGTTCACACTTGTAATCCCAGTACTGTGGGAGGCTGAGGCGGGCGGGTATCACCTGAGGTCAGGAACTCAAGACCAGCCTGGCCAACATGGCAAAACCTCATCTCTACTAAAAATACAAAAGTTAGTTGGGAGTGGTGGCGGGCGCCTCTATTCTCAGCTACTCAGGTGGCTGAGGTACAACAATCACTTGAACCCAGGAGACAGAGGCTGCAGTGAGCCAAGATCCTGCCACTGCACTCCAGCCTGGGTGACAGAATGAGACTCTGTCTCAAAAAAATACATAAATAAAATAAACAAATAAAGAAAAAAGAAAGGTGATTATATTGGTCCTCTTTATGTTGCTCCACTGTTTAAATCCTTTCAGTGACACATAGCTGAGTATATTGGATAATCTCAAAAAAAGTATTTGTTGATTGGATTGGTAAATTAATACATGTGTGAATGAACAGGATCATACTTTATCTCTTGATACGTATTGATATGGAAAAGCGTAGAATGTTACATAAAGGATGATCTCATTTTTGAGAGATAAGATAATTATATTCAGTACACAACATTGTATTGGATATTAGCATATGCATGTATTTGCTCATGTGTAGGTTAGTATATAGATGGATATTGTATATATTAGGACATATTTGGATATGTACACGATTACTGGTCTATAAATTGAAAAAATATCTAGGCTGGGTGCAGTGGTTCATGCCTGTAATCCCAGCACTTTCAGACATGGAGGTGGGCAGATCATTTGAGGTCAGGAGTTCGAGACCAGAATGGCCAACATGATGAGACCCCATCTCTACTAAAAATACAAAAATTAGCCAGGGGTGGTGGCATGCCTGTAATCTCAGCTACTCAAGTGACTGAAGCAGCAGAATTGCTTGAACCCTTGAGGCAGAGGCTGCGGTGAGCCAAGATCACGCCACTGCACTGCAGCCTGAGCGATAGAAAGCATCTGTCTCAAAAAACAAAGAAAAGAAAAGAAAGAAAACAAAATCTAGAAAGACCCCCAGCATGTGATTCTACATCTTGATCTTAGTGGTGATTACGTAAGCATAGGTTAAACCTGGGTAAAAAATCAGCAATTTGTACTCAAGAATTGGACACTTTCCTATATACTGTATATTATCATGTCTTAATTATTTATTTATGTATTTATTGTTGAGACAGAGTTTTGCTCTTGTCGCCCCCGTTGGAGTGCAATGGCGTGATCTCAGCTCACTGCAACCTCTGCCTCCTGGGTTGAAGCGATTCTCCTGCCTCAGCCTCCCAAGTAGCTGAAAAGTGCCAGTATTCAGCAAATGTTTGATTGTCTTCCTCTATATCTGAACTTAAGGATTTGTTCCACTATTTAAAATAAAAGCTACAGCCAACTATTGGTAGTAACTCTAGATATTATTATTTTTGAGACAGAGTCTTGCTCTGTCACCCAGGCTGGAGTGCAGTGGCGTAATGTCGGGTCACTGCAACCTTGGTCTCCCAGGTTCAAGTGATTCTCATGCCTCAGCCTCCCAAGTAGCTGGGATTACAGGCGTGAACCACCATGCCTGGCTAATGTTTGTATTTTCAGTAGAGACGGGGTTTTACCATGTTGGCCAGGCTGGTCTCGAACTCCCAACCTCAGGTGATCCGACCACCTCGGCCTCCCAAAGTGCTGGGATTACAGGCGTGAGCCACTGCGCCAGGTCTATCTTAATCTTTTTATAGGAAAAAAAGATATATCCCAAAAATGTGATTAGTGATCATCTCCCGGAACAGTTGGGATTATGAGGAGCTTTTGACTTCCAATGTGAATCTAAATATTTTATAAGCACACAAATACAAATTCTTTTGAAATATAAATATTTTTAAATTCATATTTTATTTGACTCTTTAAAACTTTTCTTTCTCTTTAAATGTATATAACAAATCATTGTGGAGTTTTTTGGTATTCAGTTTCTTATTTGAGACAGGGTTTTGCTCTGTCACCCAGGGTGGAGTGCAGAAGCAAGATCATGGTTCACTGCAGCCTCGACCTCCCAGGCTCAAGTGATCCTCCCACCTCAGCCTTCGAGTGGCTGGGACCACAGGCCCGTGTCACCACGTCCAACAAATTTTTGTATTTTGTGTAGAGATGGGGTTTTGTCATGTTGCCCAGGCTGGTATCGAACTCTTAGTCTCAAGCAATCCTCCTGCCTTGGCCTCCACACCCAGCCTAGACTCTTCTTTTTTTTTTTTTTTTTTTAAGTTTTTAAATATATTTTTTAGAGACATGGTCTCACTAGGTTGGTCAACTCCTGGGCTCAGGGGATCTGCCTGCCTTGGCCTCCCAAAAGGCTGGGATTACAAATACGAGTCACAGTGCCCATTGCCCAGACCAGACTCTTTAGCTTAGCACACAAAACCTTCATTTCTTCAACTACCCCCACCCTTCATTCCAACCACATGAAACTACTTACCATTTCTCAAATAAGTCATGTTGTTTCCTGCCTTCACGCCTTTACCATTGCTGGTCTCTGAAACACCCTCTCCCACTTCCTCAAGTCCTCCCACCTACCTAACTTCTTCTAGTCCTTTATGCCTCAACTGAAGGATTGCCTCCTCCAGGAAGTCCTTCTTGACCTCCCCAGGCTGGGTCAAATGCTCTTAAACACACTCAAAATTGACTCTGTCACAGCACCTGACTCATTTGTCCATCTCACTCATCCAACCCTGAAGTCCTAGAGGTCAAGCGCTGTGTCTGACTCATTTCTGTGTCCCCATGCTGAGCACCAGGCCAGGCCCAGAAAAGGCATCAATACCTCAAGATAAATACATTTTAAAACTAGCAAAATGGCCAGGCATGGTGGTTCACACACACCTGTAATCCCAGCATTTTGGGAGCCGAGTGGATCACCTGAGTTCAGGAGTTGAAGACCAGCCTGTCCAACATAGCGAAACCCTGTCTCTACTAAAAATACAAAAATTAGCCAGGAGTGATGGTGCATGCCTGTAATCCCAGCTACTCCAGAGGCTGAGGCAGGAGAATCGCTTGAACCTGGGAGGCAGAGGTTGCAGTGAGCCGAGATCATACCACTGCACTCCAGCCTGGGCGACAGAGGGAGACTCCGTCTCAAGAAAAAAGAAAATAATAAAACTAGCAAAATGTAGAAGTCACATAATGCCAAGCATGGGTGGGAGGATGAGGTGCAGCAAGAAGGTTTTATCTGTTGCCGATGGAAGCTTGAAAAATATCCCCCTCCAAACTGATTAGGCGTTAATCCCCAGAATCTGAGAATATTGCCTTATATGGCAAAATATGTGATTAAATTAAGGAGCTTAGGTTGGGGGGGTTATCCTGGATTATCTGGGTGGGCCCTAAATGTAATCACAAGTGTCCTTATAAAAGATGCAAAAGGAGATCACACACACACACACACACTCACTCACACACACACACACACTCACACACTCACACACACGGACAAAGGCAGAGAACGCCTGGAGACACCAGAAGCTGCAAAGTCCAAGGAAAGCTGGAGAGAGTCCTGCCCTCCTTGAATTCAGCCCAGTGATGCTGATTTCAGATTGTGCATGAAAATGAGCCAGCTATTTCCTTGAGATAAGTTCTGCAGAAATGCTTGCCCAAGTCAGCCACACAATCCTCACAGCATTGTTTATAATGACAAAACCTAGAAACAAGTCACATCTCACCCAAACGAGAAGGGATAAATAAACTGTGGTCTCTGCACATAATGGAATGTTACATGGTGGGAGAAGGGAATAAACCATAGCTATTTGCAACAAGCATAAATCTCACATACTTGACATCAGGTGGGATAAAGAAGCAAGTCACAAAAAAAATGAACTGGATGATTCCGTTTATATAAACTCGAAAACACGTACAGCTAAGCAATACATTGTTTGGGTATTTAAACTATAAAGAAAAGGGAAAAATAAGTAAAGTACCTTTCCAGATAGTAGTTCCTTGATAAAAGGAAAGGGCTGCAATGGAGGAAAGGGAGTGGAGAACATAGGTGGCCTACTAGTTCATTTTATTTTTTTTTTTGAGAGAGAGACGACTTGCTCTGTCTCCCAGGCTGGAGTGCAGTGGCACGATCTCGGCTAACTGCAATCTTTGCCTCCCAGGTTCAAGCGATTCTCCTACCTCAGCCTCCCAAGTAGCTGGAAAAACAGGCATGCACCACCATGCCCAGGTAATTTTTTTTTTTTTTCTGAGATGAAGTCTTGCTCTGTCACCAGGCTGGAGTGCAATGGCACAATCTTGACTCATTGCAACCTTTGCCTCCCCAGTTCAAGCGATTCTCCTGCCTCAGCCTCCCAAGTAGCTGGGAAAACAGACATGCACCACCATGCCCAGCTAATTTTTTTTTTTTGAAACGGAGTCTTGCTCTGTCACCAGGCTGGAGTGCAATGGCACAGTCTCAGCTCACTGCAACCTCTGCCTCCCGGGTTCAAGTGATTCTCCTGCCTCAGTCTCCCAAGTAGCTGGGATTACAGGCATGCACCACCACACCCAGCTAATTTTTGTATTTTTAATAGAGACAGGGTTTCACCATGTTGTCTAGGATGGTCTCCATCTCGATCTCGTGATCCGCCAGCCTGAGCCTCCCAAAGCGCTGGGATTACAGGCTTGAGCCACCACACCCAACCTAATTTTTTGTAATTTTAGTAGAGATAGGGTTTCACCATGTTGGCCAGATTGGTCTCGAACTCCTGTCCTCAAGTGATCTGCCTGCCTCAGCCTCTCAAAGTACTGGGATAACAGGCTTGAGCCACCATGCCCGACCATATTAGTTTATTCTTGCATTGCTAGAAAGAGATACCTGAGACTGGGTAATTTATAAAAAATAAAAATAAAAATAAAGAAAGAGGTTTAATTGACTCACTGTTCTGCAGGCTGTACAGGAAGCATGATTATTGGGGATTATAATTGAGATAATAAACATGAGATTTGGGTGGAGACATGGATCCAAATTATATCCAATCATTATCTTCTGGGCAAAGAGACCATATATTTTGTTACCTCACTGGCACACCTTTGCAGACAAAAAGGGAGGTTGTTAGTAATGCTTATGGCAGAAAACAGATGCAAACCAAAACCGTCCCAGGCAAACCCAGAGCACTGGATAGTCCCACTTGATTTCGTGGCCTGGCTGGTGTGGGCATAGGTATTTGTTTCATTAGCACTTTTTAAAGTGGACGTATAGGACCAGGCACAGTGGCTCATGCCTGTAATCCCATCACTTTGGGAGGTCGAGGCAGGTAGATCACTTGAGGTGAGGAGTCTGAGACCAGCCTGGGCAACATGGTGAAACCTCGTCTCTACTAAAAACACAAAAATTAACCAGCCATGGTGGTGGGCACCTGTAATCCCAGCTACTTGGGAGGTTGAGGCAGGAAAATCACTTGAACTGGGAAGGCGGAGGTTGTGGTGAGCCGAGATCACGCCACTGCACTCCAGCCTGGGCGACAAGAGCCAGACCCTGTCTCAAAAAAAATTTTTTTTAATAAATAAATAAATAAATAAAGTGGATATATACATTTTCTATGTCTGATACACTTCATAGATATTTTTTCAACCAATAAATGAATAAAGTGGTATGAAATTATGATATCGATGTTGGTTTTTGTCCATGGTTCCTGACTCAGAATTCCCACAGCCCCTTTTTTTTCCCCCCAAGATGGAATTTCGCTCTGGTTGCCCAGGCTGGAGTGCAATGGCACAGTCTCAGTTCACTGCAACCTCTGCCTCCCGGGTTCAAGTGATTCTCCTGCCTCAGCCTCCTGAGTAGCTGGGATTACAGGCATGCGCCACCACACCCAGCTAATTTTTGTTTTATTAGTAGAGACAGGGTTTCTCCATGATGGTCAGGCTGGTCTCAAACTCTCGAACTCAGGTGATCCGCCCACCTTGGCCTCTCAAAGTGCTGGGATTACAGGTATGAGTCACCGTGCCCAGCCCCCATAGCCTTTTTGTAACATTCGGGTGCTTCAGGCCTCAGAAGCCAGCCTCAGAAACAGAATCTCTATCTGACCTTCTCCTCCCCTTCTTTCACCTGCTCCATTCTCTCCCCAAAGCAGAAATCTTCCCCCACCTTTCTATCTTGGAGCTGACCATAAAGAAATTCTCTGACTTACCTTGTCTGATAGTAAAATCATAAGACCCTCATTTCAGAAGGGGTCCTGCCCCATAACACAGAGGAAAGAAGGCTGCACAGAGAGGCTAAGAAGAATCTGAACAGAAAGGCTTGCTGGGTTTCCCCCTCAGTCTACTAGCATTAGATCATTTGCCCTTTTTGTCCAATCATGTTTCTACACAGTTGTTGGTCATGCCTATACCATAAAATCTTCATAAAAGGGCCAGCTGCGTGTGCTGGCCTGTAATCCCAGCACTTTGGTAGGCTGAGGAGGGTGGATTATCTGAGGTCAGGAGTTCAAGGCCAGCCTGGACAACATGCGAAACCCTATCTCTACTAAAAATACAAAATTTAGCCAGGCATAGTGGCATGTTCCTGTAATCCCAGCTACTTGGGAGGCTGAGGCAGGAGAATCGCTTGAACCTGGGAGGCAGAGGCTACAGTGAGCCAAGATCGTGCCACCGCACTCCAGCCTGAGCAACAGAGCGAGACTCCATCAAAAAAAAAAAAAAAAAAAAAAAGAAGCCCAACAGGATAGGGTTTGTAGAGCTTCTGGACAGCCGTGCATGTGGGGGTTTTCAGGGGATGGTGTTCTCCCCCCAAGGCTGTTGGAGGGCAGGGAAGCTCCATGTTCTTTCCCCCTTACCTCAAAATATGCATCTCTTCATCTGTATCCTTTGTAAAATCCTTTCTAGTAAGCTGGTAAATGTATCTCCCTAAGTTCTGTGAGCCACTCTAGCAAATTAATCAAACCCAAAAAGGGGGTCATGGGAACCCCATCCTGAAGTAGGTCAGTAGAAGTTCTGGACACTGGGACTTGTGATTGGTGTTTGAAGGCTGGGGGCAGTCCTGGGGACTGAGCCCCAACTGACATCTGGATCTGACACCATCTGCAAGGACATAGTGTCAGAAATGAATTGGAGGCTGCTCGGTTGGTGTCCACTGCAGACTCGATTGCTTGCTTAGTGGTGGAGAGAAACCCCTATGCATATGGTCACAGAAGTCGCCTGTGATGGTTGCAGTTGAGGAGTGAGAGCAGAGGAAAAAATTGAAAACGAAAAAATTGAAAATTGAAAAAATTTTCAATTTTTTCCTCACTCTCAGAGGTGGGTTCCAGTATCAGTTCAGAGTTTTTGTTGTTGTTGTTTGTTTTGTTTTGAGACAGAGTCTCACTCTGTTTCCCAGGCTGGAGAGAGGTGGCACGACCTCTGCTGACTGCAACCTCTGCTTCCCGGGTTCAAGAGATTCTTCTGCCTCAGCCTCCTGAATAGCTGGTGCCCGCCACCATGCCCACCTAATTTTTGTATTTTTAGTAGAGATAGGGTTTCATCATGCTGGCCAGGCTGGTCTTGAACTCCTGACCTCAAGTGATCTGACCACCTTGGCCTCCCAAAGTACTGGGATTACAGGCATGAGCCACCACGCCCGGCCTCTTCAGGGTTTTTAGTAGTAACTCCACACATAGATGCAGACTGGCTAAATTGAGCAGAAAAGGAATTCAACACGGAGAGCCATGAGCTCCCACAATTGCCTGGAAGGCACACACAGAGGACAGGCACACAGTGGGAAACACATCCAGAAACCTGCCCAGGACCAGGCTGCTAAGAACTCCCTAGCTTGTGTCTCTGCACCCTGTCAGCCCACTGACTGCTACTGCTGACCCTGGAACATGGACAGTCCTGCCACTTCCACCCCACCTTCCATCCCTCACCCCAAATTTCTCCTTGTCCCTGCTTCTCTGCCCACTCTGGGCAAATCCTCTGTGGATGGGCCAGGCCCAGTGGCTCATGCCTATAATCCTAGCAGTTGGGGAGGCCAAGACAGAAGGAGCATTGCTTGAGTCCAGGAGTTTAAGACCAGCCTGGGCAATATAGCAAGACCCCAATAAAAAAAAAATCATTGGTGGGTTCAGCTGATTACAAGGGGTTACAAGGGATGCTGGGAACATCCCTACAGAGTACAGACAACCCGGCTTCCTTGAGGTGTGCTCTGCCTGTCCCCCTGAGAGCCATCAACCAGTGAAGTCACAAATTCAGCATGAGGAGACAATCGCTGAGCAGTGGAAACATGGAAAGCCTACAGTGTTTGCCCTGCAGGGTATGTCAGAGACTAAGGGCAGGCACCAAAGTGGATCCTAAAGTCCTAAAGGATCTTTTTTTTTTTCCTAAGAAAGGGTCTTGCTCTGTTGCCCAGCTGGAGTGCACTGGTGTGATCATAACTCATTGCAGCCTCAACTCCTGGGCTCAAGCAAGCCTTCTGCCTCAGCCTCCAGAATAGCTGGGACTACAGGTGCACACCACCATGCCTGGCTAATTTTTGTACTTTTTGTAGAGATGGGGTCTCATTGTGTTGCCCAGGCTGGTCTCAAACTCCTGGGCTCAAGCAATCCACCTACCTCAGCCTCCCGAAGCACTGGGATTAGAGGTATGAGCCACTGTGACTGTCCCTAAAGGATCTTATCAGCCACCTCCCACTCCCTTCCCCAGATGAAGCCTCTGGACCAGCTGGGCCCCTGACTGGGGCAACCATGGCCACCTAATTCAAAGCCATCAACCCATTGGCTGGCCAGTAGCCAATTAGAGCCTCTCCCATGAGAAGAGGCTCTCAAACTTTCTCCATTCATAGTGTCCTTAGAATGTCAGGGTTTTCAGCCAGGCACGGTGGCTCAGGCCTGTAATCCCAGCACTTTGGGAGGCCAAGGTGGGTAGATCACTTGAGGTCAGGAGTTCAAGACCAGCCTGGCCAACATGGTGAAACTCCATTTCTACTAAAAGTACAAAAAAATTAGCTGAGCATGGTGGCATGTGCCTGTAATCTGAGCTACTCGGGAGGCTGAAGCAGTAGAATCACATTGCTTGGACCTGGGGGGGGGGGGGGGGCGGAGGTTGCAGTAAGCCAAGATCATGCCATCGCACTCTAGCCTGGATGACAGAGACTCGGTCTCGAAAAAAAAAGGAATGGTCAGGGTTTTCAGCCAGATGCAGTGGCTCACGCCTATAATCCTAGCACTTTGGGAGACTGAGGCGGTGGATTACTTGAGGTCAGGAGTTCAAGACCAGCCTGGCCAACATGGTGAAACCCATCTCTACTAAAAATACAAAAATTAGCTGAGTGTGGTGGTGGGCACCTGTAATCCCAGCTACTTGGGAGGCTGAAAAAGGAATCTTAGGGTTTTCTTTTTTTTTTTTCAGGGTGGCCTTAGGCCAAAAGAAATACCTAACAGTTCCATTTGTTAAGTAGTTACATCAAGCAACTTAATAACTATTTATGGCCTAACAACTTAGCAGCCATTTGAAAAGATAAATTGAAATAAAAAATATTTTTCATTCATTCTTAAGTATCCATACTTGCTGCTGAATGGAAAGTGTGTATCTGTTGGACACTGCACAAATTCTCGAACCTCGGAATCAGATCGGGCACTGCCTCATTTCCTGTTCCATGCTGATTTTCGGCTACTAATTGCTTTTTATTACAGCAATCACGGAAAACCCAGCTTGCAAAAAGATGACATCGTGGAAAGGGATGTAGTGTGATCTAACGCTGAAACTGTAAGCTCCTTTAGCCAGTAGTTTGGGAAGTATCTGAGATATGTGAACTTTCACTGTATTTGCTTTGAAAATGTAAATATTGGCCAGGCGCGGTGGCTCAAGCCTGTAATCCCAGCACTTTGGGAGGCCGAGACGGGTGGATCACGAGGTCAGGAGATCGAGACCATCCTGGCCTACACGGTGAAACCCCGTCTCTATTAAAAAATACAAAAAACTAGCCGGGCGAGATGGCGGGCGCCTGTAGTCCCAGCTACTCGGGAGGCTGAGGCAGGAGAATGGCGTAAACCCGGGAGGCAGAGCTTGCAGTGAGCCGAGATTGTGCCACTGCACTCCAGCCTGGGCGACAGAGCAAGACTCCGTCTCAAAAAAAAAAAAAAAAAAAGAAAATGTAAATATCCCCTGCTGTACCTGTGAGTTTGTGGGGAACCCCAATGCCTTGACACACAATTTGAAAATTGCAGCTTCCAGGGTGTAAACTGAGCGACAGAGAGTAGCTGGCCAAACAGAGGTGGAATCAGGGAAGAAATGGATGGTTTTAGCCTGAAGCATGCTGACAACCAGAGAAAAACCTATTTGCAGAGAGAAGAGGGGGAAATAAAAATAAAGATGAGAAGCCAGGAAGTCCTAGAAGGAGCAAAAAAAAAAAGTGCAATTATCTGATGTGGTACTCACTGCGACTGGATTGAACAATCTGACCTCTGAATCAATTTCTTTTTTGTTGTTGTTGTTGTTTGTTTTTTGTTTTTTGAGACAGTCTCGCTGTCACCCAGCCTGGAGTGCAGTGGTGTGATCTTGACTCACTGTAACCTCCGCCTCCCGGGTTCAAGCAATTCTCCAGCTTCAGCCTCCTGAGTAGCTGGGATTACAGGCTCATGCCACCACGCCTGGCTAATTTTTTATATTTTTAGAAGAGACGGGGTTTCACCATGTTGGCCAGGCTGGTCTCAAACTCCTGACCCGCCTCGGCCTCCCAGCTGGGATTACAGGTGTGAGCCACTGCACCTGGCCCCAAATCCATTTGTGATGTTGAATTTATGGTGGGTGGCACTAAATGAGTGCCTCCCACACCTTTTCCCAGACCCAGGAAATGGCGGCAATTCCATCCTTCCTGTTGCTCAGGCCAAAACTTTGGATCCTCCCAGACTCTTTTTCTCTCCCATTCCACACCCAATTCCTTATCAAATTGTGTCATCTCTGCCTCCAACACAGAGCAGTCCCCCGTTATCCTCAGGGGACATGCTCCAAGACTCCCTGTGGATGCCGGAAACTGAGGACAGTCCTGAAGCCTGCATAGACTATGTTTTTTTGATCTGATAACTGGGATGGCTACCAAGTGACACAAAAGGATGTCCCAGAACAGAGGAGGACAGGCAAGATTCCATCATGCTACTCAGAACGGCACTCAATTTAAAACTTACGAATTATTTATTTCTGGAATTTTTCTATTTTATGATTTTCTGACTGTGGTTGACCATGGGTAACTGAAACCACAGAAAGTGAAACCGCAGAGAAGCGGGGGACGACTGTCCATCTAAAATCAGACCACTTCTCCCCGTCTCCAAGTTACTGGCCCGTCACTTCTCACCTGGGCAAGGCAGTTCTGGGGTCCAAACTCTCAGATGAACCCATCTCACTCAGAATAAAAGCCAAAACCCATAACATTGCCACAGGGCCCTATGGGAATAAGCCTCAACCTCCTCTTATAACATAACCCCTTGCTCCGCTTTCACTGACACCATTCAGCCACACAGGGCTCTTTTTTTTGAGAGAGAGAGAGAGAGAGCGCACGCCTGGAAAAGTAATTCTCGTGCCTCAGCCTCCCAAGTAGCTAGGATTACAGGCATGCCCCATCACACTCAGCTAATTTCTGTATTTTTAGTAAATACGGGGTTTCACGATATTGACCAGGCTGATCTCGAACTCTTGACCTCAGGTGATCTGCCGGCCTTAGCCTCTCAAAGTGCTGGGATTCCAGGCATGAGTCACTGCGCTCGGCACCTTTCTGTTCTTAAAACATGGCAGGCACCTGCCCTCGGGGACTCTGCACTGGCTGTTCTCTGCCTGCCACCTTATCCCCCAGATACCTTCATGGCTCACTTCCTCATTTCCCTCAGTCTTTGCTCAAATGTCACTTTACCTGTGTGTCCTCCTCTGACCACCAGTATAAAATAAAACCAGCACGCCCCTCCTCTCTGCACTCCCTGGCCCCTCACCTTTGGGAGGGAGTACTGAGTTGCAGGAGCTAATGAGACACTCAAGTGTAAGGGGGTTCCCAACAAAAACACCAACCGGCCTGCGCACTGGGAGGAGAATGCACGGGGGTGGAGCCACAGAAATTCCCACCATTTGCAGCGAGGAGGAGCCTGGCCCCTCCTCTTCCTGGGTGGAACCTGGGATTCAATTTGTGAGGCAGGAGGCACTCCAGGAGAACTCTGACCTTGTGGAGGAGGGTCCGTTTCTCTTTTTGCCTTTTCACCCAATAAAGCCTGCCCTCCTTATCCTTCAAATTGTCTGCAAGCCTAATGTTTTGTGGCCGTGTGACAAGGGTCCAGCTCTTAGCTGAACTAAAGAGAGAGTCCTACAACACTGACATTGACACTTTCGTTTTTTTGAAACAAATATTTCCTGAGCAACTACTATGTGCCAGACATTCAGTTGGGCACTGAAGGAAAAATGGCTCCTTCGGTTTGAAGCCAGCTGCCTCTAATCGCCCAAAGTTGATGTCTTAGATCACACTCCCCAGATAACCATGCTTCTTTCCTCTCCCCTACTGGGGTAGTGTAATTTAGAACTGCATGGAAATCCTGAGTAAGATCGCCTAGAGAAGTCCCCATTGCAGGCCTCTGCAGGTCCCATCACCATGCCTTGCCCTGCACATCTAGTCACCACTCAGGATTGTGGGTGGCAAGGATGGCCCAGGGAAGACTTCAGCTCCTTTAGTCTGTGCACAGGCTGTCAGGGAAATTCCAGGGACAGGGCTGCTGGGACCAAGAGGAAGATCCCATGTCCAGGCCATTGGAATAACTTGGTTTTGAACTTTTCTTTTCTCTCTCTTTTTTTTTTTTTTTTTTTTTTTTTGAGACAGAGTCTGGCTCTGTTGCTCCGTCTGGAGTGCAGTGGTGTGATCTCGGCTCACTGCAACCTCTGCCTTCTGGGATCAAGCAATCCTCCTGCCTCAGCCCCAGAGTAGCTGAGATTACAGGTGCCTGCCACCATGCCTGGTTCATTTTTGTATTTCAGTAGAGACAAGGTTTCACCAATGTTGGCCAGGCTGGTCTTGAACTCCTGATCTCAGGTGATCCACCTGCCTTGGCCTCTCAAAGTGCTGGGATTAGAGGTGCGAGCCACTGTACCCGGCCTCAAACTTTTCTTTTCTTTCTTTCTTTCCTTTTTTTTTTTTTTCTTTGAGACAGAGTCTCACTCTATTACCCAGGTTGGAGTACAGTGGCACAGCTCACTGCAGCCTCACCCTTCTGGGCTCAGGTCATCCTGCCACCTCAACCTCCCAAGTAGCTGGGAGCACAGGCATACACCAAAACACCTGGCTAATTTTTGTAATTTTTGTAGAGATAGGGTTTTGCTATGTCGGCCAGGGCTCTTGAACTCCTGGGCTCAAGTGATCCTCCCGCCTCAGCCTCCTAAGTGCCAGAATTACAGGCATGAGCCACCACACCCAGCTGATTTCTGACTTTTCTAACTTACATATTTACATGTGTGATATGTGGCCTCCATTTATACTCTTATCCCGGACCATGATGATATTTCAGCCAGGTTCTAGATTCTGGTATAGGAATGGCAAATACATGGTAAGCCCACTGTGACTTCCCTCTCCCTGACTGTGGCAGACATCAGCAATGGATCACAGCTCTCTTTCTCCCTGAGAGGCAGCCTCAGAACTGCCTCTCACACAGCCCCACCAGCAGCCACTCCTCATCACCCATCCACATAGGAGGTACAAGGGGATTTCCTTCCTTATTCTAGCATTTTCTACATGGCAGCCTGCTCTGCAGCCCACAACATTCAGAAAGAGGCCTCAGTCTTGCCCGGAAACTTTTTCTCTGGTTAAAAAGAAACCGCTGATGCTAGATGTTAGTAGAAAGTAGATAAGCAACACTTGAATACTGTCTTTGGTGTAGCTCAGAAAGTTCTGATGTTATAAGAAGAAAAACAATGAATAAAATAATTTTCCATTTGGGGAGCAATTACTTATATTAAAAACATTTTTTAAACCTACTCTTTCCTCTGAAGAGATTAATGTTTTGCATTAAGGCCTAACACATTCTGACTCTCAGGATTCTTTTGCCAGAACAGAAAATCCTCATGGCTTTTTTTTTTTTTTTTTTTTAAGAGACAAGGTCTCACTATGTTGCCCAGGCTGGTCTCAAACTCCTTGACTGAAGTGATCCACATGCCTCAGCCTCCCAAATTGCTGGGATTACAGGCATGAGCCACCACACCAAGCCCCTGATGGCTCTTTTCATTTGAACAATTTATTTTCCTTCTCTGTGTGGATCTCTGTTTCTGCACCTTTTTCTTTCTGTCTCTATTTCTTTTATCTCTCTGTGTATCTCTATAAGTGCATTTGTTTTTCTCAGTCTCAATCTCTTTGTCTCGTCCTTTGTCCCTCTCTTCCTCAAAGGGCTGGCAGTCCATCTCTTTATGTGAACCTCTGTCATGGAGTGTTTGTGGGTGTGTCTCTGACTTTCTATTTTTATTATTATTATTATTAGAGATGGGGTCTCACTCTGTCACCCTGGCTGGAATGCAGTGGCACGATCTTGGCTCACTGCAGCCTCAACCTCCTGGGCTCTAGTTATCCTGCCACCTCAGCCTCCCAAGTAGCTGGTACTATAGGCGCCGGCCATCATGTCTGGCTAACTTTTGTATTTTTTGTAGAGCCAGGGTTTCGTCATGTTGCCCAGGCTGGTCTCGAACTCCCGACCTCAAGTGATCTGCCTGCCTCAGCCTCCCAAAGTGCTGGGATTACAGGTGTGAGCCACCATGCCCGGCTGTCTCTGACTTCCTTTGTCTCCGTCTCTATATGTGGATCCCTCATTCTCAATCTTTGTCTATTTCTCTCTTACACTGTATGTTGTATATGACTGACTTTCTCTATGTGACTCTATATCATCCAGCTTTCTTTTTCTGTCTCTCTCTCTCTCTGTGAAGTTTATCTTTCTGTCTCTGTGTTGCTCTATCCCTTCACGTCAGTTTCTCTTGAGTTTCCTCTCCCTTTCCCCATTTCTCTCTCTCTCTCTCTACTCTTTTCCCTCCCCCAACCCCTTGCCTCCAATCCACCCCCATTTCTCTTTTTTCCCTCCCTTCTCCCCTCCTCTAGAGTCTCAAGATTGGGGCCAGGCAGCAAGACAGTGAATATAAAGTGAAAAGTCACCTGGAGATTTCCAGGCCACCAGATGTGCAACGTATTCAGACAGAACAGCTGGATCATTTAACAGCTTCCTTGTTTTCCCCCGGAATATCCGCCACAGGGGCGTCTAACACAGCATGTCTACGTGAAGACATGCACCTGTGTGCCCCTGTGTGTTCCCTCATGAGACCCTGTGCAAAAGTCACCATTGTCTGAAAGCCCCACTTGTATCCTTTAATGTAATCTGATTCAAATTTCTTCCCCTGCAACTTCCCTCTTCTCCTCCTCCTACATAATATAGCTGAAAAACCTGGTGCTGTTTAATCATCTCAGATACCTTCAACTGGCATCCTGTGATCTTCAAGTGATCTTATGAGTGAGGGGTTTGGAAAGATAAGATAAAATGAGGAAGGAAGTCTAAAGAAAGGCCTGGAGAAAGCTGGAAAGAAAACTCTCAAGTTCAGGGCCAGGCATGGTGGCTCACACCTGTAATCACGGCACTTTGGGAGGCCAAGGTGGGTGGATTGCTTGAGACCAGGAATTTGAGACCAGCCTGGCCAACATGATGAAATCCCTTCTCCACTAAAAATACAAAAATTAGCCTGGCATGGTGGTGGGCACCTGTAATCCCAGCCACTCAGGAGGCTGAGGTGGAAGAATTACTTGAACCTGGGAGGTGGAGGTTACAGTAAGCCAAGATCACACCACTGCACTCGAGCCTGGGTGACAGAGCAAGACCCTGTCTCAAAAAAACAAAAACAAAAACAAATACAAAACTCAAATTCAGGGCACTACATTGTTCTTGGCCCCATTTTACAGATGAAAAAACTGACAGGCAAACTCTAGAATCCAAAAGCTCAAAAGAACCTGTACTCCAACCCCGAACTCCTAGCTCAGCATGCAACTCAACTGCCAGCATCACAGAAAAAGCAAAGCTGAAAAAGACCTCACACATGGGGCTGCATGGTGCAGAGAGCATTGCCTCAGCCTCTCATGTTGGCTAGACAACCCTGAGTTCAAATCCCTTCCCTGAGACTTAGAAGCTGCCGACTTGGGCAAGCCGTGTCAGCTCTCTGAGCCTCGGTTTCCTTATCTGTAGAATGGTAATAATAACAGTATCTTGACCAGGTGTGGTGGCTCACACCTGTAATTCTAGCACTTTGGGAGGCTGAGGCGGGGGATCACCAGAGGCCAGAAGTTCAAGACCAGTATGACCAACATGGTGAAACCCCATCTCTACTAAAAATACAAAAATTAGCCGGGCATGGTGGCGGGCACCTGTAATCCCAGCTACTTGGCGGTCTGAGGCAGGAGAATCACTTGAACCTGGGAGGCAGAGGTTGTAGTGAGCTGAGATTGTGCCATTGCACTCCAGCCTGGGCGACAGAACGAGACTCCGTCTCAAATTAATAATAATAATAATAGTAGTAATAACAACAGTATCTCTCTCTCAGAGGGGTGTTGTGAAGATCTGATGAAATGAGACATGTAGAGTTCCAAGACGATAGTAAGGACTAGAAAATGTATGTTGTTGTTGTTGTTGTTAGAATTAGTATTAGTACAAAACTGAGGCCCAATTTTATACAAATTAGGTAACGGCAGATCCAGACTTAGCAGCTGGTCTCCCAGCTCTCACTCCAGCGTAGTATTCTTCCTTTTTTTTTTTCTTTTTTTCTTTTTTCTTGACATGGAGTCTTGCTGTGTTGCCAGGCTGGAGTGCAATGGTGTGATCTCAGCTGGCTGCAACCTCCACCTCCCAGGTTCAAGCGATTCTCCTGCCTCAGCCTCCTAAGTAGCTAGGACTACAGGGGTGTGCCACCACGCCTGGCTAATTTTTTCTATTTTTAGTAGAGATGGGGTTTCACCACGTTGGCCAGGCTGGTCTCAAACTCTTGACCTCAAGTGATCTGCCCACCTATGCCTCCCAAAGTGCTGGGATTACAGACGTGAGCCACCGCAGCCGGCCCGGTGTATTTTCACCAAGAGAGTTTCTTGCTATTTACTCCGCCCACCAAAAACAGTGATAATACTAACTATTTTAGTTATTACAGCTGACACTCTGTGTTCCAGACCCCATCTCAACATCTTATATCTGCTCATTGAATCATCGTGACAGCCTTGTAACATAGGTCCCATCTTATCCTTAGTTTATAGATGAGGAAACTGAGGCCCAGAGAGCAGGAGAACGTTGCCCAAGGTCACACAGCTAGTAGACAGCAGGGCTAGGATGCAAAGGCAGGCAGCTGGCCCCAGAGTCCACCTTGTAATATCTGCACTCACTGCTTTTCGTTAAACTTCTTGGGGATTTACCGCAAATCATGGTTACTTTTCTTTACCATTCTCTCTATAAATATCAACTGACTTTCACTTACGCAAGTGATACGTGAATACATTCTAAAAAACAAAAACAAAATTAGGGCATTACTGACAAAACTAAACTCTGCTTTGATGTTACTCTTATTTTCCACGGTGAGCAATTTGGTAAGAATCCTCTCAGCCTTTTGCCTGCACGTTTACATATGTACTTTACTGCCACTTTGCAGACCCTTCCCACTGGGCCTCTAGAAAACAGTAGCTGAGACAGCAAACTTGAGACTGAAGGAAGGTCGTGGGGGCTGGAGATGGTATCACTTTCTGTTTTCCGTAGATCAGTTACCTATAAATATTCTGAAAACTTCCCGGCAGGTGGCTCAGTCAATGGGCCAGCAAGTTGGATGCATAATTAGGTTTCCTTGGCTATTTGCAAAATGCTGGGATTACAGGTGTGAACCACTGCGCCCGGCCTAATTTTTGTATTTTTAGTAGAGACAGAGTTTCAACATTTGGCCAGGCTGGTCTTGAACTCCTGACCTCAGGTGATCTGCCCAACTCAGCTCCCCAAAGTGCTGGAATTACAGACATGAGCCACTGTGCCTGTCCTCATCCACAGACTTTTGGGGGTGGAGGGTTGTTTTGTTAGTTTGGGGGCCAGAGGAGAAACCAATCAGACAATTCCATACCTGCTTCTCTGCCCCACCCATTGCAAGGCCCAACCCCTGCCAGTCTGAATTAATATGGAGTTTACATTTGAAGAGTAAGTGTTTTATTAAGTATTCTGGGGCACGAATAGGCCTGGTTCCCCAGCTATTAGAGAAACTTGTCCCCTAATGTCTGTGCTTCCTTATTCCTTTGGTAACAAAACTACACATTGCTGAGTGTGGTGATTCATGCCTGTAATCCCGGCACTTTGGGAGGCCGAGGCGGGTAGATCACGAGGTCAGGAGTTCAAGACCAGCTTGGCCAATATGGTGAAACTCTGTCTCTACAAAAAATACAAATATTAGCCAGGCGTGGTGGCACGCACCTGTATAGTCCCAGCTACTCAGGAGGCTGAGGCAAGAGAATCTCTGGAACCCAGGAGGCAGAGGTTGCAGTGAGTCGAGATGGCACTACTGCACTCCAGCCTGGGTGACAAAGCAAGACTCCAACTCAAAAAAACAAAACAAAACAAAACAAAAAATACTACACATGGCCATCTGGAATATAGATGACACTTCATTGTGTCAGAGGCGTTGGAACCAGAGCGACTCCATCCTGAACAGGGGCTAGCTAAAATGAGGCTGAGACCTGCTGTACTGTATTCCCAGGAGGTTAAGCATCTTAGTCACAGGTTAAGATAGGAGGTCAGCAAAAGATACAGGTCATAAAAGCCCCACTGATAAAACAGGATGCAGTAAAGAAGCCAGCCAAAACCCGCCAAAACCAAGATGACAACGAAAGTGACTTCTGGTCATCCTCACTGCACGAATTATAATGCATTAGCTTGGCCAGGCACAGTGGCTCATACCTCTAATCTCAGCACTTTGGGAGGCCGAGGCAGGCAGATCACCTGAGGTCAGGAGTTCAAGACCAGCCTGGCCAACATAGTGAAAATCCATCTCTACTAATAATATGAAAAAATTAGCCAGGGGTGGTGGTGCACGCCTGTAATCCCAGCTACTCGGGAGGCTGAGGCAGGAGAATCGCTTGAACCTGGGAGGCAGAGGTTGCAGTGAGCTGAGATTGTGCTGCTGCACTCCAGCCTGGATGACAGAGTGAGACTTTGTCTCAAAACAAACAAATAAACAAAAAATATATATATATATATAGCAGCAATGGCTGCTTCCTGGCCATGTGACCTTGGGCAAATGACTTCACCCCTCTGTGTGTGTGTGTGTGTGTGTGTGTGTGTGTGTGTGTGTGTGTGTTTTATATGTGTATATATGTATATATGTGTGTATATATGTATATATTTAATATAATGCATTAGATGCTAAAAGACACTCCCACCAGCACCATGACAGTTTACAAATGCCACGGCAATGCCTGGACAGAGCAGGAGCACCATAATCTCAGAAAAACACCACTACTTTAAGTTCCAGCTCCCTTTCCAGCGTCATGCATTTCAGGGAAATCACTTCTCTTGTAACTACAAGCAGCCAGAAAGAGCAGACAGTAAAACACAGATAAGACAGCTTGGGCACAGAGGGAGGTGGGGGGAAAGTCTCTTAGGTAACTGCCAAACTTCACCCTCATACAATGGGCCCCAGTAAAACAGTGGGCCTTAAATAAGCATATTCCTTTCCCTTCAGGTGCATTAAGATAGGGAAGCTAAAAGCAGACTCAGAGGATATGCCTGCAGCTGCAGGAAGATGTTTGGGAACAAACACACAACTCTCCCTCCCAGAGAAGCACAACAAAGAGACAGAGGCAGCTCAAGCCTCTGATAAACTCTCCCACCCTGAATCCTTAAAAATTCTTAGTCTGTAAGACAGTGTGTCCCTGATAACTCAGCCAGAAGCTCCTCTCAGGTTTGTTTTCTCTAAAATAAACCTGTCTTGACTGGTGAGCCACCTTTCATGTTTCTTTCCTCTTTCTTTAATTTTTATAGTTACCGTATATGGTCTAAAAGGAAGAAGAACTCTCAGTTCCAGGAAATCCCTGCCCCTTTCCCAGAACACCTATGAATAATCCACCCCTTTAGCATATGATCAAGAAATAATTATAAAAATAGCCAACCAGCAGCTCTCAGAGCTGTTCTGTTTATGGAGAAGCCATTCTTTTAATTTTAAATTTAAAAAAAGAATTGTTTTTTTTTTGAGATGGAGTCTCACTCTGTCACCCAGGCTGGAGTGCAGTGGTGGCATGATCTCGGCTCACTGCAACCTCTGCCTCCTGGGTTCAAGTGATTCTCTTGCCTCAGCCTCCTGAGTAACTGGGACTACAGGCAAGTGCCAGCAGGCCCAGCTAATTTTTTTTATTTTTAGTAGAGACAGGATTTCATCATGTAAGCCAGGATGGTCTTGATCTCCTGACCTCATGATCCACCCACCTTGGCTTCCCAAAGTATTGGGATTACAGGCATGAGCCACTGTGCCTGGCGTTTAATTTGTTTTAAGGTTTTTGAGACAGGGTCTCACTCTGTCACCCAGACTGGAGTGCCATGGCACCATCTCAGCTCACTGCACCCTCTGCCTCCTGGGCTCAAGTGATCCTCCCACCCCAGCCTGCTGAGTAGGTGCAACTACAGGCACATGCCACCATGTGCGGCTAATTTTTGTGTGTGTGTGGAGATGGAGTTTCACCATGTTGCCCAGGGTGGTCTTGAACTCCTGGACTCAAGTGATTCGCCTGCCTCGGCCTCCCAAACTGCTGGGATTACAGACAAGAGCCACTGCACCTGGCTCATTCTTTTTTTCTTTACTTCTCTAATAAATTTTCTTTTACTTTATGGACTTGCCCTGAATTCTTTCATGTGCAAGATCCATGAACCCTCTCTTGAGGTGTGGATCAGGATTCCTTTCCAGTAATAATTGCAGCTCTGTGGTAGTGATATGATCATATGATTACCTTCCAGCCAATGGGATGTACCCAGAAATAGTATGTACAAGTTGTAGGAAGTGTCCTTACAAATAAGGGACATGCTCTTTGCTTCCCCTTTGCAAGCTTCTCTATGGCTGGAATACAGACATGATGACAGGTGCTACAGCAGCTGTCTTGTGTCTCAAGAGGGCAGACAACTGTTAACGACAGCATAAAAATAAGACGGAAGGAGCCCAGGTACCTGACAATTATGGAACTGCCATTGAGCCCAAGTCTACCTGCATGTACTGTGAACCCTGAAAATTTGAGACAGGTCTCAGTTAATTTAGAAAGTTTATTTCGCCAAGGTTGAGGACGTGTGCCCATGACACAGCCTCAGGAGGCCCTGATGATATGTGCCCAAGGTGGTCAGAGCACAGCTTGGTTTTATACATTTTAGGGAGACATGAGACATTGATCAACATATGTAAGATGAACATTGGTTAGGTTCAGAAAGGTGGGACAACTGGAAGTGGGGGAGGGAAGGAGGCTTCCAGGTCACAGGTAGGTGAGAGACAAACGGGGGCATTCTTTTGAGTTTCTGATTAGCCTTTCCAAAGGAGTCAATCAGATATGTGTTTATCTCAGTGAGCAGAGGGATAACTTTGAATAAAATGGGAGGCAGGTTTGCCATAAGCAGTTCCCAGCTTGATTTTTCCCTTACTTAGTAATTTTGGGGGCCCAAGGTATTTTCCCTTCACAATACCTTTATATGAAAGAAAAATAAGCTTCTATCTTATTTCAGTCACTGCTAGTTGGTGTCTATTTGTTAAAGTGACTGAAGTTTTTGTTGTTGTTGTTATTGGTTTTTTTAAGTCTCACACTGTTGCCCAGCCTGGACTGCAGTGGTATGATCTGAGCTTACTGCAACCTCCGCCTCCCAGGTTCAAGCGATTCTCCTGCCTCAGCCTCCCAAGTAGCTGGGATTACAGGTGTGTGCCACCATCTAATTTTTGTACTTTTAGTAGAGATGGGGTTTTGCCATGTTGGCCAGGCTGGTCTTGAACTCCTGACCTCAGGTGATCCACCCACCTCAGCCTCCCAAAGTGCTGGGATTACAGGCATGAGCTACCACACTCAGCCTAGTTGTTTTAAAACTAACACAGGCCAAGGTTATAGAAATTTCAGACAATGAAAACAAACAAGCAAACAAATACAAACCAGGTGCAGTGGCTCACACCTGTAATCCCAGCACTTTGGGAGGCCAAGGCAGGAGGATTGCTTGCACCCAGGAGTTCAAGACCAGCCTGGCCAACATAGTGAGATGCCATCTCCACAAAAAAATTTAAAAATTAGCCAGGCAGGGTGGTACACACCTGTGTTCCCATCTACCTCAGGAGGCTGAGGTGAGAGGATCATTTGGGCCTAGGAGGTCGAAGCTGCAGTGAGCCATGACTGCACCACTGCACTCCAGCCTGGGCAACAGAGTGAGACCCCGCCTGAAAAAAATATATATAAAAAAACAAATACAGACCATTGCTCAGAGTGACAAGTTGTAGATTGAGAGGAGTAGGGAAAGAAAGATCGGTGAGACTTTTGGGAGAGCACGTAGGCACTGGACTGCTTCAGATAGTGTGGAAGGCATTAGAAGTGGGACAGCAGTGGCAGAGATTAAAGGGTTAATAGCCCAGGACCATCAACCATCATAGGTAAGCAATGAGGAGACATTTCAGGAATTAAGTGAGTGATTCTGTGAACTGGGGTCAGGGACAAGCCTCAGCCTCTATAGCTATAAAATGGGTTGCTAATGCTAACAAATGGAATAAAATAATAAAATGGTGTTGTGATGATGAAAAGAGACACAGTTCTTAACATGTTGCCTGACCCACAGGATGCACACAATATAAGTTAGCAATTTTTTTTATTATTATTATTACTATTACTATTATTATCTCCTGCTATGACTGGCCCAGCTAGTCTTCCAGCTCTCCTGCTACTGAAATGCCTTCCCCCAAGTTGTCCTGGGGGAACCTGAAACAGTGACAGTCTATTCTATTCCTTTCAGACAGTACAAGGGCCTGCAGAAAAGGCTCTTGGAGGTAATGTTCTCTTCGCAAATGAAGGGGAGACCAGCACAAGATCCTAGACTCAAAGCCTTCTGTCATGACTGGATGTGACTTTTCAAGGTGTCTTCCTTGGGAGATGGGGAGGTATATTTTGAGTGCAGATGGGACAGAAACAACTACTTATAACCATAGGGCAAACATGATAGAATGTATTATTGTTCTTAATTTTTCACTCCCTTCTCTGTTTCCCACCAACTGACTTGGCCGCATGGCATGCTTTGGCCAACAGAATATGTAATACCCATCACATCCACCCAAGAGCTGTAAGAGGCATTGCTAGGGTTTTCTCCTGCTTTCTTACAAGTTTCCCTTCTGCAACAAGAATGGGCATGTCCCATAAGGCCCCAGAATGAAAAGACACACAGAGCAGAGCCCAGCGGAGACACAGCTGCAGCCACTGACATTAACAAGAGCAAGAAATCCACGTGTATTGTTGTAAACCATTGAGATGTGAGGGTTGCTTGTTATGCAGCAAAGCTGACTTACACACCTGCCCCAGGGTTCTGGGAAGGACCAAAGGATGTGGAAGAAGACAGACCTCAGTTCGAATCCGAGGTCTTCCCAACATTGAATGCTAGGTGACTTTGAACAAGTCGCTTTACCTTCTGGGACTCCATTTTGCTCATCGGTGAAATGAGGATAATAATACGGCTTGTAAGTCATAGGGTTATGGTAAGGATTAGATGAGATCTTGTCCATAAAGGGCTTGGAGTTGAGAAAGGGCTCTGTTAATAGGAGGTATAAGGAAAAGTTCAACTGATATTTCAGATCCCAAGCCTGACGAAGGCCTGACCTTGATCTCAAAGTGGAATTATAACCTTGCTGAGCTATCCAGGCTAAATAATCTAGATCTAGATATCTATATCTATATATATCTATATCCATATAGGTATCTAGATCTAGATTATTTAGCCTATATGTATGTGTGTGTATATATACACACATAATTTGGGTTAACAAGAACCCCACAACAGCCTCCAGTTTAAGCTGCACTGGCCAGGCATGGTGGCTCACACCTATAATCCCAGTACTTTGGGAGGCTGTGGTGGATGGATCACTTGAGGTCAGGAGTTCGAGACCAGCCTGACCAATGTGGCAAAACCCCATCTCTACTAAAAATACAAAAATTAGCCAGCTATTGTGGTACACAACTGTAATCCCAGCTCCTTAGGAGGCTAAGGCAGAAGAATCATTTGAACCTGGGAAGCGGAGGTTGCAGTGAGCTGAGATGGTGCCACTGTACTCCAGCCTGGGTGACAGAACGAGACTCCATCTAAAAAAAAAAAGAAGCTACACCAACTTCTTTCCTCCACACTCCTCTTGCCAACCTCAGGCCTCTGAAGGAAACCCTCTCCCACAAAAAAAATAAAATAAAAACATAGGAACAGAAAACCCACAGCTCGAGGTGCTGCTTAAGGCTGGCTTGAAACATAATCATTCACAATGCATGACAATTTTGTTCATGTTGATCTTATCAATACGTGTCCTTCCTCTTGGGCTGTTTGGGAAGCAAAGTTGGTCCACCCTTCAAAGTTTGCCTGCTCTTGGCTTGACTGGATGACCTAAAACTTTCAGGCAAGTTTTGATGTGTGGAAGTGGCCCGTTGAGCAAGTTTTTATGATGTGGAAGAGGTCTGTGAACACACAGTTTCACACCGATGCACACAAACCTGCACGCATATACAACCATTTATATACATGCATATATAACCACTTATATATACACGCACACAAAGATTTTTTTTTTTTTTTTTTTTGAGATGGAGTCTTGCTCTATTGCCCAGGCTGGAGTACAGTGGCGTGATCTCAGCTCACTACAACCTCCACCTGCCAGATTCAAACAATTCTACTGCCTCAGCCTCCCGAGTAGCTGGGAATATAGGCACGTGCCACCACACCCGGCTGTTTTTGTTGTCAGCTGTTTTTGTTGTTGTCGTTGTTTTGTTTTGCTTTTGTATTTTTAGTAGAGACAGGGTTTACACCATGTTGGTCAGGCTGGTCTCGAACTCCTGACCTCCTGATCTGCCTGCCTCTGCCTCCCAAAGTGCTGGGATTGCAGGCATGAGCCACCACACCCAGCAAAGATTTTCTTAGCCAGTTTCCTGCTTAGGTGACTTCCGAGCTTTTTCTAAGCTGCTTGTTCTGTTTGCAATTACAAAAGACATTGACATGCATAGGCAGTATGTGTAGAGGGTGGAACTGTAGGCTCTGACTTAGTTTGAGTTCCTCCCAAAAAAGACTCAGAGTCAAGGATTCTACTGCAAGTTGTTTGTTTGGAGGGTGATTCCAGGAAATATCAGGAAGAGGGTAAGAGAAGGAAGTTAATAGAAGGGTATTTTATCAAGCAGATTACCACTGCAGCAACTGGGGCATTCTGTTTGGGAATGCCAGGAGCTGGGTAGAACACACTTCGGAGTTATCCCATCTGTGGATCACTTGAGGTCATGAGTTTGAGAAGAACATGGTAAAACCCCATCTCTACTAAAACTACAAAAATTAGCTGGGCGTGGAGGTGGGCGCCTATAATCCCAGTTACTTAGAAGGCTGAGGCAGGAGAATCACTTGAACCCGGGAGGCAGAGGTTGCAGTGAGCCAAGATCACGCCACTGCACTCCAGCCTGGGCAGCAGAGTGAGACTCTGTCTCTAAATAAAAAAACAAATAAAAACAGGGTTATCCCATCTGAGGGACGAGGGAGCTAGGGTATTTATCCACCAACCCGTCAGTCACTGGTTGAAAGATGTCCCCAGGGCAAGCTAACTTCTTGGCACTACTGATTTGCCCCCAGACTTGTTGAGCAAGCCCTGGTGGACAGAGCCCAGTACAGGTGCTGGCAGCAGGTCCACAACTAGAGGGAGGCAAGTGAGGTGACTAGGGTGCAGAATTTAAGGAGGCACTCACTCTTGGGGTTTTGCAATTGCAGAGTGGACAGTTTGAACCTTTCTTTCACAGAAAGGCAGTTACTGAAAGGCTATGGGGGAGGCACTGACAGTGTCTGCTACAGGTTTTGCAGGCAGGAAGGTTGCCTGGGTTTGATTCTTAATTCAGTCACTCAAGGGCCACTCACTTAACTTCCTTATAACTCTGCTTCCACATCTGTAAACTGGGATAATTATAGTGCTTACTTCATAGGACTGTTAGAGAGGATTACACAGATGATTCATATCAAATGCTGAGAACACAGCTGGGCACAAAATAAGCCTCCCATAAGCATTAGCTCTGATGACATTGCAATGAACGTTATAGTGCATTTATCTTGGTAGGCTTTTTTGGATTTGTTTGTTTTGAGATGGAGTCTAGCTCTGTTCCCCAGGCTAGAGTGCAGTGGTGCCATCCTGGCTCACTGCATCCTCCACTTCCCAGGTTCAGGTGATTCTCCTGCCTCAGCCTCCCTAGTAGCTAGGACTACAGGCACACACCACCATACCCAGCTACTTTTTGTATTTTTGGTAGAGATGGGGTTTCGCCACATTGGCCAGGCTTGTCTCGAACTCCTGACCTCAGGTGATCCACCTGCCTTGGCCTCCCAGAGTGCTGGGATTACAGGCATGAGCCACCTCGCTCAGCCCTGGTGGTTTTTTGAGGATCAAGGAAGCAAGATCACCTAATAGTTAAGAAAAGAGTCTTTTGGCTCAGACAGATGTGGGTTCAAGTCCCAAGTCCACAATTTATTATGTGACCTTAGGCAAATCACTTAACCTCTCTGGACCTCAAGTCTCTAATAAAAATAATTATTAATCTGGGCATGGTAGCATGTGCCTGTAATCCCAGTCACTCAGGAGACTGAGACAGAAGGATCACTTGAACCTAGGAGTTTGAGACCAGCCCGAGCAACTTGTCAAGACCCCATCTCTTACTTTTTTGGCGGGGGTGGTGGGAGACACAGTCTCACTCTGTTGCCCAGGCTGGAGTGCAGTAGTGTGATCACAGCTTGCTGCAGCCTCGACCTGCTAGGCTTAAGCAATCCTCCCACCTCAGCCTCCTAAGTAGCTGAGACTACAGGCACATGCCACCTTTGCCCAGCTAATTTTTTTAAGAGCTAGGGTCTTGCTATGTTGCCCAGGCTGGGAGATCCCATCTCATAAAAATAAAAATTATTATTTAATAATAAGATATTTAGCCACAACTTTCAAAGCTTTAAATAAAATTAAAAGATGTATGCAAGGTGCTTCTCTAAGCACTGTGCCTGACTTGAAGTCAAGTGTGCAATAAATCTTAGGTGTGATTGTTGGGTGTTCAATTTCCCATGCAAGCAGGAAGCTCCTGCCATGTTGGAGTGGCCAGGAAGCTATAATTCAGGCAGCAATATTTATTGCACACCTGCAAAATGCAAAGGTGGGAAGTGAGGGCCATTAAAAAGAAATATTAGCACTCTGTCTTGGTCCTGGTGGTGGACTGGAATTCTTCCATTTCTCCTTTAATAGAATCACACGTCCACGTCTTCTGCTTTGTGACTTTGTGGTTCTTCTCTAGAATGGGCTATGAAAACTCTCTATCAACCTTGAGAACGTACAAAAGGAGACAGAGGCTGGGTGCAGTGGCTCATGTCTGTAATCCCAGCACTGTGGAAGGCAAAGAGGGAGGATTGCTTGTGACCAGGAGTTCAAAACCAACCTGGGCAACACAGTGAGACCCCATCTCTAAAAAAGTAAAAATAAAAATTAGCCAAGCATGGTGATGCGTGCCTGTAGTCCCAGCTGCTTAGGAGGCTGAGACAGGAGGATCGCTTGAACCCAGTAGGTCAAAGCCACAGTAAGCTGTAATCACACCACTGCACTCCAGCCTGGGTGACAGAGCAAGACTCTGTCTTTAAAAAACAAAAAACAAACAAACAAAAATGTCCGGGCGTGGTGACCCATGCCTATAATCCTTGCGCTATGGGAGGCTGAGGCAGGCAGATCACTGGAAGCCAGGAGTTCAAGACCAACCTGGACAACATGGTGAAAACCCATCTCTACTAAAAATACAAAGCTTAGCTGGGCTTGGTGATACATGCCTATAGTCCCAGCTACTAGGGAGGCTGAGGTGGGAGGCTCACTTGAGCCTGGGAGGTGGAGGTTGCAGTGAGCCAAAATCGTGCCACTGCATTTCAGCCTGGGTGACAGAGAGAGACCCTGTCTCAAAAAAAAAAAAAAACAGCAAAAAGCCAAAAGGAGGCCAAGGGAAAAGTTAGAAAAACTTGGTCCCTGATGACTCTGTGGATTTCCTACAGAAGCCCTAAGTTGTCCCCCACCCCTCCATGAACTTATTTTAATATGAGAGAAAAACAAATCAATAAGTACTTGAGTTTCTGTTGTATACAGCCAAAATTAATTCTATGGTACACACTCTTATTTTATTTGTTTATTTATTTGTTTGTTTGTTTGTTTGTTTGTTTGTTTGTTTATTTATTTATTTATTTTGAGACAGAGTCTCACTCTGTCACCCAGGCTGGAGTGCAGTGGCGCGAACTTGGCTCACTGCAACCTCCGCCTCCCAGGTTCGAGTGATTCTCCTGCCTCAGCCTGCCAAGTAGCTGGGACTATAGGCTTGCGCCACCACGCCTGGCTAATTTTTGTATTTTTAGTAGAGTCAGGATCTCATCATGTTGGCCAGGCTGGTCTCGAACCCTTGACTTCGGGTGATCCACCTGTCTCAGCCTCCCAAAATGCTGGGATTACAGATGTGAGCCACTACGCCTGGCATTATTTTATTATTTTTTATGCTCTGGGCACAGCATGGTGGAAGATCGTGTTTTCTGGGGTTGCAGAGGAACATTCCCAAGCCTTGCAAAGAGGAGATGGTTTCCAGGCTGCCTCCTGCAGAATGTGGCTCCTCTGCCCATGCCCCTGGGATCTGCCTGTCCCTCACCTTCTCTCCATCTCCTGTCAAAGGCTTCAATCCCCGCTCTGTGCTAGCCCAAGTGACTTCCGCTTTCTGCAAAGACACGAATCAGAAACACCCATCCATGTCAGATCGGCCCTGAGGTTGGTCCAGACATGAGGGTATGAGCTGCCCCAACACCAAGTCCCCCTTTCCCTTGAGCTCAGTGGGCACCCATTCCATTCACAGTAGACCTGCCCATCTCTCCACTAGGCTCATTCACTACACAGTTGGACCTTTTCATCCTGATGAATGCATCTCTTGGCAAGAGACACCAGGCCACAGCTGCCAAAAATTTTTTTAGTAATATTTTTTTTCTGGTCTTTTTTCTTTTCTTTTTTTTTTTTTTTCTTTCTTGAGACAGAATCTTGCTCTGTCATCTAGGCTGGAGTGCAGAGGCACCATCATAGTTGACTGCAGCCTGGAACTCCTGGTCACAGCGATCCTCCCACCTTGGCCTCCCAAAGTGCTGGGATTATAGGCATGAGCCACTGCGCCTGGTCCAGAAATAATGTTCTGATGCAACCAAGGATAGCCAAGTTAGAACTCAGAGAAATGAGATCCACCACTCCCCTTAAATTCAGCTGCCATATTCCAACCACTTAACACTGTTTCTTTACCCAGGCACCCCACCTGTTCACCCTTCTTCAAGTAACAACACCTCAGTTTTCCTCCAGACAACTTCTTACCCCCACCACTGGTTCATTTGGTCTGAGTGATGGAAATTCTACTTTCTGCACCCAATGTAGTCATGTGATTTGCATATGGCCAATCAGAGTCTTGCAGGCCTCTGGCCTCAGTGATTAGTGACTCCATTTGGACCACTGAGAGTCAGGCCCAGGATTTTTGTTTCATCTCCTGCAAAGATAAAGGTAACTACCTTCTCTGCTGGTCTTGGGGCTGTGAGGGTGGGAAGGCGGGGGCTGCTGGCAACCACCTTTCCACACAGAGGGTAAGAGCTGATTGAGAGAGTGGCATTAGCACAGAAGGAAGCTAAACTAAGTGATGGGAAGAAAGAGACACACAGAGACCAGCCTGGATAGCATCATTTGAGCTCCCGGATCAAGCCACACTTGAATGTCTTTTGTTTGTTTGTTTGTTTAAGATGGAATCTCACTCTGTTGCCCAGGCTGGAGTGCAGTGGCGCAACCTCGGCTTACTGTAACCTCCACCTCCCTAGTTCAAGTCATTCTCTTGCCTCAGCCTCCCAAGTAGCTGGGATTATAGGCGCCCGCCACCACACCCAGCTAATTTTTGTATTTTTAAGTAGAGATGGGGGTTTCATCATGTTGGCCAGGCCGGTCTAACTCTTGACCTCAGTTGATACCCCTGCCTCGGCCTCCCAAAGTGCTGGGATTACAGGCATGAGCCAATGCACCCGGCTGAATGTCTTTTTATTATGCATGTACTTTTTACTCATATTAGTAAATCAAGTAACTTTTTTGCTTAAGCCACTTGGAGTGGGTTTTCTTATTCTTGCAAAAAACAGTCCCAATTTTTCTATTCCCCTTCTTCACAATCTCACCATACATCATTGTTTATCTTTTTTATTGTTTGTCCCCTACCATCACTGCTGCACAAGGGCAGTGGTTTGTCTATTTGTTTGTTTATTTATTTATTTATTTTAAGACAGAGTCACGCTCTGTCGCCAGGATGGAGTGCAGTGGCGTGATCTCAGCTCAATGCAACCTCTGCCTTCCAATTCAAGTGATTCTCCTGCCTCAGCCTCCCGAGTAGCTGGACTACAGGCATGCACCACCACACCCAGCTAAATTTTGTATTTTTAGTAGAGATGCTGACCAGGATGGTCTTGATCTCTTGACCTCGTGATATGCCCGCCTCGGCCTCCCAAAGTGCTGGGATTACAGGTGTGAGCCACCGCACCTGGCCGATTTTTTATTATTTTTAATTTTGCTTACCACCTAGAATAGGGTTTGGCAGGTAGCAGGTGCTCAATAAATATTTTTTTGATAGAAAAATAAAGAGTACTGGCTGAGCACAGTGGTTCACGCCTGTAATCCCAGTGCTTTGGGAGGCTGAGGTGGCCAGATCACCTGAGATCAGGAGTTTGAGACTAGCCTGGTCAACATGGTGAAACCCTATCTCTACTAAAAATACAAAAATTAGCCAGGTGTGGTAGCAGGCACCTGAAATCCCAGCTACTGGGGAGGCTGAGGTGGAAGGATTGCTTGAGCCCCAAAGAGGCTGCAGTGAGCCAAGATTGTGACACTGCACTGCAGCCTGGGCAACAGAGTGAGATCCTGTCTCAAAAAAAAAAAAAAAAACTCATAAATGTAAAATCAGTGCCACATGCCATAAACAGAAGATAATTGTAAATATATACACTTTGAAGGCCAGTTTTCTTGAATTCAGACTGGGTATTCTCACACCTTCTAACGACGGGACTTGAGGTCTACTTTCTCTTTGTTAAAAAGAGATTACCGGCCAGGCATGGTGGCTCATACCTGTAATCCCAGCACTTTAGGAGTTCGAGGCAGGCGGATCACTTGAGGTCAGGAGTTCAAGACCAGCCTGGCCAAATGGTGAAACCTGTCTCTACTAAAATACAAAACAAGCCAGGCGTGGTGGTGGGCGCCTGTAATCCCAGCTACTGGGGTGGTTGGGGCAGGAGAATCACTTGAACCCGGGAGGCAGAGGTTGCAGTGAGCCGAGATCGTGCCGTTGCAGTCCAGCATGGGCAACAGAGTGAGACTTCGTCTCAAAAAACAACAACAAAAAAGAGACGACTAGAGTTACGATACTGTTATTAGTGGCCAGGCATGGTGGTTTGCACCTGTTATCCCAGTACTTTGGGAGGCCAAGATGGGCATATCACCTGAAGTCAGGAGTTCAAGACCAATGTGGCCAATGTGGCAAAACCCTATGTCTACTAAAAATATGAAAAGTAGCTGGGCATGGTGGCAGGCGCCTGTAATCCCAGCTACTTGGGAGGCTGAGGCAGGATAATCACTTGAATCCGGGGGGTGGAGGTTACAGTGAGCCGAGATCATGCCACTTCACTCCAGCCTGAACAAAAGATGACCAAAACTCCGTCTCAAAAAACAAAAACTTATTAGCATCAGGCCGAGTGCAGTGGCTCACGCCTGTAATCCCAACACTTCAGGAGGCTGAGGTGAGCAGATCACTTGAAGTCAGGAGTTTGAGACCAGCCTAGCCAAAATGGTGAAATCCTGTCGCTACTAAAAATACAAAAATTAGCCAGTTGTAGTGGTGGGTGCCTGTAGTCCCAGCTACTCAGGAGGCTGAGGCAGGAGAATCACTTAAACCCAGGAGGCCAAAGTTGCAGTGAGCTGAGATCGCATCACTGCACTCCAGCCTGGGCGACGGAGAGAAACTCCGTCTCAGAAACAAAACAAAACAAAACAAAAACTTAATCACATCAACTGATACTTTCTCCTTAAAGTAATCATTGCTTCTAATTAAAATATTAAATTAAATTTAAAAATATATCACTGCTCTAAAGCAAGCATTGTCTGATGAGGGTCATGGGCCCACCACATTTTTGTAAATAAAGCTTTATTAGAACACAACAACATTCATTCATTCTTTAACATATTGTCAACGACTGCTTTCATGCTACATTGGCAGATGAGTATTCATGACAAAGACCACTGGGCCGGCAAAAGTCAAAAATATTTTCTATCTGGAGCTTTACAGAAAAAGCTGGTGTATGGAAATATTTTCTATCTGGAGCTTTACAGAAAAAGCTGGTGTATTCTCTGGTGTATGGAATTTTATGACCTTATAGAGGGAAGCATCACCTTTTCATAAAAAGTCCACAGCAAACTGAAAGGGCCAAACTGCCCTGCTGTCCCATTTGTGTTGAAGCAGGCTCTTTAGATGCAAAATCTACCCCAGCTTTCCGAAGGCAAGTGGGGAGAGAGCACCCTTCCAGGTGGGGAGGTGAGGAGCATGGACTCCAAGCCCCTGGCCTCTTCACCCTGAGCCAGAAGCATGTTGCTGTGGGTCTTGCTGGATTGTGGAATTATGTGTGATTTCATCCTTTCCACATTTCCATGTTTCTAAGTATTTAACACATTATATTTGTTTGCTAGAGCTTTCATAACAAAATACCACAAGCCAGGTGGCTTAAGCAACAGAAATTTATTTCCTCGCAGTTCTGGAGGCTGGAAGTCCAAGATGAAGGTGTCAGCAGGGCAGTTTCATTCTGAGGCCTCTCTCCCTGTCTTGTAGACGACTGTCTTCCACCTATCTTCACAGGGTCTTCTTCTGTGTGTGTTTGCTGTGTTCTAATTGCTCTTTTTTTTTTTTTTTTTTTTTCCTGCTCTGTCACCCAGGTTGGAGTGCAGTGGCACAATCATGACTCACTACAGCCTTGATCTCCCAGACTCAAGTGATACTCTCAAGTGAGCCACCACGCCTGGCTCCTAATCTCTCTTCTTTCTTCAGCCATCTGAGTAGCTAGGACCACAGGCACACATTACCACATCAGGCTAATTTTTTTTTTTTTTTTAAGAGATGGGGTCTCACCATGTTGCCCAGGCTGGTCTCAGACTCCTGGGCTCAGGCAGTCCTCCTGCCTCAGCCTCCCAAAGTGATGGGATTACAGGCATGAACCACCATGCCTGGCCTAATGTCTCTTCTTTTTTTTCTTTTTTTTTTTTTTGATATGACGTCTCGCTCTGTTGCCCAGACTGGAGTGCAGTGGCGTGATCTCGGCTCACTGCAAGCTCTGCCTACCGAGTAGCTGGGACTATAGGTACCCTCCACCACACCCAGCTAATTTTCTTTTTCTTAGTAGAGACAGGGTTTCACTGTGTTAGCCAGGATGGTCTCGATCTCCTGACCTCATGATCCACACACCTTGGCTTCCCAAAGTGCTGGGATTACAGACGTGAGCCACCACACCTGGCCCCTAATCTCTCTTCTTATAAGAACATCATTCATATTGGATTAGGGCCTACCCTAATGCCCTCAATCTAACTCAATTACCTCTTCCAAGGCCTTATCACCAAATACAATCACATCCTAAGGTTCTAGGGGTTAAGACTTCAACCTTGGAATTTTGGTAGGATGCAGTTCAGCCCATAGCACATATTGTATTTGCATTATTCAAACATGGACAGTAAACTGCTAAAAATTTTTAAAAGGTAGACCAAAAGTCATAACCAACATTTTAACCTGAAATTTTTATTATGTTATTAATATCTGTCTGATACTTTTAAAACAATTCAAAGAGCATAGAAGATAACAAGGGGAACACCAGCACCTATTCTCAGCCAGCCACACTCCCCACTGTTGACATTTTCTGTATGTCCTGCCAGAAATTTTCTTTTTGTTAAATTTATTTTTATTGTTATAGAGACAGGGTCTTGCTATGTTGCCCAGGCTGGTCTTGAAAACCTGGGCTCAAGTGATCCACCTGCCTTGGCCTCCCAAAGCGCTGGGATTGCAGGTGTGAGCCATTGTGCCCAGCCCCCTGCCGGAAATTTTCTCTGCCTAGACAAGGATGTATAACCACCTCATACTTTTTTTATTTTACACAAACAGGTTTATGACTTATATACTGCTCTGTAATGTGACTTTTTGCACTGAACAATAAATAAATCATTGTATATTTTCAAAGCCTGTCATACATCTTGCACCTCAAACTCCATCTCAGTGCCTGCTTCTGGAAAACCCAACTTGCAACAGGTTATTTTGAAGCTGATCCCAGACGTCATGTCATTTCATCTATAAATATTTGAATAACAATCACTAAAATATCAGGACTTTGTTTTTATCTTTAAACATAAGCACAAAACAAAGAAATAAACAACAACAAATAAACAGAAAGAGTATGAAAGGAGAGGGATGATTATTCTTTTAATTTGTATTTCCCTTGGTGATGTTGCCATGCTGATTTTGGACTTTGGAAAATTAAATCAATAAAGAGCCATTTGTTTCCCTCTCCCACTCTCACTGTCAAAATAATCAAGGTTTTTTTTCCAGCCCTAACTCCCTCGGGTGCTCTCTCTTCCTTTGTCCATAAAGCAGCAAAGTCAAAGAGAGACTGTCCCTTGCCCCAGCGGCTACAGTGATGGACACTCTTGGACCAGACAGAGGCCTGTTCTGCCTCATGAGACGGCCCAGAAATGGCCTTTCTTCCTCCCAGAAACAGGCATCAGCTCCTGGGCCCCGGTAGGCCTGTGATGTTAGGTGAATAGCAAGGTTTTCATGCATACCCACTGGGAGCCCAGTGCTGTGTTAAGCACTTACCTGAATCACTTCATTCAATTCTTCCCCAACTATTATCCCCATTTTACAACTATAATGTTTGTTCGTTGGTTTTTTTGTTTGTTTTTTTTTTGTTGTTGTTTTTTGAAACGGATTCTCGCTCTGTTGCCCAAGCTGGAGTGCAATGGAGCGATCTCAGCGCACTGCAACCTCTGCCTCCCGGATTCAAGGGATTCTTTTGCATCAGCCTCCCGAGTAGCTGGGATTGCAGGCATGTGCCACCGTGCTAATTTTCTTTAGTAGAGACGGGGTTTCACCACATTGGCCAGTTTGGTCTCAAACTCCTGACCTCAAGTGATCTGCCTGCCTGGGCCTCCCAAAGTGCTGGGTTTACAGGCATGAGCCACCGGGCCTGGCCCAAAAATTTTAAAATTAGCCAGGTGCAGTGCTCTATGCCTGTGGTTCCGGCTACTCAGGAGGCTGAGGCTGCAGAATCACTTGAGCCTGGGTGGTTAAGGTTACCGTGAACCCTGATCATGCCTCTGCACTCCAGTCTGGGTGACAGTACCAGACCCTGTTTCAAAAAGAAAAAGTGTGATGGAAGGGTTGAGGGCTAGGGAGCATTTTATTCTGGCGGTCAGGGAGACCCTCTTTGCCAGGGTGACAGTTGAACAGAGATCTGAATGGAGTGAAGGAATAAATAGCTGGGGAAGAGCATTCCTGTGGAAGGATTGGGGTTTGTTTGGGATGTTTCAGGCACAGCAAGGCCAGTGTGGCTCAAGGCAGGAGCAAGGAGAAGGTGGAAGAGTTTGAGGCTGGAGATGAGTCAGAGACTCCCCTGGCTCCGGGAAGTGGGATGCTGCTGCCTGAAATTGGTAAGCTTGAAATTGATTGTGACGGGAGTATTAACACATGAAAACTGCCAAAAGCTATAAATCAGGGCCTTCTTCTTCTCCTCCTTCTCCTCCTCCTCCTTCTTCTTCCTTCTTCCCTCTTCTTCCTCTTCTTCCTCCTCTTCCTCCTCTTCTTCCTCCTCTTCTTCCTCCTCTTCTTCCGCCGCTGCTGCTGCTGCTGCTGCTGCTGCTTCTTCTTCTTCTTCTTCTTCTTCTTCTTCTTCTTCTTCTTCTTCTTCTTCTTCTTCTTCTTCTTCTTCTTCTTCCTCTTCTTCTTCTTCTTCTTCCTCTTCTTCTTCTTCTTTTCTTCTTCTTCTTCCACTGACTTTTGTAGGTCACAGTCAGGAGTTTGGATTTTATTCCAAGTTTGACAAGAAGCCACTGGAGCTTTGCAGCAGGGAGTGACCTCTTATTTCTGTTTCTTAGAGATCGTTCTGGGCTGTGCATGGAAAAAACAGTAGGCAGGCAAGAAGAGAAATCATTTAGTCCTCCCAGCAAGAGATGATGGTGGCTTGGACTTAAAGGGGTTGGATTTAGGCCAGGCGCCGTGGCTCACGCCTGTAATCCCAGCATTTTGGGAGGCCGAGGCGGGTGGATCACTTGAGGTCAGGAGTTCGAGGTCAGCCTGGTCAACATGGTGAAACTCCGTCTCTACTAAAAATACAAAAATTAGCCGGGCACCTATAATCCTGCTACTCGGGAGGCTGAGGCAGGAGAATCTCTCGAACCTGGGAGGCGGAGGTTGCAGTAAGCTGAGATTGCGCCATTGCACTCCAGCCTGGGTGACAAAGTGAGACTCCGTCTCAAAGAGAAAGAAAAAAGTGGGGATGGGAGTTGGATTTGGAATGTATTTGGATTTACTGCTGGATAGGGAGTGCAAAGTGTGAGCAAGAGAAAGGCATGGAGAGATGCACCAAGGGTGATTGTGACCTTTGTGTGTTCTCCTCATCTATTGTGCATAACAAAACACCTGGATGTTTAGTGGCTTAAAGCCATACCAGTTATTTATTGAGCTCACATATCTGTAATTTTAGCAGGACTCTGTGGGGAAAGCTCATCTGTCCTGCTCAGCATCCCCTGGGGGGTTTGAAGGGTGCTAAAATCATCTGAAAATTCTTCACTCACATGTGCAATGCTGGTGGATGCCGGCTGTTAACTGGGACCTCACCTGGGGCTGTCACGTAGGTCACCTACGCAAACATTCTTCATGTGACCTTGGCCTCCTCCCAGCACAGCAGCAGGGTTCAGGAGCAAGTGTCCCAAGAAAATGGGAAAGCTGGATGGAAGCTATATTACACTCTGAGACCAAGTCTCTGAAGCTACATAGCATCACTTCCACCGTACCCCATCCCGCAGGTAAGGGGAGGGACCTTAGATTCCATCTCTTGCTAGAGGAGTGGTAAGGTTCTAGAAGAACATGTGAGACTGGAAATATTGTCATGGCTAATTTTAGAAAATACGGAAAATACAATCCCCATATTATGTGTCTGGTCCTAGGTGAAGCACCCCCTCACATTATTTCATTCCATCCTGTATTGTCTTTACAGATGACAAAACTGAAGCTTGGAGATGTCATGTCACTTGCCCAAAGTCACCCAGTCACTAAGGGGACAGGACCGGAGTTTGATTTCAGTAGTCTGATTCCATGTAACTGGCAAGAACCTGGCCGAGCCAAATGCAGCCAAACAAGACTTGGAAGTGGTAGAGAATGGTCTTCTGAGGTTAAGCCAGAGAGTGGGCAGCCAGAGGTGAGAGCTGCCTGCTCTGGGCCCATTCGCAGCCTCTGGCCTCGCTAGGGTTAGCCTTAGTTTCCCAGCTGGCTCTAAGACCATGATTTTATTCTAATTTCAAGGCTATAAGAATATAAGAACATGAGGCCATGCCTGTAATCCCAGCAGTTTGGGAGGCTGAGGCAGGAAGATCACCTGAGCCCAGGAGTTCGAGACCAGCCTGGGCAACAGAATGAGACCCCATCTCTACAAAAAAACTTTTGAAACTTACAGGGTGTAGTGTCACATGCCTGTAGTCCCAGCTCTTTAGGAGGCTGAGGTAGGAGGATTGCTTGAGCCCGGGAGGTTGAGGCTGCAGTGAACCAAGATCATACCACTACACTATAGCCTGGGCAATACAAAGAGACCCTGCTTTTAAAAAGAAGAAGGAGGAGAAGGAGAAGGAGAAGAAGTTTGAACACACATAAGCAGAAAACACAATTTGCCCTGAGCAGGCCCTGGAAGCCTGTTCTTGGCTCTGGAGGGCCCTAAAATCTGGATGGAGCTTCCCTGCAGGGTTGGGTGCAGGCCAGTGTGTGGGCAGATGGAAAGGATTGTGGAAAGCACTTATTCCAGAAACCATCAATGTGGGGCTTAGATGCCCAGCAAGGGAACTGTAGGGCTAGATGTTCCAGGCTGCACAAATCTGAAATCTAAAGACAGTTTTCTAAGTCGAGCCAATAGCCCCTTTATTTTGATCAATATTTCCTAGGAGAAAAGGCCAGGTCAGTACAGAAACCTAGATGGTCTCTGGGGACCACTGGTTTCCCTGCCCAGTGGCCGATCATCAACTTCCGCTGTGGACAGCATTCAGTAGTTTTCCAGAGTGCTGGCAAGGAAGACTTTACTTGAGGATTGGACACCAGGAAAATTGCCAGAATAATGTGTGTGTGTGTGTGTTTGTGTGTGTGTGTGTGTGTGTGTAGGGGGGGAGGGGTTTGTAACAGGATGTATTTATTGTGTTTGTTTGTTTGTTGTGTTTTCTTTTCCCTTTGCTTTTTTGTTTCTTTTCTTTTTGGAAACCATCTCAAATTGTATATTCATTTTTTGATAAACTACCTCAGGCATTAAAATGATAGATAATACAAACACTGGAAATAACCCAAATGCCTGCCAACAGGTGAAAGGATGGATATATTCTTTTTTTTTTTTTTTTTTTTTTTGAGACAGGGTCTCAGTTGCCCACACTGCAGTGCAGTGGCACAATCACAGTTCACTGCAGCCTCCACATCCTGGGCTCAAGGCCTCCTGCCTCAGCCTCCTGAGTAGTTAGGACTACAGGTGTGGGCCACCACTTTTAGCCAATTTTTTTTTTTTTTTTTTTTTTTGTAGAGACAGGGTTTCACTATGTTGCCAGGCTCCAAATAGGTGTGTTTTTTTAGATTCTCCTGCCTCAGCCTCCCGAGTAGCTGGGATTACAGTCGGCCACCATGCCTGGCTAATTTTTGTCTTTTTAGCAGAGACAGGGTTTCACCATGTTGGCCAGGCTGGTCTCAAACTCCTGACCTCAAGTGATCTGCCCACTTCAGCCTCTCGAAGTGCTGGGATGACAGGCGTGAGCCACTGTGCCTGGTTCATATTATTATTTTTTTAAATAGATACGGGATCTCACTATGGTGACCAGGCTGGTCTCAAACTCCTGGCCTCAAGCCATTCTCCCATCTCAGCCTCCCAAAGTGCTGGGATTGCAAGCATAAGCCACTGTGTCCAGGCTAAAATTTTTTCTTCTTCTTCTTCTTTTTTGAGATAGAGTTTAGCTTTGTCACCCACGCTGGAGTGCAGTGGCTGGGATCTTGGCTCACCACAACCTCTGTCTCCCAGGTTCCAGTGATTCTCCTGCCTCAGCCTCCTGAGTAGCTGGGATTACAGGTATGTGCCAACTAATTTTTTGTATTTTTCATAGAGACAGGTTTCGCCATGTTGGCCAGGCTGGTATCAAACTCTTGACCTCAAATGATCTGCCCTCCTTGGCCTCCCAAAATGCTAGGGTTACAGGCATAAGCCACCATGCCACACCTAAAATATCTTTCTTAAAGCACATTGCGGCCCCCCCAAAAGTTTGAAAAACCCTGCCCTAAATATGTAATATTGTTTTCCCATTTTAAACTTTTATATAAGTAGCACCATCCAGCCCAAATGCTTCCCCCAGCTGGCTTTTGCTCTGATGATATTAGCTTTGAGATGGATCCACATTGATACACATAGCTCGGTTTCCTTCCTTTCCATCACTGTCTAAACATGCTGCAAGTTATTTCTCTGTCATCCTATGATTGGATTTTTTCTTTTGCCAAATGGGACATTTAAAAACTAGCTATCTCTCACCATTACCACCCTTCTTACTTGGAAGGACATTTTAATATAAATAAAGTCAGAATGTCCTGCTCTCAGAATCAAAGCCGGTCTTTTAAACGAAATAAATCTGGCTTTATGAAAACTCATTCCACCTGCCCCGGAGGGTTAAGGCTGTTGGTTTTCTTCCTTGTTGACTGTTAGTTTGCTTATTAGATGTTGTAACCTAGTGAAAACATAGTCACCTACACAACAATCTCAGGCTGCCTGGTGCTACCTCTGGGGAAGGAAAGGGGAAGCGAATAGGATGGATAAGGGATTCAAAGAGAGTTGGCTGGGCACGGTGGCTCACGCCTGTAATCCCAGCACTCTGGGAGGCCGAGGTGGGTAGATTACTTGAGGTCAGGAGTTTAAGACCAGCCTGACCAACATGGCGAAACCCAGTCTCTACTAAAAATATAAAAATTAGCCAGGTGTGGCGGGCACCTGTAATTCCAACTACTTGGGCGGTTGAGGCAGGAGAATCGTTTGAACCTGGGAGGTGGAGGTTACAGTGAGCCAAGATCGCACCATTGCACTCCAGCCTGGGCGACAGAGCAAGACTCCATCCCAAAAACAAAAAAAGAGTGTCAGCCATAATACTTCATTTCGTTTCTTACCTAAAAAAAAAGAAATTAAAAAAAACTAAGTCAAATATGGCCAAATGTTAACATTTGGAATCTCTGGAGTGTGAATAGGGGTATCTATATGGAAGTACTTTACTCTAAGCTTTAAATAGTTCATTACATTTTTTTCATTACCAATCTATACTTTGCTCCAAGTTCTAAATAGTTCATCACAATGTTTTTTCTTTTCTTTTCTTTTCTTTTTTTTTTTTTTTTTTTTTGAGATGGAGTCTCACTCTGTTGCCCAGGCTGGAGCGCAGTGGTGCTATCTCAGGTCACTGCAACCTCCGCCTCTCGGGTTCAAGTGATTCTCCTGCCTCAGCCTTCCGAGTAGCTGGGACTACAGGCGTCCACCCCCACCCCCAGCTAATTTTTGTATTTCTAGTATAGACGGGGTTTCACTATGTTGGCCAGGCTGGTTTCGAACTCCTGACCTCAGGGATCCACCTGTCTTGGCCTCCCAAAGTGTTGCAATTACAAGCGTGAGCCACTGCGCCCAGCCAAAACATGTTTTTTAAGGAATGGGGTCTCACTACATTGCTCAGGCTAGTCTCAAACTCCTGGGCTTGAAGCAATCCTCTCACCTTGGCCTCCCAAAGTGCTGGAATTACAGGTGTGAGCCACCACCCTGGCCAGAAGACATCTTTTATTGTCGTGATTGGAGAAGAGGGCATGCTACTTGTATCCGGTGGGTAGAGATCAGGGATGCCGCTAAATACCATGTAGTACACAGGACAGAACCCGCACAACAGAGAACGATCTAGCCCAAAATGTCAATAGCACCCAGGTCAACAATCCCTGCTCTAAAGCGAGCCTCCCTTTGCCAGACTTTGTTCCAAATGGCAGTGCGATCCACCCTCCAGATGCTGGGACAGCTTGTTGCTTTCCCGACCACAGAGTGAGTCATTTTGTGACGCTAAGGAACATTTAGCAAAGCGATAATCATCCTAGTTTCTCTGTTGGATAAGTCCAGATGAAAGTATATTTGGGGCCTTCTCAAAGAAAGACACACCCAATGACAATGAAGGCTCTGTGAAGGCCAAGGCCGGTGCAAGAGGTTTTAAACATCCCATCTAAATCCCACTCCTCCAAGAAGGCTCCTGGGAACATCCCAAAGAATCTGCTCTCCCTGATCCCTAAGAACACAGCTTCTGTGTTTGGAGGAAGAAGTGTGACGTCAGATTCCCTGGGTTCAAATCCTGGCTCTGGCCCTCCCTAGCTGGGTTATAAATTATTTCCCCTGGCAAAACCTAACCCCTACAATAGTGTGAAGGTTAAAATGAGCATGCAGGCAGGGCGCAATGGCTCACACCTGTAATCCCAGCACTTTGGGAGGGTGAGACGGGAGGATTGCTTGAGCCCAGGAGTTCAACATCAGCCTGGGCAACATAGCGAGACTGTCTCTACAAAATAAATAAATAAATAAATAAATAAAATAAATAAATAAATAAATAAAATTAGGGCAGGCATGGTGGCTCACGCCTGTAATCCCAAAATTTTGGGAGGCCGAGGCAGGTGGATCACATGAGGTCAGTAATTCAAGACCAGCCTGGCCAACATGCCAAAACCCCATCTCTACTAAAAAAAAAAAAAAAAAAATACAAAAATATTAGCCAGGTGTGGTGGTGCATGCCTGTCCTCCCAGCTACTCTCTACTCTGGAGAGTGAGGCAGGAGAATCGCTTGAACCCAGGAGGCAGAGGTTGCAGCGAGCAGAGATCATGTCACTGCATTCCACCCTGGGTAACAGAGTGAGACTTCATTTCAAAAATAAAATGAGCATGCATGAAAGGTCATGAGCATAGAGACTGGCACACAGAAAACACTCAATAAATGCCAGCTACTATCACTGTTATTATCATCATTATTCCTATTAGCACCCTAAGTACATTGGAAGATACATTCTCACAATCACATTCTGAGATGGGTAATAATGTCCCCATTTTGCAGATGAGAAGACTGAGACTCAGCAGTAAAGCCACTTTTTTTTTTTTTTTTTTTTTTTTTTGATACACAATTTCACTCTGTCACCCAGGCTGGAGTGCAGTGGTGAAATCTTGGTTCACTGCAACCTCCGTCTCCAGAGTTCAAGGGATTCTCCTGCTCAGCCTCTGGAGTAGCTGGGATTACAGGCGCCCACCACCATGCCTGGTTAATTTTTGTATTATTAATAGAGATGAGTTTAGCCATGTTGGCCAGGCTGGCCTCAAACTCCTGACCTCAAGTGATCCGCCCGCCTCAGCCTCCCAAAGTGCTGGGATTACGGGTGTGAGCCACCGCTTCTCAACTACAGTCCCTTCTCCTCACGGAAACACGGGTGTGGTGGCTCACGCCTGTAATCCCGGCACTTTGGGAGGCCGAGGTGGGAGGATCACCTGAAGTCAGGAGTTCAAGACCAGCCAGGCCAACATTAGCTAGGTATTATGGCAGGTGCCTGTAATCCCAGCTATTCGGGAGGCTGAGGTGGGAGAACGCTTGAACCTGGGAGGCGGAGGTTGCAGTGAGCTGAGATCATGCCATTGCACTCCAGCCTGGGTGACAGAGTAAGACTCTGTCTCAAACAAACAAATAAAATGCAATCAGAGCTAAGCATGGAGGTGTGCACGTGTAATCACAGTTACTTGGGTAGGAAGTAACTGTCCAGGAGTTCATGTCCAGTCTGGGCACCACAGTAAAATCTGATCTTGGCCGGGTGCGGTGGCTCACACCTATAATCCTAGTACTTTGGGAGCAAGGTGGGTGGATCACTTGAGGTCAGGAGTTCGAGACCAGCCTGATCAACATGGAGAAACCCCGTCTCTACTAAAAATACAAAATGAGCTGGGCGTGGTGGTGCATGCCTGTAATCCCAGCTACTCGGGAGGCCAAGGCAGTAGAATCACTTGAATCCAGGAGGTGGAGGTTGCAGTGAGATGAGATCGCGCCACTGCACTCCAGCCTGGATAATAAGAGTGAAACTCCGTCTCAAAAAAAACAAAACAAAACAAAAACCCTCATCTCTTAAAACACACACACACAATCGGACCTTATTTAGAAGAAGATACTCACTGGGTTATATGAGATGTGATATTTTATTATCCATCATTTCTTTTTTGTGTGGGAGACAGGGTCTCACTCTGTTGCTCCAGCTTGAATGCAATGGTGCAGTCACAGCTCACTGCAGCCTCAACCTCCAGGGCTCAAGCAATTCTTCTGCCTCGGCCTCCTGAGTAGCTGGGACTTACAGGCGCACACCACCAAGTCCAGCTAATTTTTTGTATTTTTTGTAGAGATGGGGTATTGCCATGTTGCCTAGGCTCAAACTCCTGGGTTCGAGCGATCCGCCCATCTCAGCTTCCCAAAATGCTGGGATTACAGGCATGAACCACCACACCCAGCCTGATCCACCATTTTTTTATGATTTAGGTGTTAGGAAATAATTAGGAGCAATGCCTTGGCTGTTGATGTTAACATTAAGGGGAAACCTAAAGGCATATGGGAACTCTTTGTACTATCTTTGCTACATTTCAGTAAACCTAAAACTATTCCAAAATAAAAAGTTTATTTAAAAAAAACATGGCCAGGTGCGATGGCTCACGCCTGTAATCCCAGCACTTTGGGAGGCCAAGGCGGGTAGATCACGAGGTCAGGAGCTCAAGACCATCCTGGCTAACATGGTGAAACCCCGTCTCTACTAAAAAAAAATACAAAAAAAATTAGCCGGGCATGGTGGCAGGCGCCTGTAGTCCCAGCTGGTCAGGAGGCTGAGGCAGGACAATGGCATGAGTCCATGAGGTGGAGCTTGCAAGTGAGCCGGGATCGCACCACTGAACTCCAGCCTGGGCGACAGAGCGAGACTCCGCCTCAAAACAAACAAACAAAAAACATGAGGCCGGTTTCGGTGGCTCGCGCCTGTAATCCCAGCACTTTGGGAGGCTGAGGCAGGTGGATCACTTGAGGTCAGGAGTTCAAGATCATCCTGGCCAACATGGTGAAACCTCGTCTCTACTTAAAATACAAAAAATTAGCTGGGTGTGGTGGTGCATTCCTGTAATGCCAGCTACTAGGGAGGCTGAGGCAAGAGAATCGCTTGAATCCAGGAGGCAGAGGTGGCAGTGAGCTGAGATCATGCCACTGCACTCCAGCCTGGGTGACAAAGAGAGACTCCATCTAAAACAAACAAACAAACAAACAAAACACACACACCACGAAATCAGGCTGGGTGCAGTGGCTAGTGCCTGTAATCCCAGCACTTTGGGAGGAGGAGGTGGGCAAACTGCTTGAGCCCAGGAGCTCAAGACCAGCCTGGGCAACATAGCAAGACCACTGTCTCCACAAACAATTTAAAAATTAGCTGGGTCTGGTGGTGTGCACCTGGAGTCCCAGTTACCTGGAAGGCTGAGGCGAGAGGATCACTTGAGCCTAGGAGATCAAGGCTGTAGTGAGCCATGATGTCACCACTATACTCTAGCCTGAGCAACAGGGCAAGACCCTGTCTCTAAAAAAAAAAAAAAAAAGTGAAATCAGATCATGTTACTCCTCTACCTAAAACCCTGCAGTGACTTCCTGTTAAGCTTAGAATAAAATCCGAATGTCTTCTTGTGGTTTATAAGACCCTGAGTCAGCCGGACGTGGTGGCTCACGCCTGTAATCCCAGTACTTTGGGAGGCCGAGGCGGGCAGATCACCTGAGGTCAGGAGTTTGAGATTAGCCTAGCCAATATGGTGAAACCCTGTCTCTACCAAAAATACAAAAATTAGCCAGGGCGTGGTGTCAGGTGACTGTAATCCCAGCTACTTGGGAGGCTGAGGCAGGAGAATCACTTGAACCTGGGAGGTGGAGGTTACAGTGAGCCAAGATCGTGCCATTGCACTCCAGCCTGGGCAACAAGAGCGGAAAACAAAACAAAACAAAACAAACAAACAAAAAACTCTGAGCAATCTGGCCTCCAGCCACTTCTCCAATCCCCACCTTCTTCTTCTTTTTTTTTTTTTTTTGAGATAGAGTCTCTCTGTTACCCAGGCTGTAGTGCAATAGCGCAATCTCAGCTCACTGTAGTCTCCACCTCCCGGGTTCAAGCGATTCTCCTGCCTCAGCCTCCCAAGTAGCTGAGATTACGGTCGCCCGACACCACTCCCGGCTAATTTTCGTATTTTTAGTAGAGACAGGGTTTCACCATATTGGCCAGGCTGGTCTCAAACTCCTGACCTCAAGTGATCTGCCTGCCTTGGCCTTCCAAAGTGCTAGGATTACAGGCGTGAGCCACTGTGCCCGGCCTTCCAACCCCCACTTGGGACACTCTTCTACCCTTCACATTGCACTCCAGCCACTCTGGCCTTTTTCCCATTCCTCCAACACTGAAAGATCGTTCCTGCCTCAGGGCCTTTTCACTTGGTGTTCCTTCTGTCAGGAATATTCTTCCCCTATGCCATCCTTCCCATGACTTTCTCTTTTTCATCCTTCACATCTTGACTCCAATGTCAAATCCTCAGAGTCTTCCTGTGTGGTCACTGACCCTTTCTAATATTCTCATAAAATCGCCACTCTCTGAAATTATCCTCCCCAAATGGTTTATCTGTTCCCGTCTGTGTCTTTCTCTAGACTGGGAGCTCCATGAGGACAGGGAGTAAGTCTGGCTTATTCACGGCTATGTCCCCAGCTTCTCACACAGTGCCTGACACCCAGTAGGGCCTTGACAAACGTTGCCCAAAAGAATACCAGTGTCTGCTGGTAACACCACAGGACGCCGAGATAGAACTGTGGACGTTGTCAAAGAGCATTCACCCATATTTTTTCCCCATAGTTCCCTCCTTTGTATAAAACCCCCAGAATATCCAGGGAGGTCTAGATTTGCAGGCAAACCTCATCACCAACACTCAACACTTCTTTCCCTTTTTTTTTTTTTTTTTTTTGAGACGGAGTTTCACTCTGTTGCCCAGGCTGCAGTGCAGTGGCACAATCTCGGCTCACTGCAACCTTCACCTCCCGGGCTTAAGCGATTATCATGCCACAGCCTCTGAAGTAGCTAGGATTATAGGCGCCCACCAGCATGACTAGCTAATTTTTATATTTTTAGTAGAGATGGTGTTTCATTATATTGTCCAGGCTGGTCTCGAACTCCTGGCCTCAAATGATCCACCCACCTCAGCCTCCCAAAGTGCGTGAGCCACTGCGCCTGGCCACCAACACTTCTTTCAGTCATCTAACCACAATCCTAATGCTCATTAAATTGCAAGGAAGGAGAGAATAAAGTTCATCCCCAGCCTTCTAGAACAGAGTTCCAAATTGCTGGCCTAGGGCCAAATGTAACCCACAGATATACTTTGTCTGCCTCACACTGTTTTAGAAGATTTTGAGTTCATGACCGACTTTTTAAAATTGGAACATTTCACACAAAAATCCATATGTTCAAGTTTTACCAAAAACTCAGAGGATGTGGCCACAAGTGGCCCCAGGGGACTGGAGCTGAGAAGTGGCCACCCCCTTGGATGAAACGTGGGCTCAGTTTGCTCCAGTCCCTACCCAGAGGCTGAATTCTTTCGTATTATCAGCCAGGTCCCTTCAGGCACTGGGATCCCCCCTCCAAGTCTAAGTATCCTCAGAGACACTATTGGGTTTTCGATATTTTGGCCACAGCCACTCTCTTGTAATCATCAGCTCCCCTTCATCTTCAGCAGCCCCCTAAGAAAGCTCTGTGGAGCCAGGAAAGACAGTTTGAAAAGTGCACTTTAATCCACTCTTCTCATTTTACAGATAGGCAAACTGAGGCCTAGAGAGGGGAAGGGACATTCCATTCATTAGGCTGTATCCTTTCTGACAAGATGCTCATATCAGCTGATCTTTGGAAAGCTACTGGTGCTGATAATGGCAGGAAAAGGCGAATAGGGAATCAGTGCTTTCCTCCGTGAGCTGTTTGCTGGTTCCTAGGAGCTGTGCAGGCCCACCCTGGTGAGCTATGCCATGCTCAGGCTCAGAGCCAGCTAATCACTTAGGCATGTGCCAGCAGAACTGAACTCTGGAGGGGAGTTGCCCAGCAGAAAACAGCCTGGGGACAGAGGCTCTCCCCATGTCCCAGCTCAGTCTGAAGTCCTCCTCCAGCCCTGATGATGTTGCAAGAGGTTAACACACCTGCCATTTTGCTGTGGGAAATTATGGTACTCCTATTGTGGGCAGAGACACATTTCAGTCATTCCACTGGGTTCCACATTGATATGTGCCCGATATGTGCCAGGAATGTGAATGCTGCGGGGGTTCACTGATGGGTTTTACTGAATATGAATGAGGGCTGTAGTTTCAGGCTGTCCTGAGTTCCAGCCCTGGCTCTGTAACTTCCTGGCTGTGTGACCTTCAGCAACCACCCTAGCCTTTCTGTGCCTCACTTTCTTCATCTGTAAATCGGGATGATAGGAATAGGACATAATTCCTAGGACTGTCTTGGGGATTCAATGAGATCATTTTTTGGCATATACTAAGAAAATGAACACAGTAGAATTTGGGGTTTTTTTCTTGTTTATTTTTCTCCACTGCACTTATCAGAAGCTGATATTTTTTATTTGCATCTTTGCTTACCATCCGTCTTACTAAATGACTCTCCATAGAGAAAAGCCTTGTCTGTCTTGATCCCCTCTGCTTCCCTGTCTAGAACAATGCCTGGCACAAGTAGGTACTCCATAAATATTTGTCTGCTGAATGAATTGCTGTCTTTCATATTTCTACTCTAAATGCCATTCCGATGATGTGCCCTGCCTTGGAGTAGCCCAAAGTCCTGTGGACTCCAGCAAGAGCCACCCTGACCTCCACAGTCAGATGTTCACAGCAGCGCTGGGCACCAACTCTGAATGTCACCAGCTGGGCTCATTGCCTTGCCCTGACAAATGGCACTTATGGGACTTCCCGTGGACAGAGCTGTAGCAGGGGAAAGTGAGTTGGTGCCTGAAGAAAGTGGATCGAGAGGCTGAGTTCTTAAATTCAAGGGCCCTGCACCAGTAGCAAGGGGGCCCAACTGAGGGGACATGGAGCCCTCACCCCGAGGACATTGCTTTGGAAGAGGATGCCTGGGTGGTGCAATTACCTCGTGGCATACTGAGATGGGGATTCGTGCATCCTGCATTCATTGGGAAACAAATTGAATTTCTCGAAGAGACAGAGCTTTGCAAAATGTAAAGCGCTGCAGGAAGCAATATACATGGAAAGGTCAGGAAAGAGAGCCGATCTGTTTGCTGAGTGTGGGCTGTACTTCCAAACCCGGCCAAAGTCAACGCGCAGCCCCTGGAGGTGGCACAGTTTGGGGACCCCTTGGATAGGCGTGCACTCGGGGAGGCTGGGAAGCCAGAGAGGAATGGACCAAAGTTTCTTCGGGTGTCTGCAGAACCCAGGGCCGCCCGCACAGCTTGCCTCTTCTCTTCCCGCCCCGGCCTGCACGCGTGAAATCTGCAAATTCCCCTTTCAACTGCTGCACGCGCTCGTTCAACTTCGCCCTGGCTAGAATCGGGATAACCGTCCCGATGATTATATAACTTTCCGAGTTCAGGAAAGAGAAATCCAAGGGATAGAAATGATGAAATTTTCTTTGTGGACGGATTTTTTACCCCCAAAGTAAAGTTACAGAAGTGCACAAAAATATATATATACAAATACCCATACACCCACCACTCGCAAAGAGTAACTGTTACATTTTGACTTATCTGGAAGAGGGTTTTTTCTTTTTAGTTACCAAATAAACCTTTCTCTTCTCCCAAGTTCCAGTATATCTGAATCCAAAATAAGTAAACCTTCTTTTATTTATTATTCTCCTTTTTCATCCTCACCCCAGATTTATCTTAAAGGGTAAATTCCAGGACCCCCGAAATCCGTCGGTGAGTTCCCACATGGCCAGGTCTGCAAACATCTAGCCTCAATGTACAAGATCCAGCGATGGCCGCAACCGGCAGTATGCACAGCTGCATTTCCTCCCCCAACCCCAACTCCCGCGTGCAACTTTGCAACTCACGCTCCGGCCCGGTGTCGGGGGCGGGCCTATTTATTCGGCCCGTTTGGCGGAAGGATCCCGCGCGCGGACGCAGTTGAGCTAACCATCTCCGCCCCGCCCCGCGCCCTGGCCCCGCCCCCTGGCCCCGCCCCCTCCCGCGCCCGGGCCCCGCCCCCTCCCGCGCGCCCTATGGCCCATAAAGAAGTCCCGGCCGGGCCTCTGCACTCCCCGCGCGCATCCGTGCGCCGCCCGAGGCTGTCTAAGGAGTCGGCGGCCATTTTGTTCTTCTCGTGGTTCCGGTGGGGAGAGAAGGAGGAAGCAGGGAGCGGGGCGGTAGGGGGGGGACCCGCCGCGGCTGCTGCCACCGCCGCCACCACCGCCTCTGCTCGTGGCGTGGGAAAGGAGGTGTGAGTCCCGGGCGCGAGCCGGCGGCGGCGCCGCTGCGGGAGGGTCGGCGGTGGGAAGGCGATGGCGGATTTAGACAAACTCAACATCGACAGCATCATCCAACGGCTGCTGGAAGGTAAGGGGGGCGGCGGGCGGCTGAAGGGGGAGGCGGGCCCGAGGGCGGCAGGCGGCCCCGGGGGCTCGAGGGAGGGGAGTTGGGAGGCCGGTTGGGCTTGCAGCACCGTGGGGAGTGAGCTCCTCGAGTTGGCCCACGGGCCGGGGGCTGCAGCTGGAGGGAGGTCAGCCCGGGATCCCCAACTTGTCGCCAGCCGCGGACCCTCCAGGCTCCGCTCATTCATTGCACGAGGATGCAGGCTTCTTCCCGGCCGTGGAATTTGAAAACTCCGCTCCCCACCCCCACGTTTCCCGCCTCTACTCGTTTGCCCCCGCACACCAGACGGGTCTTTGGAGCGATTGTTGGGCTGGGGGCCCCAGTCCAGCCTCCTGGACGGCGTGCGCCGTACTGTGCGAGATGGACTTTTCGGTGCTTGTCCTCACGGAAGGCAGTTTGATGAGGGCGTGAGTTCCACCGGGTTTGGGGGCTCTTTTCCTGCTTGCTTTTATTTTTCGTGGCTCTGGGGTCTTGGGGGGCCCATTTCTTGTTACTTGGTAACAAGCGTTCATGTCTCAAGAGGTGTGAGAACCTGTCTTCGCCTGCCCTCCAAATCCTTTTAAGTTACTCTAATCTTGGAGAGGTCTCCGCGCTCTTTTCCTGAACGTGCATCTGAACAGGAAGTCAGCAAGGCTGACGATATCGTTATCTTTCCAATGTGCCAGGCTCTGTCTTAAGCACTTTGCGTCCATGAAATTATTACTGTAATAATCATAACTGACGCTTCTAAAGCGCCTACTGTGTGTCAAGCATTCTTTGAGCACTTAACACAGATTTCATATTCTCCCACCCATTGCAAGATATTTGCATTTTTTTTGTTTTTGTTATTTTACAGAAGAAACTGAGATGAAGTCACTTAACCAAGGTCACACAGTTAGTGAGTTGGGTTTCAAACCCAGATAGCCGGGAGCTAGTAGAACTCGCTACAGACAACACTGAAGGAAGGGGGCCAGTGGTTTAGTAAAGGTTAATAGAAAGGTTTAAATTTCGGCTCATCTGAGACTTGTGAGGTGCCTGGCAATTGATTCATGTTGATGTGGGAGAGGGGTGAGGTTCAGCTTTTAAAGACGGAAGCTGAAATGAGCTGCTTTCAGATTCAAGGGCATGTCAACAGATGCTAACATCTTATCCAAGACTTTGTAAGAATTCGGTCATATCCCCTAACTTGGACACTTCATAATGGGAACTTGGCAGTTTTAGCTGCTTTTTGCGTTTATGTAGTCCTAAAATATTACTGGACTATAAATGCTGTGAGTGGTGGAGTCGAGGGCATGACAGCTCTGGTGTTAGAATTTGCAGATCTTTTAAAGTAAGTTATTAAAATGAAACTCTGAAAATATCTCGTCCGTTTCTTAATCTGTGCCTTCTTTTCCTTTTATACTGTCTTTAAAAAAAAACACTAAATGTCATTAAGGACCCCTGAAATGCTCTTGAAATGTTATTGCAGGTGAAAACCTTGTGTTGTAGTTGAAAACCTTGTCATTCCTTTAATGTCAGGTATTTATATAAGAACCGTATTTTTTCATGCTAGTTAATATAGTTCTTTAATTTATTTGAGGCAGCAGTTGGTCAGAAACTGATTAAAATAGTTTGCTGTAAGAAAAGAATTTTTTGTTAAATATTTTCTTTCTAAATTTTAAAATTCTGCTTATCTCTGTAGGGATATGTGTGCCTTTATTTCTCTGAGGAAACAGGAAAAGTTGGAATTTACATGGATTAGAAACATTAGAATTTTAAGATCTTCTAAGGCTTGCTAATTTAAGTTCTGGTTTGCCCATAACTGCCTCTGTATTCATAAACAGCTTTTGTTAATTTTAATCATTACAATCCAAATAAGTAGTTTGCCTGGTAAATAATGATACATCTAAAATGAGATCATTGTGTCTTAATAGTTCCTCTTGTTATGTGGCACTTGAAAACCAGGTATTCTTATATTTCTTTTTTTGCTGAAATTAATAAAGCAGTGCATTTTAATGCCTTGGGAATAGGCTAACTGCAAAGTATACTTAAATTTCCTTTTTTCTCGTGGCTGTTAAATTGGCAGAGAAACATTTGAAGATGATCCATTGAGGATATGTAGATATCTAAGTTAAATGATGTTGGTAATACATTCTGTGCTTTACAAGTTTTTTATTTTAAAAAAATTAAATGTAATAATTTAAAGTACAAATGAGAGACTCACTGTGTTGCCCAGGCTGTTCTCAAACTCCTGGTTTCAAGCAATCCTCCCACTTCGGCCTCCCTGGGTTCTGGGGTTATAGTCATGAGCCACCACGCCCGGCCTAAATTTTGTGCTTTTCGTAATGCCCCCAAAACCTTTTTTTTTTTTTTCCCCTAAATACTTTAAGATGTAAGTATATCTGAAAGTAGAGGCAATATGACTTTTGTGACCTTGGTAGACTTTTTCACGTATTCAGAATTGATTTTTTAAGCTTGAGAACAGTATAAGCTAGTTGAGAAGTAGCTCAGTAATAGTACTAAAAAGCTAACTGAAAAGTGAAGTCTTAAGAAAAACAGCATGTTGGTTTAGATCTTAGTCACTAACTTTGCAGTTCTTTTCTTTTCTGAACTCCCGAATGTTTCTGTAAGTAAGGTATCACCTCTGCAACCCACCATGGATGCTTTTATCCAAACTCTGCCTTGCTGATGATAAAACCTTAAGGTTGTTAACTCCTTAGTGTAACCGACAGTAAAACGGCATTTTGAGAGAAAATAAGCCAGCTGTTGATTTGGTCTGATATATTGAAGAAAAGTGGGATTTGGGGCAGTTTTACTTTGTAAATGACCTCCTTCAAGGAGCCATGGTGGCTAGCATTTTTCTTGCACAGCAGGTGGTTGTAATACTTCACATCTTGGTTTGCAAGAAGCATCTTTGCTTTGAGGAAGGCCATTGTCAAACTGCAAGACCATGTCAGGTTCTGCAGAATTGCCTGACTTGTTTTAGTGATTTAAATACGACCTCTGCCCTGGCTCACAGAAAGTGCTTACACATTTAATCCTCTGATATATAAGGGTTTTCTGAAGGTAGGGAGTGTTCAGATATTCTGAAACTCTAAGATTGTTTAAATAACCCGTGTGTTCAACTTTTTGGTGCAGTATAAAATGTTCATATTCTGATGGTTAGCCGTCCCTGGTCCTAAAGATAATAAAGGACAAACATAATGGTTTAAAAAGGGGAAGCTTTCTTAATATGCTAACCAAAAAAACAAAAGTAATCTTTCCTAATGAACATCTGTAATTATTTAATTTTTTATTTTATTTTGGAGACAGTCTTACTCTGTCACCCAGGCTGGAGTGGAATCCCGGCTCACTGCAACCTCCACCTCCTGGGTTCAAGCGATTCTCGTGCCTCAGCCTCCCAGGTAGCTGGGATTAACAGGCACACACCACCACGCGCAGCTAAGTTTTTTTATTTTTAGTAGAGACGAGGTTTCTCCATGTTGACCAGGCTGGTCTCAAACTTGTGACCTCAAGTGATCTGCCCACCTCAGACTCCCAAAGTGCTGGGATTACAGGCATGAGCCACGGTGCCCAGCCTGTAATTATTTGTTTACAGAGCAGGTAATTTTTACACTCACATCCAAGTTGTCAATTTCTAATTCCCTCATTGATAAGAACTCTGGTGTTAGCCCTTGCCCTTCCTTCCCATGAGCATGTTGGTTGTATGCCCATTTCCTCTCCTCCTAGGCAAGGCAGGAAAGCTCTGTTGGAGACAGATGATCTGCAGCTTGCAGGAGTTCTTTGTTAAATCACAGCATTGAAAAAGGATTACTCTCCTTGTGCCCGCAGTGCCCTCTTGCCTGTCAGTAGCAGGAGGCAGCAGTGAAATCTAACAGAATTGTGTGTGACATTGTTGTGCTTGGGGGGGTGGATGTGACACACAGGAGCAGAGTCCTGGGCATTCCTCCTCAGAACTGGGCAAATGGACATGCAGTTGTGGCCCAGCAGTGGTCAGCTGTGGAAATTAGTGAGTTGATTTGATGTCTTTATAATCTGTAACCTGTTGTGCAGAATCGCGGTACTAGTCAGCCCACTTGACTAGGTGAGGATCTCTGATTGTGAAGCAGGGAAATTATTGATATTATGTGGACTTCACCATTTAACTTAATTTACAATCAAGGCCGTTAGTTGACCTTAGAGATTGAAATATGAAGGAGATAATATTCTGGGTGTCAGTCGCTTTGTAGATAAAGAACTGGAAAGTCATTCAAGACCAAGAAGGAAAGATTTCATTTCCATGGAGCTTATGGTCCAGGACATAGTTTGAGTTTAACATTTTAAGGTCATACCTCTGTATCCAAAGCATCAAAAACAGATGATTTATTTATGGATATTGGTGATTTGTCTGAAATCTCCAGCTTCCCCACTTCACTGGGGTTTACTCTCATCCCTCATCTAGAAGGGAGTGGTTGTCACCGACAGTAAAGCTTACAGCAAATGAAAACTCAAAATGTAGGGTCAGATGTAGAGTCTACTCAGTGATATATTACCAAAATGTGTTCTTAGACTGTGGAAAATTGAAGTTTTTAATGGATTGGCTTTACTCTAGTTGTAGAAAACTCAAGATGCTTTATTGAGAACAGTAAACAGTGTTTTGCAGCTACATCCTATCTGTCTTGAAAAAAATGATGTCACTTTTATTTATTTTTTACTGGGTCTCACTTTGTCCCCAGGCTGAAGACCTGAACTCCTGGGTTCAAGCGATTCTTCCTTCTCATCCTCCTGGCTAGCTGAATCTGCAGGCACACACCACCACACCTGGCTAATTTTTTTTTTTCTTTTTCTTTTTTTCTTAAAGACGGGGTGTTGCCTAGGCTGTTCTTGAACTCCTGGCCACAAGCAATCCTCCCCCCTCAGCCTCCGAAAGTGCTGGGATTACAGGCGAGAGCCACAGCTCCCTGCCTTGGTGTCACTTTTCAATGCCCGAAGTATAACCCCATCGGTTAGGAAAGTCAGGATGGGGAGAGGGCAGGGTGTGGAAACAATTGTGATAAATCAGAACATGGAAGACATCCTGCTGGTGACTTTGCAGAGAAACTAAAGGATTCTTTTTTTTTTTTTTTTTTTGAACTTTTGTCACCTAGGCTGAAGTACGGTGGCAAGATTTTGGCTCACTGCAGCCTCCGCCACCCGAGTTCAAGCGATTCTTCTGCTTCAGCCTCAGTTGTTGAGTAGCTGGGACTACAGGCACATGCCACCATGCCCTGCTAATTTTTGTATTTTTAGTAGAGATGGGCTTTTACCATGTTGGCCAGGCTGGTCTCGAACTCCTGACCTCAGCTGATCCACCCACCTCGGCCTCCCAAAGTGCTGGGATTACAGGCATTAGACACCGTGCCCGGCCCAAAGGATTCTTAATATACTTTTTGCAGAAAAGAACTCAGTTGTTTATGGGAATGCTTAATGTTGGAAATACTTGCTTTTTGTTTTGATTTGAGTCTTCTTTTCCTAAATCTGTCAAATATCATGAGGCTGTTGATTCACTGAAGTGAATATGATGTGGCATATTGTTAAAATTATCACCTACTTTTTAACAGGATTATTTTAAAACAGCAAAATCTTCGTTGACTTATTTTTATACCACTCGTGCCTTTCTTGGGTTCTGAAACTTCATTAGAATTCAGCTAGGGCTTTTTTAGTGTGTGCTATTTCTTTAATATGTTTTTCTTTAAACAATTAAGGGGCCTTTCTGTGGCAAGGAAAATACTTTTTTATTCCTCATAAATAATCTGAAACTTGTCTTAAATTTCCTTCCATAGTTTCCATCTTTGCTTTGCTTGTTGCCAGCAACTTTCAAAAGTTGATATTGCTTATGAGAAAGAGCTGGTGTTGTAAATAATCACCAATGCTATTTTATTTATTTTTTTGAGATAGGGTCTCACTCTGTGGCCCAGGCTGGAGTGCAGTGGCATGATCTCAACTCAGTGCAGCCTCTACTTCCCAGGCTCAAGTGATCCTCCCATCTTAGCCTCCCGAGTAGCTGGGATTACAGGCGCATGCCACCATGTCCAGCTATATTTTGTATTTTCGGTAGAGACTGGATTTCACCATGTTGGCCAGGCTGGCCTCGAACCCCTGAGCTCAAGTGATCCTCCCACCTCAGCCTCCCAAAGTGCTGGGATTATAGGCCCGAGCCACCACACCTGGCTGCTATTCTTTTATAATTCAAATTTTTACCAGTTTGTTTTCAATAAAAATGTGTGGAAGTTTTTATAATATGCTCATGCCAGTGATTTGCCAGAAAAATAGATCAGATACATTTCTACAGAGCAACCTTTGCTTTTAATGGTAATAATACATTTTCCTGAATCTCCCTTTCTAGCCAGATAAAGAAATATTGATACTTCTACTGAAGAGTCACATCCTTAGGTCGAATTTGGTGTTGCTTTTTTATTGTTGTTTGTTTTGAGACGGATTTTTTTTTTTTTTTTTTTTGAGCCCATGTTTTTTTTTTCCCCGGGCTGGAGTGTGATGGTGCCATCTGGGCTCGCTGCAGCCTCCGACTCCCGGGTACAAGTTCAAGTGATTCTTCTGCCTCAGCCTCCCAAGTAGCTGGGATTACAGGTGCCTGCCACCACGCCCGGCTGATTTTTGTGTTTTTAGTGCAGACGGGGTTTACCATGTTGGCCAGGCTGGTCTCGAACTCCTGACCTCAGGTGATCTGCCTGCCTCGGCCTCCTAGAGTGCTGGGATTACTGGCATGAGCCACCACGCCCGACCGAAACAGAGTTTCTTTCTTGTTGACCAGGATGGAGCGCAGTGGCACAATCTCAGCTCACTGCAGCCTCCACCTCCCGGGTTCAAGTGATTCTCGTGCCTCAGCCTCCTGTGTAGCTGGGATTACAGGCGTGCGCCACCATGCCCAGCTAATTTTTGTAGAGATGGAGTTTCACCATGTTGGCCAGGCTGGTCTCAAACTCCTAACCTCAGGTCATCCACCCTCCTCAGCCTCCCAAAGTGTTGGGATTACAGGCATGAGCCACCGCACCTGGCCTTCTCCTTTGGTTTTGAAGTTCAATGTAGAACAGATTCTTAATTGGGAGGGTGGTATGGTGGATGCACCAGTAGATCTAGCATGCGTCCTCGTGTCCTTAAGCTCTGTGACTTTGGACCAAGTCATTGTAAAATGGGAGATGACAGTGCCTGATTTCCTAGGATTGTTGACAGGATTGAATGGCAATATAAAGCCCTTAGTACAGTGCCTAGTGGATAAGTGCTCAGTAAATGTCAACTACAGTGAGTAAATAACTGTTTGATGGACATTGAAAATAGTGAAGTGGGCTGGGCGCGGTGGCGCCCACCTGTAATGCCAGCTACTTGGGAGACTGAGGCAGGAGAATCACTTGAACCCAGGAGGTGGAGGTTGCAGTGAGCCACGATCATGCACCACTGCACTCTAGCCTGGCAACAGAGTGAGACTCCATCTCAAAAAAAAAAAAAAAGAAAGAAAGAAAAACATAGTGATGTGAATTTGTATGCTTTTGGCTGATATGGCAACTTTTTTTTTTTTTTTTTTTGAGATGGAGTCTCACTCTGATGTCCAGGCTGGAGTGCAGTAGCACGATCTCAGCTCACTGCAACTCCGCCTCCCGGGTTCAAGCGATTCTTCTGCCTCAGACTCCACAGTAACCAGCCACCACGTCCAGCCTGATATGACAACTTTTAAGAACTCTCCGATGTTCACTTGGACTGCCAAGCCCCATAAGCCCCATTTGAAATCTCTGTTAGACAATTGAATGTGAAAATTAAGAGTAATTCTAGATTTTCATACTTTGAAAAATACTCCAATAAAGCCTGGTAAGCAAAAGGCACTATTGTTTTGTAATTTTATAGCACAGAAACATGCTTTTTGCTCATCAAAAGTATATAGTCTGGGCTGGGCACAGTGGCTCACACTTGTAATCCCAGTACTTTGGGCGCCGAGGCAGGCAGATCACCTGAGGTCGGGATTGCGAGACCAGCCTGACGAATATGGAGAAAACCCCGTCTCTACTAAAAATGCAAAATTAACTGGACGTGGTGACACGTGTTTATAATCCCAGCTACTTGGGAAGCTGAGGCGGGATAATTGCTTGAACCTGGGAGGTGGAGCTTGTGGTGAACCGAGGTCACGCCATTGCACTCCAGCCTGGGCAACAAGAGTGAAACTCCATCTCTAAATAAATAAATATATAGTCTGGAATGTATGTTTAATTCTAATGCTACCAGTCAACACTACTTAAAGATTTATCCAGATTTCAGTCATGCAACAGATTTTGAGCACCTGCTGTTTGCTGGCTATGGCTTGTGTACACTACAGAGCAGGGCTATTGCTGTGGGTTTTACTGCAGTGGGTTTGCATTCTACCAGTGGGGCCAGATGAGCCGGCAGAAGCAAACTGGCAAGTATAAAACAAATACAAGCATGGTGGAGGTGGGGGTGGTGGGTAGTGACCTGATGTTGAGAGAGCCTTTCAAAAAGCATGCAGCAGGCCTGTGAGGGGAGAGAAGATGGATGAGAGAAGCTTTTCTCCAGGGTGAAGTGTGGTGTCTGTGGTGTCTGAAGGCTGAGCAGCTGTATAATAACGGATGGAAGATGGTTTTGGCAGTTTCTATCTTTATATAACTTTTTTCCTTCCGCTAATTGTAGGGAATTTAAGAAGCTTTCAGACCATGTTTGTTGATGTTTTTCATAAGCACCATTCTTTAAATATGAGTCTTTATTTGTTCTGAAAAAGCTGCATCTAATCTTAATATTAAGAGTCATTTTTAAGTCCAGGTACAGTGGCTCATACCTGTAATCTCAGCACTTTGTGGGGGCCACAGCAAGAGGATCACTTGATCCTGGAAGGTTGAGGCTGTAGTGAGCTAGGATCATGCACTCCAGCCTGGGCACCAGACTTCTTCCAAAAAGAGGAAGAATTTTTAAATTGTTGGTAGTATTGCTTTTGCTTTTTTACTGATCTCTGAATGTCCCCACCCAGAGGACAAACAGAGAAACAGAATAAAGGAGTTAAAACAATATGAACTATGTTCAAAGGTGACAATGGAGAGCTTCCAAAGCCAAAAAAAAAAAATTGTTAGCAACATTGATTTCATCTGATGGCATTGACTAAATACAATAGCATTCATACAACAAAGCCTGCCATTATATGGTATGAGCCAATTATCACAGAAATATTCTCCTGGAAGACTTAAAGTCAGCTATTCATTCATAAGTGTGGGACTCTGCTGAAAAAAATTCACGTTGAAACCAGAAGCTTCTAGGATTTCTTTCCTAGCCAAAAATAAAGCTCCCTGCTGGGCATTGTGCCCAAGTTTTTGGTTAACTTGTGGTGAAATCACTAATGATTGGCATTTTCTGGCCAATGAAGCAGGGATCCCATCTTTCACAGGGAGTATTTCTTGAGTCCTAACTCTGTTATGTATGTCTGGAGAGAAAAAGAAAATCACTTATGGAAAAAACAGTATTTGTTGCTCAGTTGCTGTTTTATTAAATATGCATCTGTTTCATATATTTCCTCAAAGACTATCATTACTATGCTTTTATTGCTTCTTGTATAACATTTTTATCATAATGAGACTTAGTTACATATTTTGGGGTCCAAAAGTGAACTTTATAACTGTAAAATTAAGGTACATTTAGCAGTTTAGTGCTACTTTATCTGTATCTAATGACTGTCCAATCTGTTACAACTGGAACAAAAACAGAAAATTTCTTTCCCCCAACTACCTACCTGCTGACAAGTGAGCTCTGTTGCAAAGTTTGTACTTTGGTAGAAGAACCCTAAGTGCTCTGGTGGTGTGGATGCCCCATGCTGTGCAGTGATTTCTTTCTCCCATTATTACCTTATCTGTTCAAATTATTAGGAAACGTGCTTTCTTACAGTATAGCACATGACTGACATCCTTTGCTACAGACGTGAGCATAAACACAAATGCAGGCCCCGAAATTGCATGGCAAAATAAGTACAACGAACCAACATTTTCTTTTTTTTTTTTTTTTTTTTTTTTTTTGAGATGGAGTCTTGCTCTGTTGCCCAGGCTGGAGTGCAATGGCGCAATCTCCGCTCACCGCAACCTCTGCCTCCCTGGTTCAAGCGATTCTCCTGCCTCAGCTTCCCGAGTAGCTGGGATTACAGGCATGTGCCACCACATCCGACTAATTTTTGTATTTTTTTTAGTAGAGACGGGGTTTCACCATGCTAGCCAAGTTGGTCTCGAACTCCGACCTCAGGCAATCCACCCGTCTCAGCCTCCCAAAGTACTGGGATTACAGGCATGAATCACTGCGCCCAGCCAACATTTTCTTAATGAAATGAAAACAACACTAACATTTGTTCATAGGTAAATTAAATCAGAGATTCTCAGGAGGAAATACCCATGGTTCCATGGTCCTCTGAAAAACACCGATGGAGAAGGTTCTGAGTATTTCCAATCCTGTTTCTTTCCTTTTCTTTTCTTTTTTTTTTTTTTGAGACAGAGTCTCACTGTGTCGCCAGACTGGAGTGCAGTGGCACAACCTTGGCTCACTGCAACCTCCGCCTCCCAGTTGAAGCAATTCTCCTGCCTCAGCCTCCCAAGTAGCTGGGATTACAGGTGCACGCCGTGTTGGCCAGGATGGTCTTGATCTCTTGACCTCATTATCTGCCCGCCTCGGCCTCCCAAAGTGCTGGGATTACAGGCATGAGCCACTGTGCCTGGCCTCCAATCCTGTTTCTAACAGCATTCGCACAGACAGGATGGCCCCTTTTTTTGGAATACTATTAAAGAAGTCTTACTTGGTATCGAAGATGCAATTAAATCTTGTCTAATATTTTAAGATTCTAATTAGACATTAAAACCATGTTTATTATAAGTGTCCTGAAAATGAAGCCACTCAGAGAAAGCTAGTTAAACCATGTTTTTGCCCATTTATCTAAATCTTGTATTGTATTTTGTATTTTGGCTTCATTAGACTAATTGCAGTTTTTCTCTTCTGCAGTGAGAGGGTCCAAGCCTGGTAAGAATGTCCAGCTTCAGGAGAATGAAATCAGAGGACTGTGTTTAAAATCTCGTGAAATCTTTCTCAGTCAGCCTATCCTACTAGAACTTGAAGCACCACTCAAAATATGTGGTAAGTTTGGGGCACACAAGTTATCTTTGGTTACGTGATTGATTAACTGAGTCAAGAATATGTTGACGACCTTGTATTAGCTAGCTGAATCATTCTCCTGTTTGTGAATAGCTTGGAACTACTAAAAATTAAGTTAAATAGTAGCTTTAGAATAAATACCTCTAATGGACTTAGTTTACTTAGATATACTTCAGATTTTTTAAAAAAATATTTTGCTGGAGGAATAAACATTGCAGAAGAAAAAATGAAACTAAGAATGGAGAGCCAAGGAAAGGTCTGAACTACATGGATGTATAGGAATATGTTTTAAGTTTAAAGCAACACTGGTTATAACTAAAAGTAGAACTTCCTTGATGTTGATTTTGTGGTTCTGTTTTCTGCATAATAGAAGCAGATAATTTGTGTTTTAACTCAATGTAAAACTAAACTTTTTTCATTTGAGTAATATATTCTTATATTTGCATTTATAAAACTTTGTGTTCATGTTTTTAAAAGTAAAATGTTCTTTGGCGTTATCTAGCAGGGAGAAATTGAAAGCTAAATGCATTGATGGGTGGGGGGTGGGGGTCGTGTGTATGTGTGTATGTGCTTTGTTCAGACGGGGCCAAGGCTCACTAGAAGTGCAGCAGTTCTGCTGACACAGTACCCAGAGACTGAGCTATCAGATCTGATATTGATCAGTCATCCTGAAAGGAATACCATGTTACTTGGCAAGAAGGCATGCCTGGACACAATAACCCTTTCCACAGAATAAATTCTTAATTAGTTGAATTTTGTGTGAAGTTCTGGACATACACATATACTTAAAAATTTTATTAAGCTCAATTGAACTAAATATGATGCCAGATTGGAAATTACTTAGTGTTGGCTGTCCAATTAAACTCTCATTACTAGAGGTCAATGCCATTGTACAATGAATTTTTAAAGAATTTCTTTCCAAAGCTTTGTTAGTGGATTGAGCTGTAAGTATGGGAACACTGTGTAACAAAATTCTTGCTTCTAGGTGACATCCATGGGCAATACTATGATTTACTGCGACTTTTTGAGTACGGTGGTTTCCCGCCAGAAAGCAACTACCTGTTTCTTGGGGACTATGTAGACAGGGGAAAGCAGTCATTGGAGACGATCTGCCTCTTACTGGCCTACAAAATCAAATATCCTGAGAATTTTTTTCTTCTCAGAGGGAACCATGAATGTGCCAGCATCAACAGAATTTATGGATTTTATGATGAATGTAAGTACTTTTCTATATCTCAGGAAGTTATTGAAATTAAGATATTTATCATAAACAATTATCACGTACTTCTGTTACGAATTGTGAGTTTGGATGCAGTGGTATCATCTCTCATGTTTTCTATTTCATCAACTTGTTTTTAACTTAGCTTTTTAGGGAGGTGGGGGAACAGAGTCTCACTCTGCTGCCCAGGCTGGAGTGCAGTAGCACCATCTTACCTCATTGCAACCTCTGCCTCCCAGGCTCAAGCGATCCTCCTGCCTCGGCCTCCCAGGTAGCTAGGACTGCAGACATGTATCACCACGCTTAGCTAATTCATGTATTTTTTTGAAGAGATGGGGTTTCACCTTGTTGCCCAAGCTGATCTGAAACTCCTGGACTCAAGGAATCTGCCCACCTAGGCCACTCAAAAGTCCTGGGATTACTGGCGTGAGCCATGGCGCCCAGCCAGTTTTTTCTCTCTTGGGTAGAAAAAGAACACTGCCGCTGTAATAAAATAAGGTCTTGGATTCTTTTATAATGTGATGATCAGATTAGGAAGTAATGATCATGGTAGTGGTTTCTTTAAGATATAAATTGTTGTATTCACAGATAACTTAATTCTTGGTAGAAATCTGAGAACCATTCCAAATAGTTTTAAGCAACTTTATTATGTAATTTCATTCCATAAAATTAATCTGTTGAAAGTATACAATTCAGTGATTTGTAGTAAATTTATAGTTATGCGACCATCTCACTGTAGCCCCCAGTCAACCACTAATCTACTTTTTGTCTTTGCTAGAGAACATTGCATGCAAATGGAATCCTGCAATATGTAAATAATTAGTTTTTGAAATTATTACAGTTTTTCTTCTCTGGCATAACTGCACCCAGGAAGAATGGCAATAACTTTCCTAAAACTCAAATGTGCTGAATTATTTTTACAGTATTTTACGCATTTTGTGACTCATTTTGGATTGTTTATTTAAAGGTGCACTTTGATTTGACTATTGACAAAACACAGTTCTTAAAGCTTTGCAAATAGGCTGTGCGCAGTGGCTCACGCCTGTAATCCCAACACTTTGGGAGGCCACAGCAAGTGGATCATGAGGTCAAGAGATCGAGACCATCCTGGCCAACATGACGAAAGCCCATCTCTACTAAAAATACAAAAATTAGCCAGGCGTGGTGTCAGATGCCTGTAGTCCCAGCTACTTGGGAGACTGAGGCAGGAGAATCGCTTGAACCCGGGAGTCGGGTTCAGTGAGTCGAGATCACACCACTGTACTCCAGCCTGGGTGGCAGAGTGAGACTCCGTATCAAAAAAAAAAGCTTTGAAAGTAATCAGTTTGATAAAGGGTTTTATGTCAGAAAAGGTTTTGAATCTTTACCTTCACTTTCCTTTTGTGCTTATTTCTGCCAGGAGGGGTTTCAGGTTTGGAGTGAAGGGGTGGTTAAGGAACTTCAGGTAGTTGGCATTTGCTAATATGATTATAGGGAGATCAGCAAAGTGTTGTCCCTGTGGCCCTCCCCTAGACCACATCCTAACTTAGAGTCTCCAGATGTGGTGTTTTTCCATCTCAATTCACATAGATGTAGTGAGCTAGCACATTTGTTAGAAGTGCATCCTAGAAAGATTATATTCACAGACCGAGCCCTTCTACTACCACCCTTTCCCACAACTGGATGTTTGCTTGGTCTGTGTCCTTGAGATCCAGCTGGTAAGATGGGGTGGCAGGAATCATCGGGGACAAAAATTCTGTAGGTTCTGGACTGACTGATACCATTGAACCTGTACAGGAAAGATACTCGATATTAACAGGGATTCTGTGTCAAAGAAGTACCAGTAAGCCAGTTACTACTCCTTAGGTAGTGAAATACAAGGCAGATGTGGTGGGTTTTTTGTTGTTGTTGTTGTTGTTTGTTTTTGAGACAGAGCCTTAAGCTGGAGTGCAGAGGTGGGATCATAGTTAACTACAACCTGTAATTTCTGGGCTCAAGCAGTCCTTTCACCTCAGCCTTCCTAAGTGCTGGGATTACAAGCATGAGCCACCACACCCAGCCAACATTGTGTTTTGGATACTTATTCCAAGTGTTACTCTTGAGTTAAGAAAGGGTTCCTTTTACATAACTGTTAGCCCAGCAAATACTTTCCATGTTTGCACTGATGAATTCAAATCCAGTTGACCTCATTGTTGTGACTTCTATCCTAATGTAATGATACTAGCTGCATCAATTTCAGTTTCTACTCAATGCAGAGGCCTTTAAAATGACTTAGAAGATCAGTGTTGGTTGGTATCAGTTTCGGCTCCTGTTTGATCATCAACACAGTTTATAGATCCTTGTGTTCAAGCTTCCTCTCTCCCATCAGGCAGATATAATTTGCCATCCAGTCTACTTGTGGGCATAAAAGTGCCCTTGACATAGGTGGCTTCTGGTTGAAGGCTTGCAGACATTTAATATATATATAATATATATTAATTTTATTAAAATGAAAAGTTATATTCAAATGTTGATTTTCATGGGACAATTTAAAAACCACTGCCTGTTTTCCAGGTACATAAGTACTTTATACTACCATTTCTTTTTGTTGTTGTTTAAATTTTGCAAATGTGATGGAAAGGCTGAGGTGTATGTTGTTGGGTAAAACAGGAGTGTTTGTTGATCCGTTTCTGCTACCGGAGCTGTCTGATGTACAGTAATGGGAAACAGCATTACAGGTTATGGCTCAGAATCTTAGGATTTGGAAGCTAGACGATTACCCTGGTTAACCCTTTCAGGACCCAGATGTTCCTAGTGGTCTGAGGTGGCCTTAGGGAGGAAATGAAGAGAGAAGAGAAAGAGACAGCCCTAAGCTTAAAGTGCTAAGAGGCAAAAGGAGGAAACAAACTGATTTTTGATGGAGAGGCCAGCAGAAATCGGCAAGAGAAGAAACTGGAGTTTGTGGCATAACTAAAGAATCAAAGGCCGGGCATGGTAGCTCATGCCTGTAATCCCAGTACTTTGGGAGGCCAAGGTGGGTGGATCACTTGAGGTCAGGAGTTCAAGACCAGTCTGACCAACATAGCGAAAACCCATCTCTACTAAAAATATAAAAAGTAAGTGTGGTGATGCACACCTGTAGTCCCAGCTACTCAGGAGATTGAGGCAGAAGAATCCCTGGAACTCGGGAGGCCGTGATTGCAGTGAGCCGAGATCACATTGCTTTACTCCACCCGGGTGACGGAGTGAGACCCCACCTCAAAAAAAAAAAAAAAATCCAGAAGTGAAGCTGACCCTGGGGAAAGAGGAAGTCACTATCACTGGGGGGCTAAGACAGCAGCCCTGTTCTTATAATACAGGTTAAGTATTCCTTACCTGGAATGCTTGGGACTAGAAGTGTTGCAGGTTTCAGAGTTTTGTTTTTGTTTTGTTTTGTTTTAAATTTTGGAATATTTGTGTTATAATTACTGGTTAAACATCCCTAATCCAAAAATCTGAAATCCAGAATGCTCCAGTGAACATTTCCTTTGAGCATCATGTGAGTGCTCAAAAAGTTTCAAATTTTGGAGCATCTTGGATTAAGGATACTCATCTTGTGGTGGTGGTGGTAGTAGTAGTAGTAGTGCTGTTGGACATGGGAGGTGGTGTTTTTGCAGACTGCCCATCAGCCTTTCGTAAGGAGGAGTTTGTTGTTGTTTTTTTGTTTTTTTTTTTTTTTTTTTTTTTTTTTTTTTTTTTTTTTTTTTTTTTTAGATGGAGTTTCACTCTTGTTGCCCAGGCTGGAGTGCAATGGTGCAATCTTGGCTCACTGCAACCTCTGCCTCCCAGGTTCAAGGAGTTTTCCTGCCTCAGCTTCCTCAGCCTGGTGGGAGGAGTTTGTTGAACTTTCAGAACTCCTCCAGTGAAGGAGTTAGTAGCCTCTAAAGAAATGCGCAACAGGGTGAACCATAGAGTTAGACCCAGTCATTGAGAAACCAGAAATTATTAGGAGAAAAGATAACACTCTTTTCTGCAGAGAGAAGACAAACATTTGTTGAATTTACATTACATTTCAAGCCCTGTGCTAAACTCCCTAGACTGCTTGATTTGCATTACAGGGTGGGAAGTGTGGTTCAGGTCAGTTGTTTGGGCTGGCCCTAACTCTCAAAGGAGAGGTACAGGTTTAAACCTTTCAATGTCCCTGTAGTCCCCAGCAAGAGACTAAGGACAAACTCTTGGTTTGGTTTGTGTTTTGAGATGGAGTTTCGCTCTTGTTGCCCAGGCCGGAGTGCAATGGCACAATCAAGGCTCACCACAATCTCCGCCTCCCGGGGTCAAGCGATTCTCCTGCCTCAGCCTCACAAGTAGTTGGGATTACAGACATGCGCCACCACACCCAACTAATTTTTTTATCTTTAGTAAAGAAGGGATTTCTCCATCTTGGTTAGGCTGGTCTCAAACTCCCAACCTCAGATGATCTGCCCGCCTTGACCTCCCAAACAGCTGGGATTACAGGTGTGAGCCACCCCGCCTGGCCAAACTCTTGGTTTTTAAAGATTGTACTTAGTATAGTAAGGTACAGGAAACAAAGGCATCTGGACAAAGGTTCTTGCAAGGTATGTGAGTAAGTTTTAAACTCAGAACATCAGTGTCCTGTAGAAACAGTGCATAGTGGCATATTTCTGTCAGAACTGCACTCTGACTCCAGAATGTGTGGATGCCTGTGCTGGTGAGGGAACATGACCACCCTGTGCCATCAGGCCTGTGGGAGCATGTGGAGTCTGTGCAGTGTTGGAAACAAATGCCCTGTAGTGCCTGTGAGAGGCACCACTGCCGTGTGATCATTGTGCCTCCTGCTAGAGCACTGAGGGCTGGGGATCCTCTGGTATCTATGTGTAGGTTGTTGAGGGGAGTACATGGGGGATGGGTGTAACCCAGGCTTCCTCAGAAGGAAGGTCGTAATGCCACATGTGTAAGTTCGTAATTGCCTTCAGAAGTAGGGAACTAGCTGCAGTGAGATTGGACAAAGCATACTGGATTTCAGACAGAATTGATGCTACCAGATAATTCCTGGGATTTGATGGCAATCCTTAATCATTATCAAATCTGGAATTCTGGTTTCATACTTCTATGGAATTTAAAAAGATTTCATGTGAAAATGTAAGTCATTGCTTTTAGATCAGATGTGTCTCTCCTAAACCCCTTCCCTCCAGGAGAGTCTTTCTTTAAAGAGATGGGGTGTCACTATGTTGCCCAAGCTGTTATTGAACTCCTGGGCTCAAGCGATCCTCCTACCTTAGCCTCCTGAAGTGCTGGGGTTACAGGTCTGACCCACCACGCCCAGCTCTTATTTTAAAAGAGTGTTAAAATAAGACGGTTTTATTAAGATTCTTAATAAAAACATAGTTTCGTTTGCTTAAAAAGCACCCAGAATCTCGCTTTGGGGGAAGTTAATCCTGAGAGAATGAGCCTACAGAACAGTAATACTCTCTTTTTAATCACAGGTAAAAGAAGATACAACATTAAACTATGGAAAACTTTCACAGACTGTTTTAACTGTTTACCGATAGCAGCCATCGTGGATGAGAAGATATTCTGCTGTCATGGAGGTAGGTGGGCTGATTTTTGTTCCAAGTAGGTTTTGATCCCTTCCAAAGGATGAACACTTTAACATTTGTGAGTTACCATTGGGATGACTTCCTCTGACAGAACACTCTCCTTTGTTGATGTGTTGCGTTGCCCTGTCACTCTGATACAGCCAGGATTACTTGGATAAAAATCTTAAGGAACTGATTTATTACAGGGAATTCTAGACTCTGTAAATTAGGATTGAAAATAGAGAGAAAATGTTTATTTTTATTTTATTTTTTGTAAGGATGAGTTCTCACATGTTGCCCAGGCTGGTCACAAATTCCTGGGCTCAAACAATCCTGCCTCAGACTTCCAAAGTGCTGGGATTACAGGCGTGAGCCACCATGCCCAGCTCAGAAAAGTATTTTTAACTGTAAAATGAACACTATGTAATTTGCTGTGCCAGAGATCCTCTAGAACACTAAAGATGTGAATAGATTTTCCCTTGTTTGTTTTTTTATCCTCTCAGAACTTTCTCTGGCTTGGATTTTTTTTTTTTTTTTTTTTTTTTTTTTTTTTTGAGACGGAGTCTTGCTCTATCGCCCAGGCTGGAGTGCAGTGGCGCAGTCTCGGCTCACTGCAAGCTCCGCATCCCAGGTTCAAGCAATTCTCCCGCCCCAGCCTCCTGAGTAGCTGAGACTACAGGCGCCCACCACCGTGGCCGGCTAATTTTTTTTGTATTTTTAGTAGAGACGAGGTTTCACCGTGTTAGCCAGGATGGTCTCGATCTCCTGACCTCGTCGTGATCCGCCCGCCTCGGCCTCCCAAAGTGCTGGGATTACAGGCTTGAGCCACCGCGCCCGGCCTGACTTGGATTTTAAAAGTTATTTTGGCCAGGCACAGTAACTCGCATCTGTAATTCCAGCACTTTTGAGAGGCCAAGATGGGAGGATTGCTTGATGCCATGAATATGAGAACAGCCTGTAACATATCGAGACCCCTGTCATTAGAAAAAGTGTTAAAAACTAGCCAGGTGTAATGTTGCGCACCTGTAGCCGTAGCTATTTGGGAGGCTGAGGTGGGAGGATCACTTGAGCCCAGGGGTTTAAGGCTGCAGTGAGCTGTGATCGCGCCACTGCACTCCAGCCTAGGCAACAGAGCAAGACCCTATCTCTAAAAATATATACATACATATTGTATAAGCTATTTTTCTTTGCTCAGTGGTTGTGCTTTCTATAATGTAATTAAAATAGTACTTGCAAAGAGAATTTCTTTTCATGTATGGTGTGAAATTAGCCATCAAAAAGCCAACATAATGTCTTTTATCTCTGTGCTTCTATACTTACACAGGTTTTGGTAGAGTTGGATACATGGTTTTTAACTCTTACAATATGCATCCCATATTGTAACTCGATACAATAAGCTCTTGTAGATTTTAATGGTCTGTGAACAGTGCAGGTTTCCTAGAGAACTACCTCTCACTGAGCATCCTTATCTTCTCAGCTCAGTCATTATAAGCCATCAATCATAACATCGCTCATTATTGTCATCAACTGGGGAAGCCCATAGAAGAGTTTTTTAAATCACTGGATTTTATTTTACAGTGTTCTGTATAATATAACTGCCTCCATGTACTGTTTAAACTTAGAGTACCCCATGCATTACTGCATGTAATTCTAGTGTGTATCCAGTTGTCCTTTTTCTGTGTGTGTTTTTTTTTTCTTTTAACCAAAAGTAAATAAAATATAATCAGATTTCAGTTTTTGTGTCAGGATTATTGAATTTCTCTGTAGACAAATGGAACTTTTGAAGGGGTAATATCCTTTTAAAAGTTTTGCTTTCTTCATTTTTCTTTTCCTCATTGAATAGGTTTATCACCAGATCTTCAATCTATGGAGCAGATTCGGCGAATTATGCGACCAACTGATGTACCAGATCAAGGTCTTCTTTGTGATCTTTTGTGGTCTGACCCCGATAAAGATGTCTTAGGCTGGGGTGAAAATGACAGAGGAGTGTCCTTCACATTTGGTGCAGAAGTGGTTGCAAAATTTCTCCATAAGCATGATTTGGATCTTATATGTAGAGCCCATCAGGTATTGATTTTGAATTTTACATGTACACTTAAGAGCATGTGTGTGAGCACAGATTCTCCTTGTTGATTTTGGTGGGTAGGTATTGCTTATTTATACAAAGTGTTTCTGGAACACAAGATATCAGGCTCAATGGGAAACTGAAACGTGGTTTTACTCACCTAATATTTGCACCTATTTATACTGAAAAAATTTTCTCTTGAAGGTGGTTGAAGATGGATATGAATTTTTTGCAAAGAGGCAGTTGGTCACTCTGTTTTCTGCGCCCAATTATTGTGGAGAGTTTGACAATGCAGGTGCCATGATGAGTGTGGATGAAACACTAATGTGTTCTTTTCAGGTAGAGCATGCTTTCAACATTATTTCCTTTTACTATGTTTGCACTCTGCTGGTTGAAAAATACTACTTTTTGCCTAGTGTTCATTTATGCTGAGTAGGCTGTTTCTGTTTTCCCTTAACCGGTGTGTGTTACAGCTAAATAATGTATGGATACCTTGTAAAAGAAAAAATTAATTATGGCATCTTTTCCCAGTGTTTAATTATGATTTTTTTGCGTTGCATATTGGCTCCTTATGCTTATGGCTGTTTTACTGTAAATCTAAAACCATAATGACAATGTAATGTTCAGCTAAAATTCACCACTTGCATGTGAAAAGTACTGAGTGCCTTGTGCTATGTGTTTACTTAGTTCTGCCCTCTAGTCTAACTTCCACAAAACTTCTGTTAATGTACCACCACATCATTTGGCCTTCAGCTGGCACAAAAGCATTATTTAGAATCTGCCTCAGCCTTTTTCTCATTTGCTTATTATGATAAACTTGTACAACTTCAAGCCAGCCTAGTCATAAACATAAATACAGCCACCAAATCATGTGGCAGTCATCAGTTAAATGAATTAAAACAGTTTTTTGTTTTCTTTCCTTTTTTTTTTTTTTTTTTTTTTTTTTACCAATTGTCAGAACTTGCAGCTTTCAAAATTCCAAAGATTGTGCAAGAGTCCCCTGCAGGTTGGAGAAACACTTTTGTAAAGAACTTTCTCCCCTATATCAGAAGGAATAGCTAAAGATATTACCAGGTGTAGACTTCAGAAGATTGTCATTATACTCAGAGACAAAATAATTTGTCCAGATCATAGATTTTTATCTCTTCATCATAGCATTAATTACTAAATGTATACATGTCAACTTAGCTTGTGTTAATGTGCTAGGGAGGCTTTTACAGTTGTTGGGGCAGTTGTAAACACCATCTGAACAAAAGATCTGAATGAAATTTAAGGACTCTTTAAGATTTGGGGTTGAGTATATTTCCTAAATGAACTGTCTTTTGAATCTCTCCAGATTTTAAAGCCTGCAGAGAAAAAGAAGCCAAATGCCACGAGACCTGTAACGCCTCCAAGGGGTATGATCACAAAGCAAGCAAAGAAATAGATGTCATTTTGACACTGCCTAGTTGGGACTTGTAACATAGAGTATATAACCTTCATTTTTAAGACTGTAATGTGTACTGGTCAGCTTGCTCAGATAGATCTGTGTTTGTGGGGGCCCTTCCTTCCGTTTTTGATTTAGTGAATGGCATTTGCTGGTTATAACAGCGAATGAAAGACTCTTCACTCCAAAAAGAAAAGTGTTTTTTTTTTTTAATTCTCTCTTCCTTTTGCAAACAATTTTAATGATGGTGTTAAAGCTGTACACCCCAGGACAGTTTATCCTGTCTAAGGAGTAAGTGTACAGTTGATCTTTTTAAATTCAGTACAACCCATAATCATGTAAATGCTCGTTTTCTTTAGGACATAAAGAGAGCCCTAGGGTGCTCCAAATCTGTACATGTTCTTGTCATAAAATGCATACTGTTGATACAAACCACTGTGAACATTTTTTATTTGATAATTTTGTTTCAAAGGGATTGCTTTTTCCTCTCATTGTCTTGTTATGTACAAACTAGTTTTTATAGCTATCAACATTAGGAGTAACTTTCAACCTTGCCAGCATCACTGGTATGATGTATATTTAATTAAAGCACACTTTTCCCCTACCGTATACTTAAAATGACGATTAAAGCCATTCTTTTAAATATTTGTGACTCTTTCCTAAAGCCAAAGTTTCTGTTGAATTACGTTTTGGCACACCCCTAAGTACAAGGTGGTATGGTTGTGTACACATGCTGCCTTCTCGGGGATTCAAAAACAGGTTTTTGATTTTGAATAGCAATTAGTGATATAGTGCTGTTTAAGCTACTAATGATTAAAGGTAATAACATTTTGTACAATTTCCATATAGTCTATTCATTAAGTAATCTTTTTACAGTTGCATCAGGCCTGAACCCGTCCATTCAGAAAGCTTCAAATTATAGAAACAATACTGTTCTATACGAGTGACCGATTATGCTTTCTTTGGCCTACATTCTTTATTCTGCGGTGAAGTTGAGGCTTATAAGTTAAAACAAAGGAACTAACTTACTGTCCACCAGTTTATACAGAACTCACAGTATCTATGACTTTTTTTAAACTAAGATCTGTTAAAAAAGAAATCTGTTTCAGCAGATGACCGTGTACAATACCATGTGGTGAAAATGAATTCAGACTTATTAAATGATGAACTTGTTAAATCCTCTCAGTGTCTATTTATCAGCACAATACACACAGGAGAACTGTTGATGGCATATTGAATAGATTTTCCTGAATAAATTGCTCTGGAAACCACACAGTTGCATTTTGGTTTTGTCTTCTTTCATATAGTCTGTTTTCCAAAGATGGATTATAATACAGATACTAATACTCTTCGAGTTGTAACCTGGAGACACCTATTCGTGTAATAGAGTGATGAGCTGGAATGATCCTCCTCTACCGTTTGGGGAGATGGGGATTAGTCTGTGTCCGTAGTTTTCTTACTGTCTGGTTCACTTGAACTTAGTGGCGAATTTGAAAGCAGCTCGCTTCATTATTCTGAGTCAGCCACCTGTATTTTCATGCACAGTTCTTTGATCTCTTCCCCCTTCCCTGGTTTATATGGAACACAGTATCACGTCATATTTTGTCACAAGTATGTATCTTAATTTCTCAGAGGTACGCTAAAAATGAAGAGCATGTCATTTGGAAAGCTTTTTTTTCTGTTACAAAGTGGTCTCCCTGAGGGCATTGGCAAAGGACCTAATGAGGAACTGTTTGAAGGACACAGAAGAGCACAGGGCCGTGGACTCCCTTCTGCTAACAAGCTCCGGTCCTGAGGCATCTGCACCCTGCCCTGCTCCCATCAAAGAGGGAAGGGGGACCTCATGACCTTCCTGCTCCACATTGACAATATCCAAACTTGTGCTGTTTCACTTTTACATAATAATCTCCCAGACTTCTTTGACCATAGGAGAAAAAAATGAACAATAATTGTGTCAAAGGCAAATTCTGCCCATCTTTATATCCGGAACGTTAATGAATTGACACTAGGATTTCCAAATGCTATGAAGTTGTAAAATTGAGCTGCTCTACTTGGATTATGTCATAATTGGAGTGTGGTATCTGGCTCAAAATTTTCTTAAGGAACATTGATTGGTCAAGTAGAAGACAAGATTAGTCTTTGGACCTGAGATCCTTAGGAGAGACTCAATTTGAAACCTGTGTGACAGTAGAACTTGAGGTGTGTGTGATAACCCAAGTCCTGGCCCCTCCTACCTAATTTGAGTGAGTGACCTGAATGCTGAGCCACTGTTCCTAGCTATGAAACGTCCGTAGCAGTAGCTGTCTCACATTGTGAATCTTGAGTGAAGTTGTGTGGTGTCTTTAGAATGCTCAGCTCGGTGGTATTTGCTTAAATGTTTGCTTTTTGTTGCCTTATCGATCCCAGTTCTTTCGTGTCTTTGCACATCTTGGTTGGCTGAGTTTGAAGTGTCACCTGCCTTTGCTTTGCAGCTCTCTTATGACCTGATACCAAGCCATGGATAGCTAAGTATGTCTGAGCATTTACTGCATAAGGGAATAGCATCATAGATGTTTCCAGCATACACAAAAGGAATAACTAGGAAAGAGGAAGTTGTCATTATTAGCGTGATACTATTCTAGTAAATAGTTCTTTTGTTTTTTGTCAAGTATTCCTGGTCACAAGATGACAGCACCATTACAAAACCATACAGAAAGGCAGGTGATAGGCAGCCTTAGTCGCTCCGTCATCTATGTAATACCCTCCCATTGAAATCACTGATTTGGTACACAAATTAGGCCTGCCCCACATCTAGCTGCAGTGGACGGCACAGATGCTCACATACAACCCTTGTTCTTGAAGTACCTTGATTTAAGGCCAGAGTTCTCAAGTAACACACGTAAATGGGATATGGAACACAGGGACTAGGAAAAAATTACCGAGTGCTGAGCCAAGAAGAAGGCACAGAATTTAAACTGATGGAAAGGAATATCAGTCACGTTTCTCAATGTGGGACTGTGATGAGAGTTTGAAAGGGAATTCAGTTTGCTGGGAAGTGAAGATAAAACCTATGAAGTTAAGGCATCATGATGCCAGAAAACACAAGGGAACCATTGCAGGGAAGTGCTGCATGAAAAACCTTAGGTTTATTTGGCAGTTTGCAGACTCGCCATGTGAATTGAGACACGGAGACAAGGGCCACGTAATCCAAGTATTGCCTGGAATTAGTAGTAGAGGGGACAAAGCTGAGGATCTGCATCAGAACAAAGAAGGAATGTCTTCCTTATGTTTGGGTCTGTAGAAGACATTAAAGAAAGCTTCCAGGAAGTGGGTTAGTATAGGTTTGAAGTGCCATGTCTCCATTTTCCTATCTTGAGGAAAAGACCCAAAACTCAACCTCATGTACCGGCTAACTTGAATCTTCAGGGGTGGTTTTGATGAATAAGAACTTTTTCAGTCCTGCAAATCTGATGTATACATAAGCCTACACTAGAAGAACATGGCACCCTCTGCCCCAGGCTGTGGTTTCCTTCTCTCACCCACAGAATAGGGATAACCAGAATACTTACCGATGGGATTGTGAGGATTAACCCACCAAAACATCTACAACTTGCCTTACTCACAAGCATTCCGGAAACATTAGCCCTCGTGTAAGACCGATGAATAGTCCTAAGATTTAAACCAATGGCAACACACAGGAATTTTATTAGGAAATCTTGATCCAGGCATAGGCAGAAGTCACTTTTCATTCATGCTTGCTGATGTATGAGCTTCAGAAGAGTGGAAATGATGGACTATCAACACCTTCAGCCTACGACTCAAATAGAATGAGTACTTGCATTAGTGCATTCCTGAATTAGCGCGTGGTTCATAGTTGTGTGATCACAGAGATGACTGCCGTCTTACCTGATCAGCACAGCAGCTGCTGTCGCTCCAATGGGCTTGACATCTAGATGTATTACAAGTATCCCAATAATTTCAAACACAGGTAGGTATTTTAGTTGTGAGAATTATGTAGAAATTTTGTCAGTTATTTGAAAGATAAATATGTTAGAGGATTAAAGCACTTCAGTTAATCATGTAAACAATTTTGTAATCAACAAGTTAAAACTAGGCTGGGTGCAGTGGCTCACGCCTGTAATCCCAGTGTGATTGGGAGGCCGAGGTGGTTGGATCACTTGAGGTCACGAGTTTGAGACCAGCCTGGCCAACATGGTGAAACCCCATCTCTACTGAAAATAACAAAAATCAGCTGGGTGTGGTGGCACATGCCTGTAATCCCAGCTACTCGGGAGGTTGAGGCAGGAGAATTGCTTGAACCCGGGGGGCGGAGGTTGCAGTGAGATGAGATTGTGCCACTGTACTCCAGACTGGGCATCAGAGCAAGACTCAAAAAAAAAAAAAAAAAGTTAAAACTAAGAAAGTTTGCAGTAATAAAATAGGGAAATAGAATGTTGCATAAGTTCAAGAACTTTATACTCTTGAACTAACAACTGTTTGTAAGAATTCTAAAATATAAGGCATGCAAAATATTGGGAATGAATCAGTATGGCAAGTCTTGTAAGTGCATCTCACAAGGCATCCGGAGGCACTGCCCAAAGTCTAGGAATTGAGAAGGAAGACGTAAGTCCTTACCTTGCTATTGGCATGGAACAACCAATTTGGTGGTAGGACCAGCCAGAAAGCAACTTGCCCTTCCACCAACCTCAGATAAAAGTGAGCATCTATTTAGTATTACAAACGTGCAGATACCTCAGGAGCAGTAAAGCAACGGGTGGTGCTAAGAAGGTAGCATATCGGCTGGATACGGTGGCTCACACCTGTAATCCCAACACTTTGGGAGGCCAAGGCAGGCAGATCACCTGAGGTCGAGAGTTCAAGACCAGATTGGGCAACATGGAGAAACCCCCGTCTCTAATAAAAATATAAAATTAGCCTGGCATGGTGGTGGCAGGTGCTTGTAATCCCAGCTACTCAGGAGGCTGAGGCAGGAGAATTGCTTGAACCCGGGTGGCAGAGGTTGCGATGAGCTGAGATCACACCATTGCACCACAGTCTGGGCAACAAGAGCAAAACTCCGTCTCAAAAAAAAAAAGGTAGCATACCAGCCCAGCGTCAACCTTAGGAGAATTCTGATGATTGTAATGATTAAATGGTATCAATTAAATTTTTTTCCAGTATGGGCAACATGGTGACACCCCGTCTCTATTAAAAATATAATAATACAAAAAATTAGCCAGACATGGTGGCTCACACCCGTGGTCCCAGCTACTTGGGAGACTAAGGTGGGAGGATCGCTTGAACCTGGGAGGCTGAGGTTGCACTGACCTGAGATCGTGCCACTGCACTCCAGCCTGGGTGATAGAGTGAGACCCTGTCTCAAAAAATAATTTTTGATAGAATTTCAAATTCATTATTGTGTTCCAACCAGTTCCTCAATAGCAATATTTAGCTATGACCACCAAATACTGATTTTAATACTCATTCAGCCAAAATGCATATTTGGTGCAACTCTTGAAACAATTCTAAAATGCCACTTAAAAATGCATATTCCTTTTTTCTTCTAGCCACCCAATTAGCACAGTATCACATACCATGTCTCCCAGAGAGGACCAGCCCACACACCAGTTGTTCAGGGCTGGTGAACAAGAGAACAGTAAACTAGTCATTATATTCTTGGACAGACTGGCTGCTTGACCTTTCCCTGGCAAGTTAGGTAGGTGTGGCAGAGGGAGCGGGTGGGATAAGGGTGTTTTTGCTGAGGTTGGCAGAAGTTCGTTTACCATCTGATAGAGCTTTGCTCATTCACCAGCTCCGTGAGCCCCTCAAGGAGCCCAGTTCCATATCTGCTAGTTACCATAATGAAATCACTTCCCAGTTTTTGTTTTGTGTGTGTGTTTTTTTTTTTTTTTTTTTTTTTTTTTGAGATGGAGTCTTGCTCTGTTGACCAGGCTGGAGTGCAGTAGCACAATCTCGGCTCACTGCAAGCTCTGCCTCCTGGGTTCACACCATTCTCCTGCCTCAGCCTCCCAAGTAGCTGGGATTATAGGTGCATGCCACACACCCAGCTAATTTTTATATTTTTAGAGGAGACGGGGTTTCACTGTGTTGGCCAGGCTGGTCTCAAACTCCTGACCTCAAGTGATTCGCCTGCCTCAGTCTCCCAAAGTGCTGGGATTCCAGGCCTTCCCAAGTTTTGATTACTGACCCACAAACACCACATATCTTCTCTAGTGCTTGCCCTTCAGATTGAGAGGTGGAATGGACAGATGTAGACTTACACAGGCCCCCACTCAGGAGGCTGTCCAGAGTAAGTGAAGGACACAGATTCAGCGTGGATCAGAGGGTTAGCTGGATTTTACTCACCAGCTTGGCTTAGATTGGTTTCAGATCTGCCTCATGTTCCTCTCACTGTTCTAGGGCCATTGAGTATTACTTAGGAGGGTGGACTGAGGAGAGGAGAACAAGCAGGCAATCTTAAGATTTGCTGCAGTACAAATTACTCATTGGATGCACATTTTGGTCACCATGAGTGCTGTGTTTTGTAGTAGAGACAGGATTTCACCATGTTGGCCAGGCTGGTCTCGAACCCCTGGACCTCAGGTGATGCGCCTGCCTCGGCCTCCCAAAGTGTGAGCCACTGTGCCTGGCACAAGAATGAAAGTTTTGAGAAAGTGATCTGCATTTTCAACTCCAGAAAACTAGAATTCCTCTAAGATAATGCTGTTTGAACTTTTTTGACAGGTGGAACCCATCAAACAAAGTCATATTGGAGGCCTCATGTAAAATGAATAAAATCAGAAGAGCTCTGTTAAAAGCAGGAGCTGGGGACTGCTTGTACCCCAACGCTTCCACCGCCAAAGATTGAAACCACAGTCTAGGAGAAACATTGGCTGCTACATACAGGCCTGTGTGTGTAGACTAGCACTGGTAAGATGTCAGTACAACTTATGAGGTAGAGCCTTCCCTGACTTTGTGATGCCTTGTCTGAGATCCAAATAGCTAAGAGGTTCAATCCAAGTATTCTCCGAGTAGAAAGTCAACACGTGGCCAGGCACGGTGGCTCATGCCTGTAATCCCCGCACTTTGTGAGGCTGAGGTGGGCAGATTGCCTGAGGTCAGGAGTTCAAAACCAGCCTGGGCAACACGGTGAAACCCATCTCTACTAAAATACAAAAAAATTAGCAGGGTGTGGCAGCGTGCGCCTGTAATCCCAGCTACTCAGGAGGCTGAGGCAGGAGAATTGCTTGAACCCAGGAGGTGGAGGTTGCGGTGAGCCAAGATCACGCCACTGCTTACCAGCCTGGGCGACAGAGTGAGACTACATCTCCAGAAAAAAAGAAAGTCAACATGTAACCACCATTTTCCAAGTTATTTAGCTGGTTTTCTTTTCTTTTTTCTTTTTTTTTTTTTTTTTTCAGATGGAGTTTTGTTCTTGTTGCCCAGGCTGGAGTGCAATGGCACAATCTCGGCTCACCACAACCTCCACCTCCCAAGTTCAAGTGATTCTCCTGCTTCAGCCTCCTGAGTAGCTGGGATTACAGGCATATGCCACCACGCCCAGCTAACTTAGTATTTTTGTAGTAGAGATGGGGTTTCTCCATGTTGGCAAGGCTGGTCTTGAACTCCCGACCTCAGGTGATCCGCCTGCCTCAGCCTCCCAAAGTGCTGGGATTATAGTCACGAGCCACCGCACCTGGCCTGGTTTTCATTTCTTCGCACTGCAGTAACAGGCACAGGAGATCAGAAAAGCATTTTGCAGATTTGAACAAAGCATCCTTTAGGAGACCAGGGTTTTTCATCATGTGGATTTCAGTGCCACGTTTTTTGTTTTGTTTTGTTTTGTTTTCTCTGTGTGTCTGTTTTTCTTATCTTTTTTCTTTCTTTTTGTTTGTTTGTTTGTTTGTTTGAGACAGAATCTCTCTGTCGCCTAGGCCGGAGTGCACTAGCGCTAACTCGGCTCACTGCAACCTCCGGCTCCCGGATTCAAGTGACTCTCTTGTCTCAGCCTCCCAAGTACCTGGAATTACAGGTACCCACCACCACGTGTGGCTAATTTTTGTATTTTTAGTTGAGACAGGTTTTCACCATGTTGGCCAGGCTAGTCTCAAACTCCTGACCTCAAGCCATCCACCCTCCATGGCCTCCCACAGTGCTGAGATTACATGCGTGAACCACCACGCCCAGCCTGTGTATCTGTTTTACAATGTGGTGTGTATCTATGAGGTATATTGTCATTTTATATATTAACTATTTTATATAGTATATACGGTCCCATGTCACTTAACAATGGGAATACATTCTGAGAAGTGTGTCATTAGGCAATTTCATCACTGTGCAATTATCATAGTGTCCCCACACAAACCTAGATGACATAAGCTATACGGTAGAGCCTATTGCTCCCAGGCTACAAACCTGCACTGGACCCTGTAGGCAATTATAACACAATGGTAAGTATTTCTGTATCTAAACATATATAAATATATAGAAAAGGTACAGTAAAATTATAGTATTATAGTCTTATGGGACCACCATCACATATGTGGTCCATCATTGACTGAAAACTCGTTAGGTGGCATGTGACTGTATTTTTAATGGTTTGTTGTTGTCGTTGTTGTTTTGTTGTTGTTTGAGACAGAGTTTCATTCTTGTTGCCCAGGCTGGAGTGCAATGGCATGATCTCGGCTCACTGCAACCTCCGTCCCCTAGGTTCAAGTGATTCTCCTGCCTCAGCCTCCCGAGTAGCTGGGACCACAGGCATGCACCACCACGCCCAGCTAATTTTGTATTTTTAGTAGAGACGGGATTTCTCCATGTCGGTCAGGCTGGTCTCGAACTCCCAACCTCAGGTGATCCGCCTGCCTTGGCCTCCCAAAGTGCTGGGATTACAGGCGTGAGCCACTGTGCCTGGCTAGTGTATTTTTTAAATGAAATGTCTTAATACAAAAGAATATATAAAACACCCACATACCTATCACCTGGATTAAGAGGTAGAATATTACCAATAGCTTAAGAGCCTGTGTGCTTACCTCCCCAGTTACATACTTACCCACTTCTCCAGAGTTAACCATGATCTTGAATTTGAAAGTAATCACTTCCTTACTTTTCTTCATTGTGTGTGTATCCCTAAACAATATACTGTTAAATTTTGCCAATTTATTTATTTTTGTAGAAACAGGGTCATGCTATATTGCTTAGGCTGGTCTGGAACTCCCAGCCTCAAGAGATCTTCCTGCCTTGGGCTCCCAAGTAGCTGGGATTATAGGTGCAAACCACAGTGTCTGGCAATTTTTGAGCTTCATAGAAAGAGCAATGTATGTATTTCTGTAAATGGTTTCCTTCAGCATTTAAAATTATTTATTTATTTATTTATTTATTCATTTATTTATTTATTTATTTATTTTATTTCATTTTGAGACAGAGTCTCACTCTGTCGCCCAGGCTGGAGTGCAGTGGTGCCATCACTCACTGCAACCTCCACCTCCGGGGTTCAAGCGATTCTCCTGCCTCAGCCTCCTGAGCAGCTGGGATTATAGGCACATGCCACCATGCCTGGCTAATTTTTGTATTTTTAGTAGAGATGGGGTTTCACCATGTTGGCCAGACTGGTCTCAAACTCCTGGCCTCAAGTGATCCCCCTATCTCAGCCTCCTAAAGTGCTGGGATTACAGATGTGAGCCACCGTGCCCAGCCTAAAACTTTCTATTTATTTTTTAGAGAGACAGGGTCTTGCCTTGTTGCCCAGGCTGGTCTTGAATTCCTGAGCTCAAGTGATCTCCCCACCTTAGCCTCCCAAAGTGCTGGGATTACTGGCATGTAATCGCCCAGCAAGCATTTTTTTAATAAAGAAATGTATCCATGTTATCTTGCTAAATTCCCATTTTATGGCTTTTGCAGGTAAGAGATAGGGTCCCCCCTCCTTTCTTACTGATTTTTTGCTCACTGCAGTCTCAAATTCCTGGACTGCAGTGAGGCTGAGCTGAGCAATCCACCTACCTCAGCCTCCCAAGTAGCTGGGACTACAGGTGCGTGCCATCATGCCCGGCTAATTTTTGTATTTTTCTTTTTCTTTTATTGATTGATTGATTGGTGGAGGTGGACTCTCACTCTGTTGCCCAGGCTGGAGTGCAGTGGTGCAATCTCAGCTCACTGCAACCTCCGCCTCCTGGATTCAAGCAATTCTCCAGCCTCAGCCTCACAAGTAGCTGGGATTACAGGCATGTGCCAACATGCCTGGCTAATTTTTTTTTTTTTTTTTTTTTTTGAGATGGAGTTTCGCTCGGTCACCCAGGCTGGAGTGCAGTGGCGCAATCTTGGCTCACTGCAAGCTCCGCCACCCGTGTTCATGCTGTTCTCCTGCCTCAGCCTCCCAAGTACCTGGGACTACAGGTGCCCGCCACCACGCCCGGCTATTTTTTTTTTTTTTTTTTGTATTTTTAGTAGAGACGGGGTTTCACTGTATTAGCCAAGATGATCTCGATTTCCTGACCTCGTGATCTGCCCACCTCGGCCTTCCAAAGTGCTAGGATTACAGGCGTGAGCCACTGCACCCAGCCTAATTTTTGTTTTTCAAAACAAAAAACTTTGAAATTTTTAATAGAGACGGGGTTTCACCATGTTGGCCAGGCTGGGCTCAAACTCCTGACCTCAGGTGATCCGCCCACCTCAGTCTCCCAAAGTGCTGGGATTACAGGCCTGAGCCACCACACCTGGCCTTAATTTGCATTATTAATATTAGAAGTTATCTTTGCTCTTTACCCTATTCTCTTTGGGAAATATAATAAGATGTGTGTTAGACCTCATTCTGTCTTTCATTTCACTTTAACATCTTGTTTTTTTCCATCTCTTTCCCTATAGTTTGCATTCTTGATAATGTCCTCAGCTCTATTTTCCAGCTTACTGTTTTTTTCTTCAGCTGTGTTTAGTCCATCCACCGAGTTTTAAAATTTTAATACTACATTTTTATCTCAAGTTCTATTGGGTTTTTTGTTTTCCCTTTTTTTTTTTTTTTTTTTTTCTTTGGAGTTTTTTGTTTTTCACAATCCACTTGGTCATTCTTTGTTGTCTATTATGCTTTGCTAATCTTTTTAAACTTTTAAAATCTGGCCAGGCACAGTAGCTCACGCCTGTAATCCCAGAACTTTGGGAGGCTGAATCTGGTGGATCACTTGAGGTCAGGAGTTCGAGACCAGCCTGGCCAACATAGTGAAACTCCATCTCTACTAAAAATACAAAAATTAGCCAGGCGCCTATAACTGGGGAGGCTGAGGCAGGAAAATTGCTTGAATCCAGGAGGTGAAGGTTGTAGTGAGCCGAGATCACGCCACTGACTGTACTCCAGCCTGGGCAACTCCGTCTCAAAAAAAAAAAAAAAAATTATTTGACCCCATGGCCTTCTGGTCTGTCACTTTTTGGCCAAGCACCATGGCTCACGCCTGTAATCTCAGCACTTTGGGAGCTCGAGGCGGGTGGATTACAAGATCAGGAGATCAAGACCAGCCTGGCCAAAATGGTAAAACCCCATCTCTACTAAAAATACAAAAAATTAGCCAGGCATGGTGGCGTGTACCTGTAATCCCAGCTAGTCAGGAGGCTGAGGCAGAGAATTGCTTGAACCCAGAAGGTGAAGGTTGTAGTCAGCCGAGATCGTGACACTGCACTCCAGCCTGGGCAACAGAGAGAGACTCTGTCTCAAAAAAATAAAATAAAATAAATGGTTATTTTATGTTCTATCTGATTATTCCAATATCTGAAGTCTTTGTGGGTTTGTATCTATCATTTGTGGTTTTTTGTGGGGGGTTTTGCCATTCTTCTGAATGTTTCTATCATCTGTTGTTTCTATTATTCCTCATAGTTGTTTCTCTGTGTGTGTTGTGATTTTTTGACAGAGTTGCCCATTTTCTTCACATCTTTATCCATGGGATTCTCTGTGGCCTGAATTGAAGTTGAGCTCCTCCAGAGAAGATTAGAGTTTGCCTCTGCTGGTAGACTGGGGCAGTATCAACCTAGACTGTTTAAATCCTCACTTGACATGTTTCTTTTCTTTTCTTTTTCTTTTTCTTTTTTTTTTTTTTTTTTTTTTTTGAGACGGGCTCTTGCTCTGTCACCCAAGCTGGAGTGCAGTGGTGTGATCTCAGCTCACTGCAACCTCCACCCTAGATTCAAGCGATTCTCCTGTCTCATCCTCCCAAGTAACTGGATTTACAGGCATCTGCCACCACGCCCGGCTAATTTTTGTATTTTTAGTAGAGGTGGGGTTTCACCATGTTGGCCAGGCTGTTCTCGAGCTCCTGACCTCGAGTAATCTGCCCACCTGAGCCTCCCAAAGTGCTGGGATTACAGGCGTGAGCCACCGCGCCCAGACCCTCTTGACATTTTTCAGATCATATAAGTCTCATGAAATTAGGCCACAAACCTGCAGGTCCTAGTTGTGAATTCTCAGCAGAAAGCTGTTTTTCCAAGAGTAATGGAGATCCCATTGGTAATAACTGTAATATTTTCATTGTGCATGTGTTTTGATGAATAAACATTGGAGACATATATATCTTCCAGTCATGAGAGAACTTTCTGAGTTACTAATAGTTTCTAAACAATATAGATAGATGGGTGAGATTCCATTTAAGCTTTCTATTCTAAAAGTCAGTTGTTATAAAGAAGTAGGAAACTAACTCAAAACTATAATAAGGTTTTCTGCAAACTATGAGGCTCAACCTAGCTCTTACAGAAGAAGGGTACCCCTTTCTATAGTGAGTTGGTGGATTCATGTAGCTAGTTACACTGGCACCTCAGTCTATAGAAGCCCACAGGGGCAACTTCTGAAAGCTGTTGCTTCTCTTGAGAGGCCATGCTGGGCAGTGGTTAAAGCCTGGGGTTTGCAGCCAGTGGCCCAGGTGGGAATCCTGACTCTTGCATTCTTGTTGTGTGTGACCTTGGACAAATCCTTAACCTCCCTGTGCCTCAGTGCTTCCCTTGGTTAAAACAGGGATAGCAGCACCTGACTTCAAGCTATACTACAAGGCTATAGTAACCAAAACAGCATGGTACTGGTACCAAAACAGATATATAGACCAATGGAACAGAACAGAGGCCTCAGAAATAATACCACACATCTACAACCATCTGATCTTTGACAAACCTGACAAAAACAAGAAATGGGGAAAGGATTCCCTATTTAATAAATGGTGCTGGGAAAACTGGCTAGCCATATGCAGAAAGCTCAAACTGGATCCCTTCCTTACATCTTATACAAAAATCAACTCAAGATGGATTAAAGACTTAAATGTAAGACCTAAAACCATAAAAACCCTAGAAGAAAACCCAGGCAATACCATTCAGGACATAGGCATGGGCAAAGACTTCATGACTAAAACACCAAAAGCAATGACAACAAAAGCCAAAATAGACAAATGGGATCTAATTAAACTAAAGAGCTTCTGCACAGCAAAATAAAATATCAGTGTGAACAGGCAACATACAGAATGGGAGAAAATTTTTGCAATCTACCCATCTGACAAAGGGCTAATATCCAGAATCTACAAAGAACTTAAACAAATTTGCAAGAAAAAAACAACCCCATCAAAAAGTGGGCAAAGGATATGAACAGACATGTCTCAAAAGAAGACATTCGTGCAGCCAACAGACACATGAAAAAATGCTAATCGTCACTGGTCATCAGAAATGCAAATCAAAACCACAATGAGATACCATCTCATACCAGTTAGAATGACAATCATTAAACAGTCAAGAAACAATAGATGCTGGAGAGGATGTGGAGAAATAGGAACACTTTTACACTGTTGGTGGGAATGTAAATTAGTTCAACCATTGTGGAAGACAATGTGGCAATTCGTCAAGGATCTAGGACTAGAAATACCATTTGACCCAGCAATCCCATTACTAGGTATATACCCAAAGGATTATAAATCATTCTACTATAAAGACACATGCACATGTATGTTTATTGTGGCACAATAGCAAAGACTTGGAACCAACCAAATGTCCATCGATGATAGACTGGATTAAGAAAATGTGGCACATATACACCATAGAATACTATGCAGCCATAAAAAAGGATGAGTTCATGTTCTTTACAGGGACATGGATGAAGCTGGAAACTATCATTCTCAGCAAACTATTACAAGGACAGAAAACCAAACACTGCATGTTTTCACTCATAAGTGGGAGTTGAACAATGAGAACACATGGACACAGGGCTGGGAACATCACACACAGGGGCCTCTCGGCGGGTGGGGGCTGGAGGAGGGATAGCATTAGGAGAAATACCTAATGACGAGTTGATGGGTGCAGCAAGCCAAGATGGCACATGTATACCTATGTAACAAACCTGCACATTGTGCACATGTACCTATAACTTATAATAATAATAAAAAAAAAAAACAGGGATAGCAGCATCTATATCAATGGTTGCTCTGAGACTAAATAAATACATGGAAAGAACCCAGACACATAATAGGCAGCAAATATTAGGTATTATTTTTATTGTTTGACTATTTCCTGCCACCAAATCCAGGTAGCCTTGATGAAAGGTGTAAAACACAGGAACAAAAAACAAAACAAGAACTCCATCCCCCTACCATCATGTAGTTGATAGTTTGCTAAAAGCACTGTTAGGAAACTAGGAAACTCTGTTCCACAGAAATCCACAAGCTTTCCACAAGTAACACAGAGCCAACCAGGAAACTGAAGGAAAAGTAAATTCTTTTTTTTTTTTTTTTTTCTTTTTGAGGCGGAATCTCACTGCTGCCCAGTCTGGAGTGCAGTGGTGTGATCTCGGCTCACTGCAAGCTCCGCCTCCCAAGTTCACGCCATTCTCCTGCTTCAGCCTCCCGAGTAGCTGGGACTACAGGTGCCTGCCACCAGGCCCGGCTAATTTTTTGTGTTTTTAGTAGAGACGGGGTTTCACTGTGTTAGCCAGAATGGTCTCGATCTCCTGACCTCATGATCCGCCTGCCTGGGCCTCCCAAAGTGCTGGGATTACAGGCGTGAGCCACCGCGCCCAGCCAGGAAAAGTAATTTTATACAGTCAACAAATCAATTACTGGTTCTTTTTGAAAACGGAGTCTCACCCTGTCTTCCAGGCTGGAATGCCGTGGCGTACTCCCAGCTCACAGTAGCCTTGACATCAAGCAATCCTCCCACCCTCCCACCTCAGCCTCCCAGATTCTTTTCTTTTAGCATATTTTAACATTTTTAATTTTTTAATAAATGTGATAGCATGTAAATCTTTTTTTTTTTTTTTTTTTGAGACAGAGTCTGGCTCTGTCACCCAGGCTGGAGTGCAGTGGCACCATCTCGGCTCACTGCAAACTCCACCTCCCGGGTTCGCGCCATTCTCCTGCCTCAGCCTCCCGAGCAGCTGGGACGAGAGGTGCCCGCCACCACGCCCAGCTAATTTTTTGTATTTGTAGTAGAGATGGGGTTTCACCATGTTAGCCAGGATGGTCTTGGTCTCCTGACCTCGTGATCCCGCCGGCCTCAGCCTCCCAAAGTGTTGGGATTACAGGCGTGAGCCACTGTGCCCAGCTGTAAATCACTTTTTAAAGATCCAAATACTCCTAAGCATAGAGTGGGAGGAAAGGGTATATGAGAAATCTCTGTACCTTCCTTTTAATTTTGCCATGAACATAAAACTAAACTTTTTTTTTTTTTTTTTGAGACAGTGTCTTGGTGTGTTGGGCAGGCTGGAGTGCAGTGGTGCAATCACGACTCACTGCAGCGTCAACCTCCCAGGCTCAAGCAATCCCCCCACCTCAACCTCCCGAGCCTGAGGTGAGGTCTCTCCATGTTGCCCAGGCTGAAAACAGTCTTTTAAAACAAAAAATGTGAAATTAAATTGTCCCTTTGCCCCTGATCCCTCCCCAGAGAAAACTGCCCCTGTTTGTTTTTTGTACCAGTGTGTATGAGTACCTATCTTCCTAACAAATGACATCGAATCATTGTTTTCATTACCCACTGTATCTTGTAGATTTCCCATATTAATACATTGTAGAGCTCTATTTCGTTCTATTCTTTCAACTCAGCCCCTGAGTCTAATTTTTCAAAAAGCTTATTGAAATAAGGTTCTACTTCCCTTTGTTGAAAATAGAGAAGCATGAAGCCAAAAGTACAATAGAAAAAAAAACGTGTGGGGTGAGAAAACCCTTATGATCAGACATGGGGCTTGTTTGATGCCAGCACAGCTGATAGCGTTTACCTGGAAACATTTGTTCTTTGTAACAAGCTTCGTTCCCAGCCTGCCTCCTGGAGGTGAACATGTGCAGGTGGAGGAGTGCCCACCGCATCCGGGCCAAAAGAGGCAAGTGAGCTCAGTGGGCCCCAGGCCAGCCCTAGGATTGTGCCAGAAGGAATGGCAGGGCCCCATCCCTGAAACCCAGCCCAGGGGGATACCTGGGGGCCTACTAGTCACCAGGTGTGGCTGTTCATTTATAGTGACAGTGCTTTAGCTACTACCCCTGCGTTTGTTTAGCTGGGAAGGTGTGTTCTGTTTTTGTTTTTTAACTTTATGCTTTTTAGAGGCAGGGTCTCACTCTGATGCCCAGGCTAGAGTGCAGTGGCACAGTCATAGCTCACAGCAGCCTCCAACTCCTGGCCTCACGTGATCCTCCCATCTCAGCCTCTCAAGTAGCTGGGACCACAGGCACCCACTACCACACCTGGCTAATTTATTTATTTATTTTTTAATTTTTGGTAGAGACAGGGTCTTGCTATGTTGCCCCAGGCTGTTCTCAAACTCCTAGACTCAAGCAATCGCCCACATCAGCCTCCCAATGTGTTGTGATTACAGGCGTGAGCCACCATGCCTGGCCTACACGATTTTTTGTACACACTTCCACATTTCTATTTAAGTAAGTATATTAACCTATACTAAACAATAAATCTTGGGGATCATTCTGTATTATGTGTACATATTGCTACCTTCTTCTTCTTTGAGAGCCACACAATATTCCTTTGTATGGTTTTACCATAATGTATTTACCCACCCCCTATGAACGGGGGTTGTTTGCCCTTGTTTGCTACTATAAATCATGCCAGAGTGAATATCCTGGCCCAGACTTAGGTGTACACATGTTCAACTTACGTGATCTCCGTTGGATAAATTTCATGGAGTCAAATTGTAGATCAAAGTGGAGAGGTCCCAAAAAACTTTTAATAGGAGAAACAATACATTTTAAAAAAGAAAAATAGGCCAGGTGCAATGAATCACACCTGTAATCCCAGTACTTTGGGAGGCTGAGGTGGGCAGATCACGTGAGGCTAGGAGTTCGAGAGAAGCCTGGCCAACATGGTAAAACCCCATCTCTATTAAAAATACAAAAATTAGCCAGGCGTGGTGGCGCACGCCTGTAATCCCAGCTACTTGGGAGGCTGAGACATGAGAATCGCTTGAACCGGGGAGACAGAGGTTGCAGTGAGCCGAGATCACGCCATTGCACTCCAGCCTGGGTGATGAAGTAAGATTCTGTCTCAAAAAAAAAAAAGAGAGAGAAAGGGGGAAATAAATAAACAAAGTGGGGCAGTCCTTTTTATTTGTTTTCACTCTGAAAAAAATCAAATATATACACAAGTAGAATAGTACTGAAGCCCCACGTACCTATCATTCAGCCTTAACAGGCATCAAGCTGGAGCCAAATTTGTTTCGTCTCCACTGCACTCGCCCAATATGGTTATTTTGAAGACTTAAATACCATTTTATGTATAAATATTTCTGCTTGGATCTCCACAAGATGATTTTTTAAATTTTTAAATTTTTGGCCGGGCGTGGTGGCTCAAGCCTGTAATCCCAGCACTTTGGGAGGCCGAGACAGGTGGATCACGAGGTCAGGAGATCGAGACCATCCTGGCTAACATGGTGAAACCCCATCTCTACTAAAAACTACAAAAAACTAGCCGGGCGAGGTGGCGGGCGCCTGTAGTCCCAGCTACTCGGGAGGCTGAGGCAGGAGAATGGCGTGAACCTGGGAGGCAGAGATTGCAGTGAGCTGAGATCCGGCCACTGCACTCTAGCCTGGGTGACAGAGCTTGACTCCGTCTCAAATAAATAAATAAATAAATAAATAATAAATTTTTAAATTTTTTTTCTTTTTTTTTACAGTCAAGATCTCACTCTATCTTCTAAGCTGGAGTGTTGTGGTGGGATCACAGCTCACTGCAGCCTCGACCCTCAGGGCTCAGGCAATCCTCCCACCTCAGCCTCTCAAGTAGCTGGGACTACAAGCATTCACCAGCACACTCAGCTAATTTTTAATTTTTTTTTTTTTTTTTTTTTTTTGTAGAGACATGACCTTACTACGTTGCCCAGGCTGGTCTCAAACTCCTGGGCTCAAATGATCCTCCCAAAGTGCTGGGAGCCACTGTGCCTAGCCTTGCATTTTTAAAAATAGTTTACTGGGCCTGATGCGGTGGCTTTCGCCTATAATCCCAGCTACTTGGGAGGCTGAGGCAGGAGAACTGCTTGAACCCGAGAGGCGGCAGTTGCAGTGAGCCGAGATCATGCCACTGCACTCCAGCCTGAGTGACAGATCAAGACTCTGTCTCAAAAATAATAATAATAATAATAATAATAATAAAATAGTTTATTATATTGTCTTGCCCTGCTGTTTTCCAAAGAGAACGCTGCCTACCTCACACCAACAGCATTTGAGAGTAGACTGGCTCATCTGAAATGCTCATTTGCAAGCACCTAACTTCATGACCCTGTGTCACAGATGGCCCCACTTGGCCCCAAGCCCCTGGTAAGTACCTGCGTGCTCACCACAGGCTGACTCAGGGCCACACAGACCAGGCCCAGACCAGAAGGGGTGGAGGTGCTCAGCTGATCTAGAACCAGAAACCAGGGCCATTTTGATGCCAAGACTTCCTCAGTCTTCGTTTCTTCTGTCTTCTTCTAGATCATTACTTTGTATTTGCAAGCATATATGTGTGCCTGTGATATGTTAGACCAAGTTTTAGTCACTTGTAGTCCCAGCTACTGGGGAGGTTGAGGCAAGAGAATCGCTTGAACCCAGGAGATGGAGGTTGCGGTGAGCCAAGATCGTGCCATTGCACTTCAGCCTGGGCAACAAGAGTGAAACTCCATCTCAAAAAAAGAAAAAAGAAAAGCTACAGGGACCTGTGTTTTTTTGTTTGTTTTTGTTGGTTTTTATTTGTTTTTTTGAGACAGAGTCTCATTCTGTCGCCCAGGCTGGAGTGCAATGGCATGATCTCAGCTCACTGCAACCCTCGCCTCCTAGGTTCAAGTGATTCTTCTGCCTCAGGCTCCCCAGTAGCTGGGGCTCTAAGCGTGCGCCACCATGCCCGGCTACTTTTTGTATTTTTAGTAGAGACGGGGTTTCACCATGTTGACCAGGCTGGTCTTGAACTCCTGACCCCAGGTAATCTGCCCACCTCGGCCTCCCAAAGTGCTGGGATTACAGGCATGAGCTGCCTCACCCAGCCCAGGGACCTGTTTTGATATCCAAGTTGGTGGCAGGCTCTGAGCTAGATCGGATCCCAGGTCACCTAATTCAGCCACTGGTTCCCAAATTGGGTGCCCTGAAGATCCCCTGGAGTGTTAGACAAAATGCAGAGTCCTAGGCCTCACTGCCCAAGATTCTGATTTGGAAGTTGGGGCCCAGGAATGTGCGTTTTCATCAAGTTTAGTATCAGAGTGATGCTGGTATTTGTTTTTTGTGGCCTGCACTTGGAAAAACACTGCTCTAGGCCCTAGTACTTTTATAAAACACATAGGTGTTCCCCAGCTTCCCCTAGATGGTGATAAAAACAGGCCTGAGAGCTCTACCTCCATTAGTCAGCGCTCTTCAGGTCAAAGTGACAGAAACGAACTGGCCATAGCGCAGAGGGAATCTATTGGTTTGTACAACTAACAGGTCCAGGGTAGCTCTGGGCACAGCTGGATACAAGGCCTCAGTGAGACCAGATGCGGCCTCTGTTTCTCCATCCTGTGGCCCTGCTTTCTGCTCTGTGTTGGTCTAACTTCCAGGCAGGCCTTCCCCATGCGATGCCCCACGGTCCTGGGCCCATCCATCCTTGCAAATAGTAGTTGCAGCTGAGACTTCTCCACTAAGAGTTCCAGCTGGAGTTCCACTCTTGAGCCGCACTGGCCTGGTTAGGTCAGCCTCTCAAATCACCCGAAATGAATATTATAGGACAGTCGATGGTACCAGAAGAAGGGAAGGAAATGCCTAACAGGGAAAAACAGAAGACAGCAGTCACACTCTGTAAGGGAAAACTCCAATTATAACTATCTCCAAGTAGGCCAGGTGTGGTGGCTCACGCCTGTAATCCCAGCACTTTGGGAGACTGAGGCAGGACGATCACTTGAGTCCAGGAGGTCAAGGCTGCAGTGAGCCATGATTGCATCACTGCACTCCAGCCTGGACAACAGAGTGAGACCCTGTCAAACAAAACAAAGACAGACAGAGAAATATTCCCAAGCACAATGAGTTGCCTCATAGGAAGTGAACTCCCCACTGCTGGAGATAGTCAAGCAGTGGCCCAGAAATGCCACCCCAAGAAAAGCGGTTTTCTTCAAAAGATATTCACTCTTCTAGAACTTGGCTGTTATGACGTCCTTTCTCCCCTTTTCCTAGACCAGGAGACCCAGCTTAAACACCACTGCCCCAAAGGCCTCCTCTGGCTCCCTGTGATTTTGCTGTCCTCTCTGTGAGTTGGAGTTTAAGTCCCATTGGAGTTTAAGTCCTGCCCTGCCCCTTCATGGCTGGGCAACGAGGACAAAGAGCTTCACTTCTCTGAGCCTTGTTTTTCTCATCTGTACCATAACCGGCAGGTTCCCAGACACCTCTTCTCCACTTCTTCAACAATCGCAGACTTTTTAGCTTAGCATGTGGTGCCCTAAATAAAGGCCACACTGCCTGTCTCCCTTGTTCACGGGACTAAGTGCTGCCCATGGGCTAGGAGCATGTGGCCACTTTGGGCAATTCCTCAGAGAGGCGACCGGCACGCGACTATGGTCCCAATCTTGTTCGCCCCCTCCTGGGTCCTCCTGCCTGAAATGCAGATGCCGCCCTCTTGGGCCATGAGGAAGAAGGCGCTTAGGCCTGGCAGAGCAGGGCGTCCCTGCCCCCTTGTGGAACAGAGGCACCTCACAGCCCTGGACTTCATGCCCCAGCCTGTGGCATGAGAAATAGCACTGGCTTGTTTAAATCACTGATATTTTGGACTTTCTGCTGCATAGAACCTAATCCTAACTCGTCGGAGGGCCTACCTCATGGCCATTGTGAAGACTAGAAGAGGAGATGTGTGTCATGTGCCTGGTGCAGCGCCTGGCACACGGCCGGGAGGGGAGGGGCGCGGCGCTGTTATTATCTCCCCGTTATTATCGTCACCGGCCATTTCACTCTTCAACCTCACATTCGATCTGGCTGTTCTCGGTTCTGCCTCCCGCACTTCGAGTGTGTCCCTTACCAGCAAGGACCTCATCTTCTCTGTGTCTCCCTCAGCCCCTGGCCTGGGCTCCTATTCTGCAAACGACAAAATCAGTTCAGGCTGACTGGAGCAAACAGGTGACGGCGAAGGCAGAGGGGCCCCCACAGAACGACGGAGGCCTGGAGACCCTGGCTTGAGTAGGGGGCCTAGGAGCTTCTCTGCTGCAGGAGCCCACCCCAACAGGAGTGCATGTGGCCATTCACCATGATTCTGTCTCTCTCCCATTGACCCCCTTCCCAGGCCAACCCCTTGGCAGGAAGAGGGGGATGCCTGGATGAGCAGTTCCATCAGGGACCCAGCGAGAGTGCCCAGAACATGAAATGTGCCCTGGGCTGAAGACTCAGCAAAGCCCAGCAAAGGTCAAGTCTGGCCAGGGGCTGTGTTTTGTTTGTTTGTTTGGTTTGAGATGGAGTCTCACTCTGTTGCTCAGGCTGGAGTGCAGTGGAGCAATCTCAGCCCACTGCAACCTCCGCCTCCTGGGTTCATGTGATTCTTCTGCCTCAGCCTCCCAACTGGCTGGGATTGCAGATGCCCACCACCACGCCCAGCTAACTTTTGTATTTTTAGTAGAGATGGGGTTTTGCCATGTTGGCCAGGTTGGTCTCAAACTCCTGGCCTCAAATGATCTGCCTGCCTTGGCCTCCCAAAGTGTTGGGATTACAGGCGTGAGCCACCGTTCCCGGCTGGCTGTGTGTTCTTGACAGTAAGCACCAGACACCCTGACCCAACAAAGGGTAAACAGGTCCTCTCCTCTCAAAAATGGAAGGAAGGAAGCAGGGGCTGCCCAGGGCCAGTGGATGAGTGACTAAGCACCAGGCCTTGTCTGGAGGAAGGAGAGGCAGGAGGAGGAAACTCCTGGAAGTCCTGCAGACAGCGCTCGGGTCCCTCTGGCCAGAGCAGTTGATAATCACGTGACCTCTGCTGCAACAGGTAACTGCAAGGGGTGCGGGGGAATTCAATGTAGACTCCTGTGGTGGAGACGGCTGGGAGTCCTCCCAGGTCGGCTCTCCTCCAGTGCTGCAGCGGCTGTAGGAGCCTCTAGTTGGCCTGGAGGGTGGAACCAAGTTGTGGACAGCACTTTCCACCAGCAACCAGCAGGTGGAACAAGGGGATGCTGCTAAACCCTTGAGTGTGAGGTTCTGCTCACTAAAGTGAGTTAGAACATATTTCCAGTGTCTTCTGCCTCCATATTCCCAATGTTAAGTCTCACCCACTTCAACAGACAGGAAAGGTTGGGCATAGAGGCTCACGCCTGTAATCCTAACACTTCAGGAGGCCAAGGCAGGAGAATCGCTTGAAGCTAGGAGTTCAAGACCAGCCTGGGCAACATAGTGAGACCCTGTCTCAACAAAAAAATAATAATAAAAAGCAGACAAGAAAGATCCTAAAGGACTGGAGAACCTGGCCCATGAACACTAGCCGCACCCACTCTCTCTCTCTGCAGGCAGGGAAGGAGCCCCCTGAGAATCCTGTATCGGGAGCCAGGTTCATGTTCTAGCTCTGCCTCTTACCAGCTGTGTGGCCGTGTGAATAATTCTCTGAGTCTCAGCCTCAGCTGTGAAATGGAGACAAGATGCTTAACAGCCAGGTACGGTGGCTCATGCCTGTAATCCCAGCGCTTTGGGAGGCCAAGGTGGGCAGATCACGAGGTCAGGAGTTCGAGACCAGTCTAGCCAATATGGTGAAACCCCATCTGAACTAAAAATACAAACATTAGCCAGGTGTGGTGGTGGGCACCTGTAATCCCAGCTACTAGGCAGGGCTGAGGCAGGAGAATCGCTTGAACCTGGGAGGCAGAGGTTGCAGTGAGCTGAGATCATGCCACCGCACTCTAGCCTGGGCAACATAGCAAGACTCCGTCTCAAAAAAAAAAAGATGCTTAGCACAGTGCCTGGTATATAGTAAGAACTGAATCAATGGGTGTTCTTGCATTGCAGGAGCTGTGCTAGTCTTGGGGGGACTCCAGTGTGGGCCCCTCCAGCTGTCCTCCCCTTTCTCGCGCCCTTCAAGTGCTTTCATATCTCCTCTCCACTCCCTCCCTCTCTGTGCTGTTCACACTATCAGTTTCCACCTGACACCACTCATTCCCTCCTCTTCCTCAAAACGCTCTTCTCTTGGTTTCCAGGATCCCACACGCCCTTGGTTTTTCCTTCTACCTCTTGGCTGCTTTCTGTCTCCCTTTGCAGCCTCTTCCTTACCTGCCTAGGCCCTACTTGGTCCTGAACCCCTTTGTCAACACTCTGGAAGGGGATCCCAGCCCAGGCCTTGTTGTCAATACCAGCTGTGCACTGATGATGCCCAAGTCTCTTTGCCAAATTCCTGACTCAGATCCTACTGCCCAGGTGACACCTCCACTTTGACAATTCAAACGAAACATTATCAAAAACAGGGACATCCTCCACCTGGCCCCCTCACAGGCTTCTCTGCTCAATAGAGGGCACCATGGTTCACCCCGCTACTCTGCCCTTCCTCTCCCCTCGATGTCCAGGCCACCCACAGTTCCCACCTGTCCATTCTGGCTCCCACATGGATCTGGAATCATGCCCCTTTTTCCTTCCCTGCTCCCAACAGACTTGTCCAAGCCATCCTTATCTCTCTACACTTCAATTGTTATCTTCCCTATAATCTAATCCCCACCCAACAACCAGAGTTATCTTTTTTAATCAAACCACATCAGTGGATGGAAGGATAAGCAACATGTGATATACCCATATAGTGGAATATTCTTTGGCCATAAAAGGAATGAAGGACCATGCTACAACACGGATGACGCTTGAAAACATTGTGCTAAATGAATGACACCAGAGGCAAAAGACCACATATGATGATATTCCACTTAAAGCAGGCAAATCCATAAAGATAGAAAGTAGACTAGCAGGTTCTTAGGGCTGGAGGGAGACGGGAATGGGAGTAATTGCTTCATGGGTACAGGGTTTCCATTTTTTTTTCTTAAAGATGGGGTCTTGCTATGTTGCCCAGGCTGGTCTCGACCTTCTGAGCTCAAGCAATCCTCCTGCCTCAGCCTCCAAAGTGATTGGGATTCCAGGTGCATGCCACCATGGATGGGGACTTTGACAGTGTTTCCTTCTGAGATAATGAAAACGTTCTGGAACTAGATAGTACTGCAGGTTGCACAACATTGTGAATGTACTAAATGCCACCAGCTGTATACTTGATCGTGGTTAACATAATAACATTTATGTTATGTGTATTTTACCACATTTTTTGTAAAAAAATCAAATGGTCCCAGCCGGGTGCAGTGGCTCACGCCTATAATCCCAGCACTTTGAGAGGCTGAGGTGGGTAGATCACCTGAGGTCAGGAATTTGAGACCTGCCCTGGGCAACACGGCAAAACCTCATCTCAACTAAAAAATATATAAAATTTGGCTGAGCGTGGTGGCAGGCGCTTGTAATGCCAGCTACTCAGGAGGCTGAGGCAGGAGAATTGCTTGAACCTGGGAGGCAGAGGTTGCAGTGAGCCGAGGTCGCGCCATTGCACTCCAGCCTGGGCTACAGGAGTGAAACTCCAGCTCAAAAAAAGAAAAAAAAAAAAAAAAATCAAATGGTCCCTCCCCTGCTTAGAACTCCCACAGCTTCCTGTGCTCTGTATGGACTCCAGCCCCTTCTGTGGGCCTCCGGCCTCCTCCCCAGCCTTACTTCTCATGACTCTCTTCCCCCTCCTCTGTGTATCCATAATCCTGGCCTCCTTTTGGCCTCATCAGGCCAAGCTCTTCCCACCTCAGGCCCTTCGCACATGCTGTTCCCTCTTCTGAAAAGGTTTTCCCTCTCTCTTCATAGCTGATTCTCCTTCAGCTTTCAGTGTCTGTTTAAATATCACCTCCTCAGAGACCCCTTCCCTGCCGTCCTGCCTCAGTGGATCCTCATCTCAGTCTCCACCTTTTGTTACCTCCACCACAACCCCCAGCTCATTCCTTTGCGATACTTAATTTTTTTCAAGATAGGGTCTCACTCTGTCACCCAGGCTGGAGTGCAGTGGCGTGATCACATCTCACTGCAGCCTTGACCTCCCAGACTCAAGCAATCCTCTGGCCTCAGCCTCCTGAGTAGCTAGGACTACAGGCATGCACCACCACACCTGGCTAGGTTTTTGTGTGTGTGTGTGTGTGTGTATACACACACAAAAATAAAATATATGTAATTATACAATTATAATTATAGAAATATATATATATACACACATATATTTTAGAGACAGCTCTCACTATGTTGCCCAGGCTGGTTTTGAACTCCTGGCCTCAAGTGATCTGCCTGCTTCATCCTCCCAAAGTGCTGGGATTGCAGGCGTGAGCCCCCGCACCCAGCCCCTTTTCAATACTTACTTTTTAATTTGTCGTTTAGTATTTGTGTGCCTCCCTACATAGACTAAGTTTAATGAGGGCAGACAGGACCTGCCTGTCTTACTCCACTCTGTATTCTCTGCCTAGCACATAGTTGGCACTCAGAAACTCTTTGCTGAATTGATGATAGATCACCCAGTGGGCAAGGGAAAGAATGGAGGCAGGATTTGCACACAGGCCTCTTTGATGCAACTCCTGTGTTCTTCCTACTCCTCTGTGTGACTCTGAACTGTGAGGCAGAAGGCTGAGTCAAGTGCCAGAGAAGAGAGTCGGAGGTGACTGTGCCCTTTTCCCATAGCTACATCATCAGGCATCATTGCCCAGGCCTTGTGCAGATCCCGTCGTGTGGCCGTCACTGCTGTAGATAAATCATATCTGCTGGGAAAGGCGCCTCTGGGCCTAAACAACAGATGCCACTCGGAGAAATCCCAACAGAACCCCCACCCTGTCCCTGACTGGGAACTCATCTACTTTTCTCTCCCTCTGTCCGTTTTCTCACACTCTACCAGAGCCAGGACAGGGCTTTTGCCCCAGGAAACGAAGTGGCCAACTGCAGCCGTTAAAAACTCCCTTGGAGGAACCAAAACCAGCAGAGGCAGCCCTCTCTCTTCCCACTGGGCAAAGCCAGAGCTGGCCACTACCCTGGCCCAGCCCCAGCTGTCCTGGAGCCCAGGGAAGGCCCAGTCCCCTAGGGCTGTACTCAGATCTTCCTCAAAATGCTCCATGTGGCTGGGCGCGGTGGCTCATGCCTAGAATCCCAGCACTTTGAGAGACCGAGGCGGGAGGACCCCTTGAGCCTAGGAGCTTCAGACTAGCCTAGGCAACATAGCAAGACCCTGTCTCCACAAAAAAATAAAAATTAGCCAGGCATGGTGATGCATGCCTGTGGTCCCAGGTACCCAGGAGGCTAAGATGGGAGGATACTTTGAGTCCAGGCGGTCAAGGCTGCAGTGGACAGTGATTGCCACACTGCACTCCAGCCTGGGCGACAGAGCAAGACCCCATCCCTAAATAAGTAAGTAAGTACATGCTCCATGAACATCAAAAGGCAGGACACCCAGAAAACTCAAGCAAGCTGGGCTCACCGCTTGGTAAGAAACGCGGAGGACCTGGGGTGGGGCAGGGACTGCCTTGTGTAAGAGGACTGCCTTGTGTAAGAGAAATGTGTAAGTTCTGACCAAACCAGAACAAGTCCTTCATCTAACGCAGTTCCTAATCTTTTTGTAATCTGGGGCCTTTGACATCTGGGGAAGCTTCTGGACCTCTTCTGAGAGTCATGTTTTTCAATGCATAAAACAGAATGAATGCATTGTATTACAAATGACGCCAGCTATCTTGCATTGAAGTTTTGAATTTTTTTTTACTTGTAATAAATAGATGAGGTTCCTATAGTACACATTAAACTATAAGAACAGCCGGCTCAGTAACTACTATAATTTTGAAGTAATGATACATATAAGTTATATTTTGAGATATCTGCAATAACTATACTGTGGTTTAAAAACATCTGTGATTTCGACTGATGACAAAGTTAGTGAGTTTTTTGTTGTTGTTGTTGTTTGTTTTGTTTTTTTTTTTTGAGATGGAGTTTTGCTCTTGTTGCCCAGGCTGGAGTGCAGTGGCGTGATCTCAGTTCACTGCAACCTCCACCTCCTAAGTTCAAGCTATTCTCCTGCCTCAGCCTCCCAAGTAGCTGGGATTACAGGCACGCACCACCATACCCAGTTAATTTTGTATTTTTTTAGTAGAGACGGGGTTTCACCATGTTGGCCAGGCTGGTCTCAAAACTCCTGACCTCAGGTGATCCACCCACCTCGGCCTCCCAAAGTGCTGGGATTACAGGCATGAGCCACCACACCCAGCCAGTTAGTGATATTTTTAATGCAACTGTAATTTGTTACATACATTCATAATTGAAGGAAATATTAAATTTCAGTTAAAGGTCAGTGGCTCACATCTATTATCCCAATTAAAAAAAAAAAATTGGGGGATGCTGAGGCAGGAGGATTGCTTGAAGCCAGGAGTTTGAGAACAGCCTGGAAAACAAAGCAAGATCCCATCTCTACAAAAAATAAAAATAAATAAATAATAAATTAGTTGGGTACAGTAGCATGTGCCAGTAGTCCCAGCTACTTGGGAGCCTGAGGCAGGGGTATCACTTGAGCCTGGGAGTTTGAGGCTGCAGTGAGTTGTGCTCGAGCCACTGCATTCCAGCCTGAGCAACAAAGTGAGACCCTGTCTCTAAACAAACAAAGTAATAATACATTTCAGTTAGAGGTTAATGAAAATAATACCAATTTTTTTCCCACCCAAGTTCATAGACCTCCTGGATTCTTTTTGTGGACTTCGGGTTATTCTTCCCTAAGTTTTTTTTTTTTTTTTTTTTTCTTTTAGAGACAGAGTCTTGCTCTCGTGCTCTGTCACCAAGGCTGGAGTGCTGTGGTGCAACCGTAGCTCACTGCAGCCTCAAACTCCTGGGCTCAAGGGATTCTCCCACCTCAGCCTCTTGAGTAGCTGGGACTACAGTGGCACACCACCATGCCCAGCTAATTTTTTAAAATATTTTTTGTAGAAATGGGGTCTTGTTCTGTCACCAGGGCTCATCTTGAACTCCTGGGCTCAAGCAATCCTCCCACCTTAGCTTCCCAAAGTGCTCAGACTACAGGTGTGAGCCACCGTGCCCGGCCTTCTGCCCTAAGTATTGTTGGCCTCACTTTCCCAACTAAAATGGGAGCTCACTAAGAACAAAGGCTGTTCCTTCACCTTACACTTGGTAGCTTGAAAGGGCCTACCACATGGTAGGTGGTCATGTGTTAGTCTGTTAGATCTTTTGGATTTTCTAGGTAGACAATCACATTGATTGCAAATGATAGCCTTTCTCTTTTCAATCTTTGTATTTCTTTTTTCTTGTCTTATTGCATTGACTGAGATCATTAATGAACTGTTGAATAGTAGCAATGATGGAGGGCACCCCAATCTGATTATGCTCAATACTCATTAATTTATGCAATAGGAATGTAAAGTACCTACTACGGGTCAAATCCTGTGCCTGGGGATAACAATGTAACACATTTGAGATCTTTTCCTGTCCACTGAAATGTCTGAGCAGTAGCAGGATTTCAGTGAACACGACAATGCTGAGAACATCACCAAATTCTCCAGACTTGCTGAAGTGCTCCTTTGGGATCCTGGTTCCCAAAAAGTACGGACATAGGTCCCTGCTGGTGGCCCCAGGTTCCAGGCCATCAGTAAGGTTGGGAGCTGCAGACTTTCCCAGGGCCACTGCAATGCGGAGCAGAGGCAAGTACCCGGGGAGAAGACTGAAAGATGCCTCTGTAGGGGAAGGGATGGGGGAAGGCAGCCAGAGGATTGAGCCAGGCCAGGGTTTGAGCCTTGCCTTGCCTTACCAGGGCCTGCTGAGGTCACCACCTGTCTACACTAAGGGTCTAACTACAGGCAAGACCAGATGTAAAGACAAGAGGACTGCAACTTCCAGGTGTGCAACTAGGGTACAAGGTACTTGTTCCCTTTTCCCTTCCTCAACCAGAGGGGAGTGAACACAGAGGAGGGGCTGTCGGGAGCAGTTCCCACATCCTCTCTAGTCTGTCTAGCTGGCCCTGGAGGAGGAGGAGAATTATTAATAAAATATAAGGAAGTTGAAGTTGAAAATGGACCAGACTATGCCTTAGGAACTAGCATAGGACTGTTGTAATCATACATGACTGAGAAGTCAGGCGATCCGACCAAAATATTTTTAAGAAAGCCTGCTGCAGGCCAGGCATGGTGTCTCATGCCTGTAATCCCAGCATTTTGGGAGGCCGAGGCAGGCAGATCACTTGAGGTCAGAAGTTCAAGACCAGACTGACCAACATGGAGAAACCCCGTCTCTACTAAAAATACAAAAATTAGCCAGGCATGGTGGTGGGCACCTGTAATCCCAGCTACTCGGGAGGCTGAGGCAGGAGAATTGCTTGAACTCAGGAGGCAGAGGTTGCAGTGAACCAAGATCGTGCCATTGCACTCCAGCCTGGGCCACAGAGTGAGAATGTTGCCAGGTGCAGTGGCTCATGCCTGTAATCCCAGCACCTTGGGAGGCCAAGGCAGGCAGATCACTTGAGGTCAGGAATTCGAGACCAGTCTGACCCACATAGTGAAACCCTGTCTCTACTAAAAATACAAAAATTAGTCGGGCATGGTGATGCTGGCCTGTAATCACAGCTACTCGGGAGGCTTGAGGCAGGAGAACTGCTTGAACCCGGGAGGCGGAGGTTGTAGTGAGCCAAGATCCCATCACTGCACTCCAGGCTGGGTGACACAGTGAGACTCCATCTCAAAAAAATAAAAAAGAAAAGAAAGCCCAGCAGAATTGAGGAAAACCGAGTCAGTTGAAGCCGTGGAAACAATACCCCTATGGGAGGCAGAAGAATGCACCCCCCTACCAAGATATCCACATCCTAACCCCCCAAAACCTGTATGTTGCCTTAAGTGGCAAAGGGGAATTTGCTCATGTGACTTCGCGAAGCGAAGGATCCTGAGCTGGAGAGATTAGCCTGGATTATCCAGGTGGATCCCATATAATCACAGGGCTCCTTAGAAGGGAGAAGGCGCTGTGACTGTGGAGGCAGAGGTGGATTGAGGCAGCCAAGGATCACAGGCACCTCTCCAGCCCGGAAAGGCAAGGAACACACTACCTTGGCGCCTCCAGAAGGCACAGCCCCATCCACACCTTGATTCTGGCCCTGTAGGACCCATCTGAGACTTCTGGCCTCCCGGGCTGTAAGATAACACTTTTGTGTTAAGCCACTAGGTTTGTGGTGATCTGTTACAGCGGCATGAGGAAACTAACACAACCCCAAGGAGGTGAGCCTCTCCCCACAGCCCCGACCCAACCGGAAGGGAGAGGTGCGCAGAAGACGGCTCTGCAGGATGTTTGGGACAAATGGTCTCTGGGAAAAGACAGAAGCTAACAGAACTGATTCCACTGTGTGAACAGGGTACTGGGAGGGCCCACAGGGGAGGGACTTCAGAGCTGGGCCTGCGCCAGAGTTGGCCAGGAGCAAGGCAGCCCAGGACAGGCAGGGGCTGCCCGCGGGAAGGGTCGCTCTTGCCAGTACCATCCCATGAGCAGCCTCAGCGCCCCCGACCAAGAGAAATCCTGAGGGCTGCGAGGTTGCTCACTCCTTAGAGCATGCTGCCCAACCCTCCACCCCTGCATGCAGAAACGGTGCAGGGGACGAGCCCAAGGAATCAGGACACCCAGAGGCAGGTATGGCCCGGAGACGGTGGAATGGAGCAGAAGCTTCCCGAGAGGGGTTGGCGGGATGAATTCGCCCCGCTCCAGCCTGAGGAGGAAGGAAGTGGTTCCCTCCGCCCACCCTTCCCTTAGGCTGGTCCAGGGCAGGATTCTCGTGATCCGCGATTCGCTCCCACGGGCGGGACCTTTGTAACTGCGGAAGGCCCAGGACAGGCCCAGCCTGCGGGGCGGGAGGCAGTCGGGGTGAGGGAGATAGGGACGAACGGGTGGACTGACCACAGGCAGGGACGAGGGGGCTGAAACCCGGGGAGAGGCCTAGACGCCCGCCGACGGTTGGGGAGCTGCGGGCAGTGGGGGCGGGGACGGGGGCGGGGGCGGCCCGGGCGTGGGCGGGGCCTGGTACGGGGCGGGGCTGGCCGGGCCGGACCTGCTCCGAGGCTCCCAGTCGCGCGGTGACCGCGGGCGGGTAGGGCGCCGGGTAAGTGCTCGGGCCCGGCGGGGGGCGTACCCCGCTTGGCGTGCAGCCCTTTCTCCAAGACCCCCAGTGCCCGATTCCTCTGAGAAGAGGGGACGCCCTCGCATCCCCGCTGCCCAGGCCTCGCCGCTGAGCTCCAGCAGGACCCCAGCCCTCGGTTGCCCTCGGCTCTGGCGTGTCCCAACGCGGGCGGCGCAGCCGGGCAGTGCTTCCTCTCGGCGGGGACTGGAGTCCAGGGGAGGGGGACGCGGGAGACGCCGGCCCCAGTGACCCCCCACCCCCCGATCCCGGAAAGTTGGTGGTGCGCGCCGCCCTGGGCCAGGTGCCTTCAGTTCTTCACACTCCGCACAGCAGCCGCAGGTGACCATCGTCGTCTCTTAACAGGTGAAGAAACCGAGACGCAGAGAGGCCAAGCCCCTTGCCTTGGGTCACACAGCCAAAGGAGGCAGAGCCAGAACTCACAACCAGGTCTGTGTCCCCTAAGTCCTCGGATGCATCGTCCCTGCCCCGCTGCCCTCCTGGGAGATTGTGGGAGAGAAGTAGGGGCAGAGGCAGTGCTGGGTGTCCCGGGAGAAGGCTGCAGTGAGCAGACCCAGCCATCCCTGAAGGAGGAGCCCCGGGGCAGCAAACCCTTCCCTGGAAACAGTTTAAGAACACCGACCTGTTGGAGACAGAGATGCTGAGGAACGAGCGTGGTTGGGGCCAAGGGAAACACCAAGACAGAGAGGGGAGAGCGGTTCCTCACTGCAACTCCCTCCAGGAACATTGCCCCCACCACTCTCACCAGTGCTAGGTGTGGGGGATCTTGCAGGCTCAGCTACGTGACTTGGCCTGTCTGTGCCTCAGTTTCCGCATCTGCGCCATGAGGTTAAGCATGTACCTACCTCTGAGGATTGCCGAGAAGATGACATAAGATGCTTGGTGTACAGGCTTAGCCCTCTGGCACCAGGTTACTACCAAAAGTTCATGGTTCCAGTGCCTGCTCCACCCTCCTTCACGCCCCTCTGAGGGTACTTCTCTGTCCTGGGCGCCTTTAACTTCAGGTTGTTCAGGGCTATCTGAGATCAGCAGGATTTCCGGACAGCCCCACCAGCAACTAGGAGCTGCTTGAGTAAGACCAAGGCGAGGGGGCGGCAACTTCTCTGGCTCTGACTCCCCAGAGAGAAAGGCTGATAAGGGCAGGGTTTTGAAAATCTCTGGGCTGAGGTTTGCACAAGGTCCAGAACTGCTCCGTGGCCCCCAGCCCTCCCCGCCACTGGTTTAGCAAGAAGGAGGAAGCCAGAGTGTTCTTGTCCCCACACTTGATCCTTTGCTAGTCACTGGGGCTTGGGCCCTGGGAGCTGTCATCCACCACCCTCCTCCTCCTCCCTTCCCCACTGTCTAGGCCAGCGACAAGTTCTAACCCAAAGTGTATCCTGAATCCGGCCACTCCTCCATCCCCTACTTCCACCCTGAGTCCAGGCTGCCAGCATCTCTTGCCTCCTCATCATGCTTGACCCCTCACTCCTATCCACATCCCTAGCATCGCCTGCCAAGCCCTCTCCATGATAAGGCTCTATGTGATTATTCTCAATTCTTCTCTCCAGCCACTGTCCTGTACACTGCTGTCCCCAGCCTCCTCCTCCTAAGTTCTCCACTCTCTCAGGGGCTGTGCACAGCGCACATGCTCTTCCTTTTCTCGGGAATGCTCTTCTCTGCAATCTGTGACATACTCCCTTGTAATTCAGGGGACACCATAAATGTCACGTTGTCCCCAACCACCCCACCTAAGGAGACCCCACCTGCTCCCTGGCCCCTTACTCTGGCTGGTTGGCTTTCCAGTGCTTAGCTGGGGATGTGGTCTGTCTTGTAAATTTCCTTGCTTCCTTGTTTGTCTCCCAGGTAACATGTCAGTCTACCAGGATCCTGACCTTGCCCTTGCCCTTGCCTCTTCACCTTGGATTTCCCAGAACCTGGGAAATCAGTGCCTGGCACCTAGGAAAGACACAGATACTTTTGTACAGTTGCAGGCAATGTGTCAGCCATCAGCCTATTTTTCTTCTCATTGCTTGACAGCATTTTTTTCTCCTGTTTCTACATAGACCTCAGAATTATCATTCCTCCCAAGAGCCCACTGCCTTCCTCAGCTTTTCCCTAAAGTAGGGTTTGAGAGTTGAGGGTCACTTCCAGGTTTTAACCGTGCTATTCAACTTAGCTATAAATATCATTGTCCATATTGTGCATGTTTTTGGCTATCAAATGACTTCTTGGAGATACAGTTTCCTAACTGAGGTGTGCAAGTCAAGGGTGGGATCATTTTGAAGGCACTTACCTCTTGTGACCAGGTACCTATTTAGAAAAATCATCTCCAGGAATGCATGCACGTTTCCCTGCAGCTCTGCAAGCATTGGGTTTTACCCTTTTTATTTGTTTTGGCTAGTTTAATGGAGAAGGCCATGGTAGTTTTACATTTTCTGTTGCTTGAATTGCTGAAGCTGAGTGTTTCTCTGCATGTGTGCTAGTTCTAGTTCCTGTCTTGCAAAGGAAGGAAATCTCCAGGGTACCTTAATTCTTCCCTTCACCTCCTCTTGTGGTGATGGTTCCACTTGAGCCCCTCTCGTGAGAGCAGGTTGAGGATCCCAGGGGGCTGGTATGGGGACATACAAAGCTGAGCTCTGCTAGGTCCAGAAGCTGCCCTGCCAGTCAACCAGCGAGAAACTCTAAGAGTCCCCTTGCACCCTCAGCATGTAACTGTGGGGAGAGAAAGAACCTTTTTAAAGTTTTCTTGAAAGTTTATTTCAAAATAATTTTTTAGAATTAGGCCAGGCACGGTGGCTAATGCCTGTAATTCCAGGACTTTAGGAGGCTGAGGCTGAGGCAACGGATTGCTTGAGGTCAGGAATTCAAGACCAGCCTGGCTAACAATGGCAAAACCCTGTCTCTACTAAAAATACAAAACAAAATTTAGCTGAGCATGGTGGTGGGCACCTATAATCCCAGCTACTCAGGAGACTGAAGCAGGAGATTCGCTTGAACCTGGGAGACAGAGGTTGCAGTGAGCCGAGATCATACCTTGCAGGGTTATTCGTTGAAGCACTGAGGTGGGAGGAGATTGGAAACAACCGTAGGTGTCCATCACTAGTGAGATTAAACACATTCCTGCAGGGGACTCCTGTGCAGCCATGACAAGGCGTGCACTTCATGCAGGATGCACTGGCATAGAACCACCTCCGAGATACTGTGTTAGTCTTCTGTGGCTGCTGTAACAAATGGCCACAAGCTTGGTAGCTTAAGATAACACATTTATTATGCTACAGTTCTGGAGGTCAAAAGTCCGCAATCCGTCTCAGTGGGCTCAAGTAAGGTATGGGCAGGGCTGTGTTGCTGCTGCAGGCTCTGGGAGAGAATCTGCTTGCCTTCCCAACTTCTAGAAGGGCCCACATGCCTTGGATTGAGGCCCCATCCTCCATCTTTTAAAGCATCGAATCTTCAGATCTTTCTGACTCTAGCCCCTGCTTTTGTCCTCACAATCTCTTCTTTCTCCTGCCTCCACTTATCAAAGACCCCTCTGATGACACTGGGTCCACTAGGATAATCCAGAATCATTCCCACCATCTTGAGAGCTGCAAGTTAATCATATCTGCAAAATCCTTTTTGCTATGTAAAGTAATATACGAGTTCAGGGATTAGGGCATGTGCATCTTTGAGGGGGAACATTATTTTGCCTACCACACCATAAAGGGAAATAAGGTTCAGAGCAGTATGTGGGTTCACATTTGTTTACGAAAAAAAAATAGAAGGTTGGGGGAGAGTGTATACTCATGTGCTTATGAGGGCATAGAATACTCCAGAAGGCGACGTAGGAAACCAGTCAGAGCGACCACTTCTGGAAAGGAGAATGGGTAGAGGGGAGATTGACTCGTCATAGAATATCTTTTTGTATAATTTAAATTTTTTACCACATGCGTAGATCACCTATGTTAAAAATAATGTTTTAAAGTAACACCTACTCATTGTAAAAGTTCACGCCTCCCAGAAGCAGAGAAAAGCCCCACACCCAGATCACTCCCTTTTCTTCCAAAAATAACCACTGCAAAGAGTGATCCTTACAGACCAAAAAAAAAAAAAAAATCTGTATTTCTTTTGACTTAGATGGGGTCATCCTGTAGACTCTGCCATAATGTGACTCCCCTGCTTGCTCTGTGGCTGGCGTCTTTCCACGTCCTTATGTGAATACTCAAACAGCACTAGCAGCTCCTGCTGCTCAGAGGTGCATTCACTGATGTAGCTGGTGGTGGATGTTCAGAAGGTTTACTGCTTTTCAGAGCAACCCCAACACTGTAATGTCTGTCTTTTTTTAATTGGAGTGAAATTCACATGATGTAAAGTTAACCGTTTTGAAGTGAATAATTCAGTGGCATTTAGTACGTTTCACAGTGTGCAGCCTTCACCCTCTATCAGAATATTTTCATTGTTTTTCTTTGTATTAAAATTAAATCATTTTTCTTTTTAAAAAATACCTTGTTAGCTGCACAGAACATTTCTGTCACCCCACAAGGGAGCCCCCTAAGCCATTAAGCAGTCACTCCCCATTCTTCCCTTCTTCCAGCCCCTGGCAACCACCAATCTGCTTGTTCTGTTCTGGACATTTCATATCCTGTTCTGGACATTTCATATCAATGGAATCATACAATATGTGACATTTTATGTCTAGCTTTTTTCACTTAGCATGGTATCTTTGAGTTTCATCTACATTGTAATATGTATCAGTACTTTCTCTGGCTCTCTCTCTCTTTTTTTTTTTTTTTAAGATGGAATCTTGTTCTGTCACCCAGGCTGGAGTGCAGTGGCATGATCTCAGCTCACTGCAACCTCTGCCTCCTGGGTTCAAGTGATTTTCCTGCCTCAGCCTCCCAAGTAGCTGGGATTACAGGTCCCCACCACCATGCCCAGCTAATTTTTGTATTTTTAGTACAGATGGGGTTTCACCATGTTGGCCAGGCTGGTCTCAAACTCCTGACCTCAGGTGATCCACCCACCTCGGCCTCCCAAAGTGCTGGGATTACAGGTGTGAGCCACCACACCCGGCCCCCTTCATTTCTTTGTATGGCTGAATAAAGTTCCATTGTGTGGATAGACCCATTTTGTTGGTCCATTCATCCGTTGATGGACAAGTGCGTTGTTTCTACCTTTTGGCTTTTAAGAATAATGCTGTGAAAAGCTATGAACTTTTGTGTGCAAATAAGTGTTTGTACACAGGACTCAAAGTCCCTGTTTCAGCTCATTTGGCTCTATATCCAGGGTGTATACCCTCCTACATACACTTTGTACTTTACACTAATTTCAGGCACAGTTAAAACTAAACTAACTTAAAACTAATTTGTCGGAAAGAATTGCAGAGCAAATACCAAGGTAGATGGCAGCAGGATGATAGATCTGGACAAATGTCTTCTTATTTTTCAGATCCAGTGGCAACAGGGACATGGCCACCCGGGACGAAAAGGTAAATGAATTCTGTGGTCTTGCAGCATTAGAGGATATCCTAACCTTGAGAGGATAATTCTGTTTGGTGTTTCAAACAGGAGAGGGAGAACCACCTGTTTAGATGTTTCCACTATACTGAAATATTTAAAATCACAATGATGAAAAGCTATAAAAGGACTTCACAAAACCTCCAAGTAGCCTGATATTCCACATTAGACTCTTTGAATCCCAGTCCTGCATGTTAATAACTATGTGCGTTTTTTTGTTTTTGTTTTTTTTGTTGTTGTTGAGATGGAGTTTCACTCTTGTTGCCCAGGCTGGAGTGCAATGGTGCGATCTCAGCTCACCGCAACCTCTGTCCCCCAGGTTCAAGTGATTCTCCTGCCTCAACCTCCCAAGTTGCTGGGATTACAGGCATGCGCCACCACACGCGGCTAACTTTGTATTTTTAGTAGGGATGGAATTTCTCCATGTGGGTCAGGCTGGTCTCGAACTGTGCATGTTAATAACTGTGTGTCCTTAGGCACAAAATAACTGTGCCCTTCAATTCCCTAAGCCTCAGTTTCCTTAACTGGAAAATAGTGAAAAGATTATTTACCACCCCTGTCCTTGAAGGATTGTCGGGAAGATTTGCTAATACAATGGTCTCAGAATGTTAGGCAAGTACTGAGCCCATAACAGGGCTTGGGCACAGAGAAGTAAAGTCACTTCTCCAAGATCACACAGCTAGAAAGTGGCAGAAATGGGATTTCACACCAGGCGTGGTGGCTCATGTCTGTAATCCCAGCACTGTGGGAGGCCAAGGTGGGCAAATCACTTGAGGTCAGGAGTTCAAGACGAGCCTGGTCAACATGGCAAAATCCCATCTCTACAAAAATACAAAAATTAGCCAGGCGTGGTGGCATGCACCTGTAATCCCAGCTACTGGAGAGGCTGAGGCAGGAGAATCGCTTAAGCTTAGGAGGCAGAGGCGTGGTGGCTCATGCCTGTAATTCCAGCACTTTGGGAGGCCAAGGCAGGTGGATCACCTGAGGTCAGGAATTTGAGACCAGCCTGGCCAACATGGTGAAACCCCATCTCTACTGATAATACAAAAATTAGCCAGGCATCATGACGCACACCTCTAATCCCAGCTGCTTTAGGAGGCTGAGGCAGGAGAATCACTTGAACCTGGGAGGCGGAGGCTGCAGTGAGCCAAGATCGTGCCATTGCACTCCATCCTGGGTGACAAGAGCAAAACTCCGTCTCCAAAAAAACAGAAATTGGGATTTCAAACTGGCCTGACTCCAGAGGAAATGCTTTCCTCCTGTATCTTGTGGCCATCTCGAGTAGGAAATAGACTGTTTTTGATATCTGAGGTGCAGGTTTGTTGGATTTGGGCGGCATTGGTTGTGAAGATTGGGGGCGAGGTAGAAAGGAAGTGTTGACTTTCACATCAGCTGTTCATCTTGAGGTTCTGGGGGACTGGCCAGGCCAAGCTGGCAATGGCAGAGCAGGAAGCTCAGGGCAGCAGCAGGGGTGAGTGGGGCAGAGTCTGAGAAGCAAATGTGAGGGTCAGAATGACCACAGGATGGTGATGATGGTGATTGTGTGTTTCATCAAATTGATGACCTCGGTAACTGTAAGAGTTAGGAGCCCCAGGAGCTCCAGGTATCCATAAGAGAGTCAGCATGCAAGAAAGGTTAAGTGGGAATTGTTCATGCTTTTCCTTCATTTGTAGTTCCCTATTAAATTAGGCAAACCAAAAAGAACATTTAGAAATGCTTAATGCTGATTAGACTGTGATGAAACCGGCTCACTCATACGTAGCACGAGGAACTGGGTTAACCCATGCCACTGTTCTAGACACAAAATTTGACCATGTATATCAAGAATCTTGAAAATTCCCATATTCAAGCCTGGTCATCTCACTTATGGGAAAAGAACCCATAAAAAATAAAAAGTACAATTTATGGCACCATGTTTCTTAGCACATGAGACAACACTGTAGATGCACCTTATTTTATGTACTATGAAGAAAAAAGCGAAACAAGCATGTGCTGCCATTTACTGTGATTAAAAATAACACAAGCCTGAAACCGGTCAATTGCCAGGCCCAGCTGGATTTCAGAGATGTTAAAATGTGAGAAAACGTGGTCTTAGGATTGGATTAAAAACCATCCAAAATGGTTAAAAAACATGCAAAATGCAATAATGAGACCATTTGACTCCTTGGTAAGTTTCCTGGTCTCTGAACAGGTGTGAATCTGATGCATATAGTGGTAAAAAAAAATAAGATAGGAAATTGTCTGCTGTCTTTTTTTGTTTTGTTTTTTGAGACAGGGCCTGGTTCTGTCTTCCAGGCTGGAGTGCAGTGGCATGATCTTGGCTCACTGCAACCTCTGCCTCCTGGGTTCAAATGGTTCTTGGGCCTCAGCCACCCTAGTAACTGGAATTACAGGCGTGCACCACCATCCCCAGCTAATTTTTTTGTATTTTTGGTAGAGATAGGGTTTCTCCATGTTGGCCAGGCTAGTCTCAAACTCCTGGCCTCAAGTAATCCACCTGCCTCAGCCTCCCAAAGTGCTAGAATTACAGGCATGAGCCCCGCACCTGGCCCACTGTCTTCGATTATAATTGTAAAAGATATAGACAGGTGGGAGAGAAAGAGGTAGACAGGTAGATGACACATAAGTTTGGTGTGCTGGGATTGTTATGAATTTATTTCCCTTTCTTTTCCTCTTTTCACGATAGTAATACTAAAAGAAATAGATCAAGGCTAAAGGTCTGTTCATGGGGTAAAAGGTAGCAGGTCAAACTGGGGGTATGCATTTGAGTCTGGGGGTTCCAAATGAGGCTGGGGATTGCAGGAATGAGTTGGTGGGGTGAGGGCCTTGTCAGAAGCCCATACCAGGGCATAGGGACAACAAGGGAAGTAGAGATTGAAATGCAGGACCAGGGACACACCTTAGGGAACTCCCAGGGCCTGCAGCCTGGAGCCTGGAGCCTGTTTGTCATCACACAGAGGCTAGCCTGGGAGGGCGTTGTCAGGAGGGCGTTGTTGGGGGGCTGGGGAAAGGGCCAGGACCACTTGTGGCAAATAAGCCTCTTACTGGTTTGAAGAACATGTTCCTTTTCATGATCTGCCCTTATGGAATTAATTATGTTTTGGAAAAAAGTTGTCTTAATGAGATTGCTTTTAGAAGTTTTTGAATGTTAGCTCTCCTAGTTTCTGAGAGGAGAACAGCTGTGTTGGGAGAGAGACTGGTGGGGTTTTGTAGCCATGGTGCAGACCTGGCTTGCAGTTCTGCTGAGATAGGCTCACCGGCCCTCCTCAGAGCCCTCTGCCCGCTTCCACCTCCCAGAGCCTCAGTTTTCCTCTTTTGTAAAATGGGAATGATCACACTACGTCACAGAGTGGAGGTGAGGGTTAAACAAGATTGCGTGTGGAAAGCACTTAGCCAGGCGCCTGAGCCAGCCTGCATTTAAGACATGGGAGCTGCTGGCTCTGTCATGAGGATGAACCACTTTTCAGCCATCAGCTGACCTTGCTCCTCAGCACAGGTGACTGCACTCAGCAGCCACCTCTGGGGAACTTAAGAGCCAGGTGTGTGTAGAAATCCCTGCAACTACTGGGCTCATTTCGTGTGAGGCATGCAGAAACCCCCCGTGCAGCTGGGGTTCCTCACCTCGGCTGCACATCGACCACCCCAGTACCCAGACCACACCCAGATGGGTTGAATTGGAAGCTCTGAGCCCAGGACTCAGGTTTTGGGGTGCCTTAAAGCTGCCAGGTGATTCCAACATGCAGCCTCGCCTGGGTACCCCCTCCCTCTGCAGAAGGAGGAAAGAGAAATAGCTGAGCTGTGTCCTGTGGTTTCCATGGCCAAAGCATCACTAGACATTGGCTCAGGCGACCTAGTCACATGGGTGGCAGCTCTACATTTCTACCTGGGTAACTTTTTCTTTTTTCTTTCTACACTTTTGTAAAACAAATTGCACAGTCCCTGCTCCTGGTTGACATGACTGATGTCACAGGCTGGGACCAGACTCCCCTCTCAGTCATTCCCAGGGAAATAGGCAGAGTGTGTCCCCCTAGAACGGTGTCTTTAAACTCAACCCATTGGCGGGTCCTGAAATCCATTGAGTGGGCTACAATTGACCTTTTAAAAAATGAAATAGGGCCAGGTGCATTGGCTCACACCTGTAATCCCAGCACTTTGGGAGGCCGAGGCAGGTAGATCACTTGAGGTCAGGAGTTTGAGACCAGCCTGGGTAACATGGAGAAACCCCATCTCTACTAAAATACAAAAAATTAGCCAGGCGTGGTGCACGCCTGTAGTTTCAGCTACTTCTGGGGCTGAGCTGGGAGGATCTCTTCAGCCCAGGAGGTTGAGGCTGCAGTGAGTCCTAATCATGCCACTGCCCTCAAGCCTGGGTGGCAGAGTAAGACCTTGTCTCAAAAAAAAAAAAAAAAAGAAAGAAAAGAAAAGTAAATAGAACGAAATGGAAAATAAGATCTCCTCACACAGTAACTTTAGGGCTAGTTATAGAATGTGTGTACGCAAGTCAGTGTGTACTGACAGGCAGGGTATGAAACGTGATTTCTTATTGAGAAACACCGCTCCAAACTCCCTTCCCAGCACGGGGCTTCGCCGGCTGTGAGGAAGGTGCAGGGCTGGGCAGTGTTCATGAGGGGTCCTGCAGGAGGAGGGGGCGCCGGGCTGGGCAGCCTGGGTTGGAATCCTAGCCTTGCTTCTCACTGGCTGTGTGACCTGGGGCAAGTCACTGGCCTCTCTGTTCTCAGTCTCTTCATCCATAAACAGAGACATTGCAGTCCCTGCCCCATGGGCTTGTTACGGTATGTTAATGAAGGTCTTTGCACAGAGCTCAGAAAATATTAAATAGCAGGTATTCTAGGGATAGTTGCAATGATTACAGTTCCCACTCCTGTAAATATGTCCCATATAGTCTGCATGCAGCCCTGCCATCATCTCACCAGGCTGAGCGGCTCATCTATCAAGGCAGGAGGGTTCCTAGCCCTACAGAAAAAGGGGAGAGTTGGGGACCATGGCTTTAGGGGGACCTGGGCCACCAGCTAAACCCCTCAGCCTGTAAGCAGCCCCTCCTGCCAGAGCTGATCAGCTGTCACGATGGTGGTTTTCATGAACCTCAGGGGACTTCCTCCCCACCCTAGAGAAGGAAAAGTTTCTACACTTATTTAAAGACTTCCCTGATTTTAAAAATAGGCCTTCCTCAGAACACAGATCCCCCGGGGCTGGAGGGGAGAAGTGCTGGGGCAGCTGAGCCTGCTGCTTGGAGTCCTCTTGCCTCCCCACAGAGAAGAGATTTGCTCAGGGGTTTCATTCCAGCTTCCACCATCCAGGAGGTATGTTCAGCAGGAGCCTGTGGTCTGCCAGGTGCAGAGGTCGTGCTGTGAACAGTTGGGCCACATGAGAGTGTGATGGGGAAGGCCTGGCCAGCTCCTGAGAGCTGGGACGAAGAAGAAGATAGAGGACAGGGTGAGAGGGAGTTGCACATTCTACGCGAAAGAAGTCACGTGTGCAAAGGCCCTGTGGTTGGAGAAACCAGCCAAGTATGAAAGGCTCAAAGGAGACAGTATGGCCAGAGTGGGGAGAGAGGTGAGAGGCAAGGTCAGCTGGGCAGATAGAGGCTACAGCGTGCAAACAGGAGTGAACTTCTGGAAGGCATTGGTGCCTCTTTTTTTTTTTTCTTTTAAGAGACAAGGTCTCGCTCTATCACCCAGGCTGGAGTGCAGTGACGCGATCATGGCTCACTGCAGCCTCGACATTCTGGGCTCAAGCGATCCCCCTCTCTTAGTCTCCCAAGTAACTGCGACTGCAGGTGAGCACCACCACACCTGGTTAACTTTTAGATTTTTTTGTAGAGACGGGGGGTCTCACTCTGTTGCCCAGGCTGGTCTTGAACTCCTGAACTCAGGGATCCTCCCTCCTCTGCCTCCCAAAGTGCAAGGATTACAGGTGTGAGTGACTGCACCCAGCCAAAAGTTTTAAATAAGGGAGTGTGTCAGGGTCCCCGAGACCCTGTGCCCAGCATCAGTGACTCACTAGGAGGACCTGTGGGACTCGCATGCAGATGTGCTCCTGGTGCAGATTAATTGCCATGAAAGGATTCAAATTAAAATCAGTAAAGGGAAAAGGCACGTGGGGTGAAGTTCAGAAGAAACCTGGCGCGAGCTTCCGGAGCCCTCTCCTGGGTTGGAGGCAAAGGTCCTAGGGGTCACAATTCCTCCAGCAGGGAGCTGTGACAAGATGTGTGAAGTGTTTGCGAGCAGAGCAGTTCCTTAGAGACCCAATGCCCAGAGTTTTCACTGGAGCTGGGCACAGAGGCACCCTCTGCCTGGCACTTAGAAAAGTTCCAGACTCTCCAAAGGAAAGTAGGAGTTCAGCATAAACCATGCTGTTTCCACAAGCAGTCTGGGCACAGTGAGCTGCTCTTATCAGGGAATGGTGGGAATTTTCCAGAAGTCCACATTCCCAGATGCCAGTGGAGGCTAGGCAGGCCTGTCTGAGGAAGGCAGCCTCAGGCCCACTGGGCTGGCCCTTTTCTGCATGGGGAGTGATGTAGTCATGCTTGGAGGGATGCTCTCCTGCAGCTGATAGAGAATGCAGCAGGGAAGGAGACAGCAGAGAGGAGCTGCGACTGCCTCCAAGTGAGGCGGGGGGTTGGCCAGGGCAGTGGCAGAGGGTGGGGGAAGTAGGTGGCAGATCAGCGGTCACTTAGTTGCTGAAATGCACCAGGCTTAGTGCTGGATAGGGCTATTGAGGAGGGTGAGTGAAGCTAGGACAGGGGACAACTGTCCTGGCCCTGCCTGGGTGGCATTAAGACCCTGGACCAGGAAGCAGCACACCTGGCTGCAAGTCTATGGACTGTCCACTGACAGGTGGTGGTTACCATGTTGCAGGCCTCAGTTTGTTCCTCTGCTAAGGGAGGTAAGACTGTATCTCAGAACCTTGATCCCATCTCTTATTTATTTTATTATCATTATTATTATTATTGAGACAGAATCTTGCTCTATTGTCCTGGCTGGAGTGCAATGGCTTGATCTCGGCTCACTGCAACCTCCGTCTCCCAGGTTCAAGCGATTCTCATGCCTCAGCCTCCCAAGTAGCTGGGATTATAGGCATGCACCACCCCCACCCCCACCCCCACCTAATTTTTGTATTTTTAGTAGAGATAGAGTTTTACCATGTTGGCCAGGCTGGTCTTGAACTCCTGGGCTGAAGCCAGCCACCTGCCTCAGCCTGTAATCTCATGCCTGGGATTACAGGCATGAGTCACCACTCCCAGTCCCATCTCTTAAAATATCATTTTTGTTACTTAAAAAAAAAAAAACTACTTTTCTGCCATTTTTTTCTCCGTATTGGCAGAGGAAAGAACAAAGCTGGTGGACTTGGGTTCCTGTGCTGGCTTTATCACTTATTTATGATTTTATTTTATTTTTGTTTTTTTGTTTATTTTGAGGTGGAGTCTCGCCCTGTCGCCCAGGCTGGAGTGCAATGGCGCAATCTCGGCTCACTGCAACCTCTGCCTCCCGGGTTTGAGTGATTCCCCTGCCTCAGACTATAGGCACATGCCACCACGCCTGGCTAATTTTTGTATTTTCAGTAGAGATGGGGTTTCCCCATGTTGGCCAGGCTGGTCCTGAACTCCTGACCTCAGGTGATCCACCAGCCTTGGCCTCCCAAAGCACTGGGATTACAGGTCTTAGCCACCGCGCCGGGCCTTGTGTTTGTTTTTTAACCACTCTACATGAACATATGTATAGCATAATAAAACAGCAAACAGGTATATATTAGGTTGAATCATATGAAATTGTCCATTTCTTTTAGTTTTTATCTACAACGATGGCATTTTTAAGTCCTCTTTTATATCAGAAAAGTTTTCTTGAATTATATCTTTGTTCTAGCCTATTAATCTAATTTCCTTATTCAGGGATTCCAGTTATGAGTATATTGGTTCCTTCTCTTCCTACCCCCACTAAACACTTCATTCACCACTTAACTCCCTGCAGGCTGGATCTCACTCCAAAAATGGCAGTTTCTTAGGGATAAACGTTGTATTTGTTTTCATGCTGCTGATAAAAACATACCTGAGACTGCAAAGAAAAAGAGGTTTAATTGGACTTATAGTTCCACATGGCTGGCAAGGTCTCAGAATCATTGCGGGAGACAAAAGGCACTTACATGGTGGCAGCAAGGATGAGAGAGAAGCAAAAGCAGAAACCCTGATAAACCCATCAGATCTTGTGAGACTTACTCTATCAAAAGAATAGCGTGGAAAAGACTGGCCCCCATGATTCTATTACCTCCCCCTGGGTCCCTCCCACAACACATGGGAATTCTGGAAGATACAATTCGAGATTTGGGTGGGGACACAGCCAAACTACATCATTCTGCCCCTGATCCCTCCAAATCTCATGTCCTCACATTTTGAAACCAATCACGCCTTCCTAACAGTCCCCCAAAGTCTTAACTCATTTCAGCATTAACCCAAAAGTCCACAGTCCAAAGTCTCATCTGAGACAAGGCAAGTCCTTTTGCCTATGAGCCTGTAAAATCAAAAGCAAGCTAGTTACTTCCTAGATGCAATGGGGGTACAGGTATTGAGTAAATACAGCTGTTCCTAATGGGAGAAATTGGCCAAAACAAAGGAGGTACAAGGTCCATGTAAGTTTGAAATCCAGCAGGGCAGTCAAATTCTAAGGCTTCAAAATGATCTCCTTTGACTCCATGTCTCACATCCAGGTCAGGCTGATGCAAGAGGTAGGTTTCCATAATCTTGGGCAGCCCCGCCCCTGTGGTTTTGCAGGTTATAACCCACCTTCTGGCTGCTTTCATGGGCTGAGGTTGACTGTCTGCAACTTTTCCAGGTACATGGTGCAAGCTATTGGTGGATCTACAATTCTGGGGTCTGGAGGACTGTGGCCCTGTTCTCACAACTCTACTAGGTGATGCCCCTGAAGGTGCTCCCACCCCGCATTTCCCTTCCGCGCTGCCCTAGCAGAGGTTCTCCATGAGGGCCCTGCCCCTGCAGCAAATTTTTGGCTGGGCATCCAGGCGTTTCCAAACATCTTCTGAAATCTAGGCAGAGGTTCCCAAACCTCAGTTCTTGACTTCTGTGCATCTGCAGGCTCACCACCACGTGGAAGCTGCCAAAGCTTGGGGCTTCTACCCTCTGAAGCCACAGCCTGAGCTGTACGTTGACCCCTTTCAGCTATAGCTGGAGCAGCTGGACACAGGGCACCAAGTCCCCAGGCCCATGAAGCCATTTTTTCTCTTGGGCCTCTGGGCCTGTGATGGGAGGGGCCACTGTGAAGGTCTCTGACATGGCCTGGAGACTTTTTCCCAAGGTCCTGGTGGTTAACATTAGGCTCCCTGCTACTAATGCAAATTTCTGTAGCTGGCTTGAATTTCTCCTCAGAAAATGGGTTTTTCTTTTCTATCACATCATCAGGCTGCAAATTTTCCAAACTTTTATGCTTTGCTTCCCTTATGCAACTGAATGCCTTTAACAGCAGGCATCGAATGCTTTGCTGCTTGGAAATTTCTTCCGCCAGATACCCGAAATCATCTTTCTCAAGTTCAAAGCTCCACAAATCTCTATGGCAGGGGCAAAATGCTGCCAGCTCTTTGCTAAAACATACCAAAAGTCACCTTTACTCCAGTTGCCAAAAAGTTCCTCATCTCCATCTCAGACTACCTCAGCCTGGACCTTATTGTCCAGATCACTATCGGCGTTTTGGGCAAAGTCATTTACAAGTCTCCAGGAAGTTCCACACTTTCCCACATTTTCCTGTTGTCTTCTGAGCCCTCCAAACTATTCCAACCTCTGCCTGATACCCAGTTCCAAAGTTGGTTCCACATTTTCGGATATCTTTTCAGCAATGTCCCACTCTACTGGTACCAATTTACTGTATTAGTTTTCACACTGCTGATAAAGACATACCTGAGACTAGGAAGAAAGAGGTTTAGGCCGGGCGCGGTGGCTCAAGCCTGTAATCCCAGCACTTTGGGAGGCCGAGACGGGTGGATCACGAGGTCAGGAGATCGAGACCATCCTGGCTAACACGGTGAAACCTCGTCTCTACTAAAAATACAAAAACTAGCCGGGCGAGGTGTCGGGCGCCTGTAGTCCCAGCTACTCGGGAGGCTGAGGCAGGAGAATGGCGTAAATCCGGGAGGCGGAGCTTGCAGTGAGCTGAGATCTGGCCACTGCACTCCAGCCCGGGCGACCAGACTCCGCCTCAAAAAAAAAAAAAAAAAGAAAGAGGTTTAATTGGACTTACAGTTCCACATGGCTGGGGAGGCCTCAGAATCATGGCAGAGGCGAAAGGCACTTCTTACATGGTGGCAGCAAGAGAAAATTAGAAGCAAAAGCAGAAACCCCTGATAAACCCATCAGATCTTGTGAAACTGGTTCACTATCACGAGAATCACATGGGAAAGACTGGCCCCGTGATTCAATTACCTCCCCCTGGGTCCCTCCCACAACTCATGGGAATTCTGGGAGATACAATTCAAGTTGAGATTTGGGTGGGGACACAGCCAAACCAAATCATATCTAACAGGTTTGGTATCAGCCAAACCTATTAGAAAAAAATGCAAAGTTTCACCCTCCAACCCAGTCCCTCTCTCCTCCTGGGAGTTGGGGCTGATTTTGTCAGTTTTCCCATAAATGTAGATTGAGGACCCCTTTCCCTGTCGGTGCATGAGGTCTGCAGGCCGGCCACACAGTGGCGTGGTGCTCTGTGGTGTGGGTCTTCCATGGCGTCCTGGGCAACAGACTTTGAGGTGGTTTCTAGTTTTGGCCTATTGAGGCAGGACTGGAGCGAGCACCCATGTGCACGTGGGAGTCTCTTGTCAAGTCAGGCGATAAGGGCATTTTAAATGTTGATAGAAAATAAGGTAGCCATGGTGGCACGCACCTGTAGTCCTAGCTACTTGGGAGGCTGAGGCAGGAGGATTGCTTGAGCCCAGGAGTTTGAGGCTGCACTCCAGCCTGAACAACAAAATGAGATCACATCTCAATAAAAAGGAAATAAAATTTTGATATAAATTGGTTTAGGGCCAGTCCCCTCCTTTGTCCCCAAGGCTGGCACATCAGAGAGACTCAAATATTTTTTTCAAAAGATGAAAGGAACTGCCCTGTTAACCCTCCTAGGAAGGGTACACCCATTTACATGCCCAACAGCTGGCATACAGGAGTGCCCACTTCCCTCTGCTTCTGTCACCCTGCCACAATGTGTGGCACCGTGTGACTTCAGGCAAGCGGTCTCGCCTCCCCAGGCCTCAGTTTCCCCTTCTGCAAAATGGAGAGACTGCACCTACCCGCCCTGCCTACTACTTAGGCATGTTAAAAGTATCAAGCAACAGCAGGTGGTGTGATCAGTGAGCTCTGAGTAAAAGGAGCAGCTGTCGCTGTTGTTGGCTGCAGAATCAGGCTTTCTCCAAGTGGTTTTGGGCCCTGAAGAAGTCAGCTTTCTTCTTGGAGTCCAGGACAAATGTGTGGCCCAGAAACATAAAGGGAAAGACAGTACTTGGCCTACAGACTACCCTGGCTAACTTGGGCACACGTCCTCTGTCCTGGTTTCCTGTTAATACTGTAACAAATTGCTACAAACTGGGGGCTTCAACAACAGGAACTCATTCTCACCAGTTCCAAAAACCAGAAGCCCAAACTCGAGGTGTTGGCAGGACTGGCTCCTGGAGGCTTTGGGATGGGAAGATCTGTCCCAGGCCTCCGTCCCAGCCTCTGGTGTTGCTGGCAGTCTTTGGCTTGTGGGCATATCACTCTGACCTCTGACCTTCACGTGACCTTACCCTCTACGTGTCCTTTTCTCTCTCTCTCTTTTTTTTTTTTTTTGGAGACCAAGTCTCATTCAGCCTCCCAGGCTGGAGTGCAATAGCATGATCTCGGCTCACTGCAACCTCCTCAGTAGCTAGGATTACAGGCGCCTGCCACCACACCTGGCTAATTATTTTATTTATTTTTAATTATTATTTATTATATTATTATTATTATTATTATTGACACAGAGTCTTGCTCTGACGTCCCGGCTGGAGTGCAGTGGCATGATCTCGGCTCACTGCAGCCTCTTGAGTTCAAGCGATTCTCCTGCTTCAGCCTCCTGAGTAGCTAGGATTATAGGTGCCCACCACCACACCCAGCTAATTTTTGTATTTTTAGTAGAGACAGGTTTCCACTGTGTTGGCCAGGCTGGTCTCGACCTCCTGACCTCAGGCGATCTGCCCACCCTGGTCTCCCAAAGTGCTGGGATTACAGGCGTGAGCCACTGCGCCCGGCCAATTTTTGTACTTTTAGTAGAGACGGGGTTTCGCCGTGTTGGCCACGCTGGTCTTGAACTCGTGACCTCAAGTGGTCCACCCACCTCGGCCTCCCAAAGTGCTGGGATTACAGGCGTGAACTAACGTGCCCAGCCCCTTTTCTCTTTTTATAAGGACACCAGTCACCGGATTTAGGGCATACCCTAAATCCGGTATGATTTCATCTTAACATCTTTAGTTACATCTGCAAAGACCTACATTCCAAATAAGGTCACATTCTAAGGTTCCAGGGAGATAGGAATTGTTGGGGGGGGTGTGCACAATTCCACCTACTCTACCCTCTGAGCAGGTGGCTCTCTGGCCGCTGGCTGCCTGGCTTTCTGTCAGCTGTGTTTTCTAGAACATAGTTTCCAAGTCATGGAGCCCAGGGGCAGATCCTGCTTTTCCAGTTCCCCACAGTGTGTGACCTTGGACACGGCCCCCCATCACCAGGACCCTAAAGGATGGCCTCAACCTCAGGGTTGTTAGGAGTTGAAATGAAATAGTGCGTAGAAGGAAGTTAGCAGCATGCAGAGATGATATGAGATGTGATAAAATAAGCAACCGTAGTAATACACGTTGCTGCCATTGTGTGTTGGAGTTTTGGGGTGAGGGTGGTAGTTAATATGCAAATCAAGTCCCCAAAAATAGCTCTGGGAGGGAACAGGGAAATAGAAACTGAATGGACATCAGGCCATGGGAATTGGGAGTTGGCTGACTTTCTTAAAAAGTACCTTTTTCTCCGATTGTTGGATAACAATGAACTAGGGACTTTCCCCCTCCCACAGATGGCAGCTTCTGAGCCTGTGAAAATAGGCATCCACAAAATGCTTTTCTCTCCTTTGCTTCTAGGTCTGTCTTCTTCACTTTCCCTTTCTCTCCCAAGTGGTAGTTTTTCTGGTCTAATACCTGTAAGAGAGGTCAGCAATATGTTTACCCTGAAGGAGCAGTGCCTAAGATTTTGTTAATTCATTCGTTTATTAACCATTTCTTTTTTTTTTTTTTTTTTTTTTTGAGATGGAGTCTCGCTCTGTCACCCAGACTGGAGTGCAGTGGCGCGATCTTGGCTCACTGCAGCCTCAGCCTCCCAAGTAGCTGGGACTAAAGGCATGCGCCACCACGCCCGGCTAAGTTTTGTATTTTTAGTAGAGATGGGGTTTCCCCATGTTGGTCAGGCTGGTCTCCAGCTCCTGACATCAGGTGATCTGCCCGCCTCAGCCTCCCAAAGTGCTAGGATTACAGGCATGCGCTACCATGCCCAGCCTCTTAACCATTTCTTGAGCCTCTCCCTGTGACTGAAGAAGAGTCTCTGCCCTCCCAACATTCGCAACCCAGTGTAGTGGGGACAGTGTCCCAGTAGTTGTTAAGATGGTGTGACGTACACCCCAAATGGGGTGAGGGAAAATTAAGGAAGGCCTCCCAGGGAAGGTAAAATCTAGGTGTAAGACCTGGAAGATAGATGGGATGCGGACAGGCCATGCGGAGTCCTGGAAGCAAGAGAGCATGGTCCACTCTAGAACTACAAGTTCCATGTGGCTGGAGGGTGGCAGAGGCAGGGTGCTAGGAAGGAATAAGGCTGGCAGGGAGACCAGGGGCTGGGGAAGCCAAGAGAGCTGGGACTTGATCCCAAAGGCAGTTGTGGGCGCGGGGATCGCTGCACAGCAGGAACACAGTCAGGTTGGCATTGGAGAAGGAGGACCCTGGCCACAGGGAGGTGGAGGGAGGGTCAGGGCAGGCGCTGGGGAGGAAGAGGGGCAATGGAGCGCCAGCCGGGTTCAGGAAGTGAGACCGATAGGGTGTGAGGGAGAGGGAGGAGCTGAGGACGATTTTCTGTTCTTGGCCTGGGCAGCCAGGTGGAAGTGACAGCATGCCCTAGGGGATGTGGAAGGAGGAGTGGACTGAGAGAGAAAGGTAAGAAATCAGTTCAAGTGGGTCACAGCAAACCAATGACCCAGCAGGATCTTGAACATCAGATTGGAGTCTTTGATTTGAAAGTGAACTGCACCGAAAACACAGGTGTGCTAAGACCCCCAAAGAGAGAGAGTCACCGGCCCGAGGACAGGGTCAGGGCTGAGGTCACCAGGACTCCTGGTGTGGGGCAGGGATATGGTACAGGAGGCTGAGGAGGGCAGCCACAGATAGGAGGAGAAGCAGGGGGCGAGATTGCCAAGCAGAGCAGATTCAACAGCGTCAAAGAGTATGGGACAGTCAGGCAGGCTGGAGTCACGGTCACAGCCTTTGATATGGAAAGGTGACCTCAGAGGAGCATCAGGGTACAGCGGGGACAGCAAGGATTCTTGCACGGGAGATGGAGCTGTGAGGGTGTCCCGCATCAGCAACTCCACCTGTAGACTTTTGGGGTTATAAGTGACAGAAACACAGCTCAGTATCACTTAAGCCACAAAGTGGCTGTATCCGCTCATGTAACTTAACAGCCTGAGGGATGCAGACACAGGCAGTAGGCAGAGAAGTAAAATATCCAAGGATGTGATGAAGCTGGAGGAGAGGAGTTTTGGGATTTTTTGTTTTCTTTTTTTGAGACAGTCTCACTCTGTCGTCTAGGCTGGGGTGCAGTGGCGTGATCTTGGCTCACTGCAGCCTCTGCCTCCTGGATTCAAGTAATTCTCGTGCCTCAGCCTCCCAAGTAGCAGGGATTACAGGCACCCACCACCACCACGCCTGGCTATTTTTTGTGTTTTTAATAGAGATGGGGTTTCACCACATTGGTCAGGCTGGTCTCAAACTCTTGACCTCAAGTGATCCACCCATCTCGGCCTCCCAAAGTGCTGGAACTGCAGGTGTGAGCCACCGCACCCAGGCAAATTTTTGTTGTTAAGGGATAATCATAGCTGGCACTTCCAGAGCTGGGGCTGCTCCGAGCCAGGCACCAAGGTAGGTGATCTGTGCACCACACTGGATCAGTCTGTCCATGAATGCCAGGAGTCCGGGGTGCATGGTGAAGCTGCTGAGGCCCCCCACATTCTCTTGATCAGCCCTATCTTTGCCCTTTTCTGGAACTTTTCTGCTTCTGGCATGACAGACTCTTGACTGAAAACCAGAAATGTTTTCTGCTCTGCTGAGTGCCCTAGATATTTTCATCCCAAATTACTAAAAGTTGCTTCTTCACCGGTTGCAAGGTTTCAGAAAGAAAAATTTCCTCTTCTGTAAAATATAAATGCGGTTTTTGCAAAGTACCTTGAGGTTCCCACCCTACTGAGAAATAGGACAGGCTGCTCTTGTCTGCCAGGTAAGGTGTTTCCAAAGGAAAGTATGGAGTCAGGCGTGGTGGCCCACGCCTGTAATCCCAGCACTTTGGGAGGCCGAGGCGGGTGGATCACTTGAGCCCAGGAATTTGAGACCAGCCTGGGCAACATAGCAAAACCCTGCCTCTACAAAAAAAAAAACAAAAAATTAGCCAAGTGTGATGGTATGTGCCTGTAGTTCCAGCTACTCAGGAGGCTTTTGTGGGAGGATCTCTTGATCCCGGGAGGTCAAGGCTGTGGTGAACCGTGATTGCACGCTACACTCCAGCCTGGGTGACAGAGCGAGACCCTGTCTCAAATAAGGAAATTATGGCCAGGCACGGTGGCTCACACCTGTAATCCCAGCACTTTGGGAGGCCAAGGTGGGTGGATCACCTAAGGCCAGGAGTTCGAGACCAGCTTGGCCAACATGGTGAAACCCTGTCTCTACTAAAATTACAAAAATTAGCCAGGCATGGTGGCAGGCACCTGTAATCCCAGCTACTTGGGAGGCTGAGGCAGGAGAATTGCTTGAACCTGGGAGGCGGAGGTTGCAGTGAGCTGAGATTGTGCTACTGCACTCCAGCCTGGGGGATGAGAACAAGACTTTCTCAAAAAGAAAAAAAAAAAAAAAAGAAGGAGTTATGGCCAGTGGCTGCCTGGAGAGCTTAAGTATACCCTGGCCCTGGCCCTGGCCCTGGCCAGCCCTGGGAGTTCAGAGACATTTGGCCTGGCTGAGATGAGCCCAGCGTGGGAGATGGGGTACCAGTGCCCTCAGCCAACAGGTGCATGATGGGCTTCTGCTCAAGGTCAGGTGTCACACAAGACTTGGGGGACACAGACCCTGACTTCATGGAGGGTAAATGCTAGTGAGGAGGGAGAAGGAATAAATATATGACTGCACAAAACAGTTTCTAGTTAGAAACTAGCATAAGGGCTCTCGAAGGAAAAGTAGGAAGAGAGGTTATAAATGGGAGGGGAACTGATTTAGATTTTAGGGGTCAGGGAGGGCCTCTTTGAGGAACTGATATTTTAGCTGAAGTTTCAAGCATAAGTAAGAGTAAGCGAAGCTCGGAGTGGGGAGGAGAGCATTCCAGGTTGAGGGAAAAGCCTGCATGATGTGTGGAGCATCAGAGGGATAGAAGAGTGGCTGGAGTGTGGCGAGGAAGCTGTGGGGAAGGAGAGATGCCAATTCCTAGAGGGCCATGAACTACAGGTACACATATGTTAAACTAGTAGATACGGTCCCTGGGGCTCTGTTTATTTTTCCTTTCAGCTTTTTTTTCTCCCTGTGTTTCCAGTTGATGTTTTCTATTGCCCTTTAAGTTGGTTGATCTTTTCTTTGGTAATATGTTATAAGTTGTTAAGCCCATCTATTGATTTTTCATTTCATATATATACTTTTCAGTTCTAAAATATCCATCTGGATCAGTTTTTTGTTTTTTTTTTTTTCCCTTCTTTTTTTGTGAGATGGAGTTTCACTTTTGTTGCCCAGGCTGGCGTGCAATGGTGCAATCTCTGCTCACCGCAACCTCCTCCTCTCGGGTTCAAGCGATTCTCCTGCCTCAGCCTCCTGAGTAGCTGGGATTACAGGCATGTGCCACAATGCCTGGTTAATTTTGTATTTTTAGTAGAGATGGGGTTTCTCCATGTTGGTCAGGCTGGTCTCAAACTCCCGACCTCAGGTGATCCGCCCACCTTGGCCTCCCAAACTGCTGGGATTACAGGAGTGAGCCCCCATGTTCAGCCATCTGGATCTTTTTTGTAGATTCCATTTCTCTATTAAGATTTTTATTTGTTCCCTCATTAAGTTTATGTTTTCTTTGAAATTCTTGAATATATTTTTGTAATATCTGTTTTCAAGTCTTTCTTGGCCAGTTCTATTATCTCTATCCACTTTTAGTCTTTTTTTTTTTTTTTGAGATGGAGTTTCACTCTTGTTGCCCAGGCTGGAGTGCAATGGCACAATCTCGGCTCACCACAACCTCTGCTTCCTGGGTTCAAGCAATTCTCTTGCCTCAGCCTCCCTAGTAGCTGGGATTAGAGACATGTGCCACCACGCCCAGCTAATTTTGTATTTTTAGTAGAGATGGGGTTTCTCCATGTTGGTCAGGTTGGTCTCGAACTCCCTACCTTAGGTGATCTGCCCACCTCAGCCTCCCAAAGTGCTGGGATTACAGGCATGAGCCACCGCGCCCAACTATTCTGAGTCTTCTATTAGCTGATTTTTCTATTAGTTGTGGGCCACATTTTTCAGCTTTATCTGTCTAGTAATTTTTATTTTATGCCAGACAGTATGCATCTATGAGGTTGAGTTTATGTTATTGTCTTCCTAATAGAGTATTGAGTTTTGTTCCAACAGGCAGTTAATTTACCTGGGTATCAGCTTGTTCATTTCAAGGCTTATTTTTAAGCTTTGTTGGGATGAGTGTAATGTGGCCCTTCCTATAAAGCTAGATTAGGTCTACCTATAAGGCCATGATTTTTCTGGGATTTCTGCTGAATGCTTAGGGTGTTCAGTAAGGTCTCTCTACTCTGGCTGTTGGGAACTCACATATCTCCCAACCCAGTCCTATGTAATCTCTGGTAGTTGTTCAGCTCATAGCACCCCAAGGTTCTTTGTTTTTTTTTTTTTTTTTTCCTGAAAGTTATATTTTTCCCTGCCTCATGAAATCTTGTTCCATATACACGATGTTTATGACTCAGCCAAAGTCCATATTTTTGGATCTCCTCCTTTGCATAGCTTTCCTATTTCTGGTACATTGCCATGCAGATTCCCGAGGGGAGGGAGCCTCAATAGCTTTGAACTCTAGTCATTGCCTTCACAGTCCAGAAAGTACCTCCAGGCACAAAGGCAGGGCGATTGTGGGGTGTACCTCATTCATTTTTCTTCTCTAAGGGATCACAGCAAATTTCACATATGTTACCCAGTTTTATAATTGGTTATGGCAGGAGGGATAATCTGTTTAGTTACTCTATAGTGTAATAAGGCCAGAAGCAGAAATCTCATTCTTGTGTATGTTTACACTCATGCTTTTATACATTCTAAAACAGTATATAATATTTTCCATATATTTAACATTTTTGCTTAAGTGTTATGACATTGTTCTTATTCTTCCATATCTTTCTTTTATAATCAATATTTTTTAGGAGCTATCCACATTGCTAGATTCATTGTTGCTTAACAAACATTTCAGTATTATTGAGTGTCTGCTAAGTGCGAGGCATTGTTCTAGGTGCTGGGTATACAGTTGTACTTGATACTTAAATGTAAGCCAGGCACAGTGGCATGTACCTGTAATCCCAACTACTCGAGAAGCTGAGGCTGGAAGGTTGCTTTAGCCCAGGAATTTAAGACCAGCCTGGGCAACATAGCAAGACCCCATCTCTAAAAAAAAAATTGTTTTAATTAGCCAGATACAGTATAGTGTGCCATAGTCTGAACTACCTGGGAGGTTGAGGCAGGAGAATTGCTTGAGCCCAGGAATTCAAGACTGCAGTGAGCTATGATTGCACCCCTGCATCTAACCTGGGTGACAGAGTGAGATCCTCTTTAAAAAAAAAAAAAAAGAAAAGAAAATTAAATGTAAGGTCTTCCTCTGAAGTATCCACTGACCAAAAGAAACGCAGGAAACAACCACTGAGGTAGGAGGAAAACCAGGAGATTGTGGCATCCCAGAAGCCAATGAAGGAAGCATTTGAAGAAAGAAGTGATTGGTCTACTGTGTTCAGTGCTGCCGAGTGGGTACACATGGGCATCACCAGTGACATACTAAGATGCAGTTAATTCATTTTAACTGCTGTATAGTGTCCCATCACATGAACAGAGAATATTCATTCGTCTATCTCCCACATTTAGGTGAATTTTCTTTTTCTTTTTTCTTTTTTGAGACAGAGTCTCACTCTGTTGCCCAGGCTGGAGAACATGGCTTACTGCAGCCTCGTCCTCCCAAGCTCAAGCAATCCTCCTGCCTCAGCCTCCCAAGTAACTGGGACTACAGGTGTGCTACCCTGCCTGGCTAATTTTTTTTATTTTTATTTTTCTAGGGATAGGGTCTTGCCATATTGCCCAGGCTGGTCTCAGCTCCTGGGCTCAAGCAGTCCTCCCACCTCAGCCTCCCAAAGTGTGGGGATTACAGGTGTGAGCTACCACACCTGCCCAACTAGGTGAATATTTGCAATAAACGTTTTTGAACATGTCACCAATTTGCACACATGTGCCCAAGTTTCTCTTTGGACTCTATGTAGGGATAGAATCACTAGATCATTCAGAAAGATACACACAATTTCAGCTTGACAAGATCATGCCAAATGTCTCCTCAAAATGATGGTGCTGTTGCCTATAGAACTTCAGTATTCAAGAGACCCCATTGCTTCACGCCCTCACCAATATTTGATAAAGACTTTAAGACTCGGCCGGGCGCGGTGGCTCAAGCCTGTAATCCCAGCACTTTGGGAGGCTGAGACGGGCGGATCACGAGGTCAGGAGATCGAGACCATCCTGGCTAACATGGTGAAACCCCGTCTCTACTAAAAAAAAAATACAAAAAACTAGCCGGGCGAGGTGGCGGGCGCCTGTAGTCCCAGCTACTCAGGAGGCTGAGGCAGGAGAATGGCGTAAACCCAGGAGGTGGAGCTTGCAGTGAGCTGAGATGGTGCCACTGCACTCCAGCCTGGGCGACAGAACAAGACTCCGTCTCAAAAAAAAAAAAAAAAGACTTTAAGATTCTTGCCAACCTGAGGAGTGAAAAGATGTGCTGTTCTTACTTCACTTTGCATTTTTCTGAGTATTACTGGGGATAAGCATCTTGGCTATTTGAGTTTTCTCTTACATGACCTGCCTGTTAACGTCCACTGCCCAGTTTTCCATGGAGTTTTTCTTTCTCTTTTTGATTTATAAGATATCTTTATATATTCTGATTACTAAGTCTTTGTCTATCAAATACATTGCAAATATTTATCCTAGTCTGTGGTGTCCCAGTCTGAGGTATGTTTTTTAACTTCATAGGGTGTGTGTGTGTGTGTGTGTGTGTGTGTGTGTGTGAGATAGTAAAGCTTATAGTTTTGATGCGGTCAAATCTATGGATTTTGTGTTTGTTTTTGTGTTGTTCGTTTGTGTTTTGAGACAGGTCTCAACCTGTCGCCCAGGCTGGAGTGCAGTGGCGTGATCTCAGCTCACTGCAACCTCCGCCTCCCAGCTTCAAGCGATTCTGGGGCCTCAGCCTTCTGAGTAGCTGGGATTACAGGCATGCGCCACCATACCCAGCTAATTTTTGTATTTTTTGTAGAGATGGGGTCTCGCCATGTTGGCCAGGCTGGTCTCAAACTCCTGACGTCAGGCAATCCACTTGCCTTAGCCCATGGGATGAGTGCTGGGATTACAGGCATGAGCCACCGCGCCCAGCCTATTTTGTGGTATTTTGTGTTATTTAAGCCATCTTTCCCTATCCTAAGCTCATGAAGTTACTGGCCCAAGGCTTTTTAAGTTGTTCCTTTTTAAATACACTTTACACATTGATGAAAGTGCATCTCAGATGTATTCTGTGTCGGGGGCAAGGTGGGGAATGGATTTTTTTTCCTATTGAGAAAGCCAGGTGTCCCAGCCTCTCCAGCCTTTCTTTCTCGTGAGTCTGGACTGCCACCCCATCTCCTCTAGGCTCCCTCAGGGACACTGGGCTCTCTCTTCACAATGTAGGAGCAGTCCCAATGAGTAGTCATGTAGCCTGCTCTTGCACTCATACCTATACATTTCAATTATTTAACTTTACGTAAAATTTGATACCTGGTAGGGCAAGTGGGTAAAGTGGAGAAAGGGCACAGGGATATTTGCTTTTGCTTTAAACAACTGTGTGAATAACGCTGGCTGAACTTGGAAAATGTCCATCTGCCACGTGCCTGTCATGATGTGTGGCATGATGGGTGGGGATCTCATGACTTCTCTGTGAAACTCTGGGTACTTTTACTTTTGGCTTCCGCTCCCCACGCCCTGCCCATTGGCCCCTCCAGTTTCCAGGTTGTGATGTCTCTGAACCTTGGGGCGGCCCTTCCGGTATTCACACATGGGCCTGTAGTGGGTGTTTTGGGACCGGGCTGCAGTACTGATTCCGTTGGTTACCACCAACCAGACCACAGCGACAGGCCTGCTGGGGGCAGGAGTTTCCTGTTGCCTCATAGACACCAAGACCCTGGATTCCAAAAATAAAAGCACGAGAAACCACCGTGACCTCATGGTCTCTGATCGCAGGGGTTTCTGGGCACCAGGGACCATCTTCACCTGCAGTGGCCTGGCCCGGCCTGGGCCATGTGGGCTCTGAGTGGCCCAGAGGGCCCCAGAGCCACCTGCCTGAAGCTCTTGCTCTCTGTCCCCGCCCTCTAGGCAGTCACCCGCAGGGCCAAGGTGGCTCCCGCTGAGAGGATGAGCAAGTTCTTAAAGCACTTCACGGTCGTAGGGGACGACTACCATGCCTGGAACATCAACTACAAGAAATGGGAGAATGAAGAGGACGAGGAGGAGGAGGAGCAGCCGCCACCCACACCAGCCTCAGGCGAGGAAGGCAGAGCTGCAGGCCCTGACGCTGCCCCTGCCCCTGGCCCCGCACCCAGGGCCCCCCTTGACTTCAGGGGCACGTTGAGGAAACTGTTCATCTCCCACAGGTTTCAGGTAGGTGGGACAGGAGTCGGGATGCCCAGAGCTGGCAGGAGAGCCATCAGGAAATGTGAGGCAGGCGGCCGGGCTGAGCCCATTTGGTCACTGCCTCATTCATTCTGAGTGTTTGCCCAGCACCTACCACGTGCCGGGGACCCTGTACTGCGCTGGGCATGCGGCAGGCAGATCTTAAGTTGTCAGGGAGAAAAGAGCCATGATCCAAAAGGAAAGGGTCCACCAATGGATGAGTGTGAAATGGAATGTGTTCTATCCGTACAGTGCAATATGATTCCAACATCAAAAGCAAAGAAGTGCTGATCCATGCCACAATGTGAATGAACCTTGGAAACATGGTGTTGAGGGAAAGAAGCCAGACACAAAAGGCCAGAGTGTAGGATTCCACTGATACAAAACATCTAAGGACAGGCAAATCCATGGAGACAGGAAGCAGATTGGTGGCTGCCACAGGTGGGAGTGTTTCCGCTTGAGGAGATGAAAATGTTCTGGAATTATAGTGGTGATGGTTACACAACCTTGTGAATGGACTTAATGCCACTAAATTTTATGCCAACTTTAAAATGGTATATTTTACATTATGCAAATTTTACCACACACAAAAAAAGTAAAGGGTAAATAACGGAGACAGAAAGAACACTTATCCGTTCACTCTGCGAACACTCAGTGCCAGAGGCTCCCCTGCCTCATAGAGACCCATCCTGCTGGGGGCCTCAGTCTCTCTTGTGGAGTGATGCCCAAAATACCTGGCTGTCCTGGCCTTAGCCCACTGCTGATAGCCTCCAGGTGTGGTTGCAGGGAGAAAGCAGAGCTGGGGTGGTCCTCATAGACGAGCGAAGGGAACTGAACTTTCTATGGAGTTCAAGCAATTCCCCTGCCTCAGCCTCCCAAGTAGCTGCGATTACAGGCGCCTGCCACCACACCTGGCTAATTTTGCATTTTTAGTAGAGACAGGGTTTCACTATGTTGGTCAGGCTGGTCTTGAACCCCTGACCTCAGGTGATCCACCCACCTCAGCCTCCCAAAGTGCTGGGATTACAGGTCTTAGCCACCACGCCCGGCCAACTGTCCTGCCATTGACTGATTGATTGGTTTGAGACAGAGTCTTGCTCTGTCACCCAGGCTGGAGTGCAGTGGCATGATCTCAGCTCACTGCAACCTCTGCTTCCTGGGTTCAAACTATCCTCCTGCCTGAGTCTCCCAAGTAGCTGGGATTACAGGCACCCGCCACCATGCCTGGCTAATTTTTGTATTTTTGGTAGAGACTGGGTTTCACCATATTGGGCAGGCTGGTCTCAAACTCCTGACCTCAAGTGATCCACTCGTCTCAGCCTCCCAAAGTGCTGGGATTACAGGCATGAGCCACTATGCCTGGCCATGTCCTGCCATTTAGAAGGGGTTTTTATTTTTATTTTTTTAAGAGATGGGATCTTGCTATGTTGCCCAGGCTGGTCTCGAATTCCTGGTCTCAAGTGATCCTCCCATCTTGGCCTCCCAAAGTGCTGTGATTACAGGTGTGAGCTACCATACATGGTCTAGAAGGACATTTCTGATTTTGAAGGACAAATGCAAGTGGAGTCTGGTCAGCCCTCTCTAGACCCCATCCCCAACTCCAACATGGCAGAGACTATGTCTGGGTGCCTAGAAGCATATTCAAGTCCCGGGAGGGCACAGGCCTGGGGACAACAGGGAAGCACACAGTTCTCAAAGGTGGGCATTTGGGGGATGCTACTGCAGGTGTCCCCAAACAAAATAGACCTGTCCCTCCTTAGAGCCTGTCCCTCTTCTGGAAGCAGAGAAGTGCAGCCCTTGCATCTTCCATCACTGACTTTATTCCAGGGTAAAAGATTAAAAAAATTATTTTGGTCTTTTTCTTCCCCCACTCTTGTGTGGCTGAAAGCAGCAAAGCAAGAGAGCTGACATGCCAGAGCGCCTGGCGGCCCAGCTCCTCTGTGGCTGTGATGGGAAAGGAAACATGCTATTAAGTTGTTGGGGGTTGAAATCCCAAACCCTCAATTTCAGGAGCAGAAGGAAGGAACCAGCTTCCTTGCAGCTGCAAGGGGAGCCCTGGGCCGCCCCCTCGGGATGTCCCCCTCCTCCCTGGGCTTAGGGCTTAGGGCTGGGGGCTGGCCCCTGAGCTGGGACCCCCAGAGACACTCCTGCTGGGGAAAAAGACGAATGCCTGTCATAAAGTGAGTGGAGGTGTTGATTCACCTACCCAACAGTCACTTTTTGAGCACCTGCTGTGTACAGTGACAAATGTGGCAGACATATCTTTGCCCTCATTGAGGATTTGGCAGGCTGCAGAGAGGCAGGACTGATGGGAGCCATCACTGAGACACACATTGGTTACAGATGGAGAGAAGCCCTCCTCAGGGAGGAGGGAGGCTTTGAGAGGTCCTGGGGGTGGAGGACTGATCAGGGACTGGAGTTGGAGGAGGTGACACCTGCATGCTGAGCAGGAGTGAACCCCATGGATGGATGGCGTGGGAGGCTTCCAGGTAGAGGGGCTTCCTTTGCCAAGGACTTGCAGCATTGGAGGAATTAAGAAGGGTGCACATGGATGGGGTGTGGGTGTTGCCAGCAGGCAACTGGCAAGAGAAGCGGCCAGAGAAGGTCATCCATGGGTCGTGGGCTACCTTTGAAAGCTGTAAGTGTGTGGGTGGGGGGATCAGATTTGTAGAGGGACTCAGTGGCAGCAGTGAGGCCACACTGGAGTAGGTGGGGAGGCTCAGAGGTTGTGGTTTCTGCAGGTAGGATCAGCATCCAGGAAGCTCCTGGGATCCCTTTCTTGAGTGGTTTGAGATGGCCAAGGTGCTTGATATATTGTTAACTGCGGTCCCTTCTTACATGGGATGGCACCACCAAGGGAGAGAATACGGGGTGATTCAGGGCCTAAGGAAGCCATGAATGACAGGACAGAGTTGAGCCAAGGGAAGGTGGTCCCAGGAGTCAGGGAGCTTCACTTTTATTCCCATGCACCACAGGCCAGCCCTGTGCTAAGCGCTCTTCATACTTCACTCACATCATGCTCCCATTGTTGCTCTGGGGTAGAAAATGTGGCCCACTCCATCTTCCCCGTGAGGACAGTGAAGGTTCCAGCGATGAGAGATGTGCCCAAGGTCCAGGCAGATGGGGGAGCTGGGAGCTGAACCCAGGACTGGCCACCCCACAGCGCAGACTCTGCAGTCTTTGCCAGGGTGAGGATTTGGAATGAAGCAGCTTCTCTGAATTCTCAGCAATTTTCCTTGTGACCTGGTTCCCCTCAGAAGCAACACTCCCTGTGAACTGGCAGATTCAGGGCCCCAGGGATGAATTTTCATAGAGGCCGGGGTTATTATCCAGGCATCGTAGTTTTGTGACCTTGGGTTGGTCTGTCTCTCATTTTTCTTTTGCATTGTTTTTTAAATTGAGGTGAGATTCACATAATAATCATTTTTAAGTAAATGATTCTGTGGCACTTATTTAATACATTCACAGTGTTGTACAAGTCACCACTATCTACTTCCAGGGCATTTTCTTTTTTTTTCTTTTTTCTTTTTGAGACGGAGTTTTGCTCTTGTTGCCCAAGCTGGACTGCAATGATGTGATCTAGGCTCACTGCAACCTCCGCCTCCCAGGTTCAAGCTTCTCCTGCCTCAGCCTCCCAAGTGGCTGGGATTATAGGCACATGCCACCATGCCCAGCTAATTTTCTGTACTTTTAGTAGAAACAGGGTTTCACTATGTTAGCCAGGCTGATCTCGAACTCCTGACCTCAGGTGATCTGCCTGCCTCGGCCTCCCAAAGTGCTGGGATTACAGGCATGAGCCACCGTGCCTGACCCCAGAGCATTTTCAAATGGAAACCTGGTACCCATTAGCAGTCACTCCCCATTCCCCCTCCCCCAGCCCCAGGCAACTGTGAACCTGCATTGTCTCTGGATTTGCCATTTCTGGACATTTCATATAGATGGGATCATATAATGTATGATCTTTTCTGTCTGCCTTCTTTCACTTAGTATGACGATTTCATAGTAGTGTGGGTCAGAACCTCATCCTTTTCATGGCTGAATATTGGGTCTGTTCCTTGTAGCTCTGTGGCTTGGTTTTACCTCATATGAGCTCTCAGATCCCTTTAGTTCCAAAATAAAACCAAGGAAAAACAACAACAAAAACCCCACTAGAGGCTTGCACCTTTATTAAGCTTGCTGAATTTGGAATGTGTGAAAACTTCATTACAAGGCAATTTGCCATGCAATTTTCACAACAAACCACATCATAGAATACTTTAATTACTGAAATAATTACCTACAGGTTGAAAGGATCAAAGAATTAATAGTCTGTTCTTGCAGAGGCCTGAACTTGTTTAATTTTAAACTGAAACTGCAGAAATTGCCAAGATAGTGGCAGATTAATTGTTTCAGAGGCCAGAATCTACTGATCTGAGAGTGCGAGTGGCAGGGGATGGTGATGGTCCGGAATTTCCAAGGGAACAGAAGGGTCACTCACAGTCCTGTGGGGCTCCTCCCACTGCTACATTTCCACTGCCATTATGGTATCCCCAACGCTGTCACCTTCACCCTGCCATCAGTGCCCTCGCCAACATCACCAGCTATCACCATGACTGCCATCACTACCAGCTGCTTCCCACAGCTGCCATCAGTGAGACCACCCACCCACTCCACACTGTTCCCTACCTGTCCTCTGTCAGCCCATCACAAAGCTCACGAGGTTGTGTTTCCCATAGCAGCTCTCTTTTTAATTCTCCAGGACACCGGGACTCCTCTCCCCTTCACCCTCTTCACCCACTGTGGGCACACGTGAGCTGGGGCAGGCACCTCACATCTCCGGGCAGAAGCTGGTTTGTAAGCACAGCAGCCGTTCCTGTAGCTGAGGAGCCTGCAGTCGGCAGTCCCCAAGGTCCCCTCCAGGACTCAGACTGCTGAGGCAGGGCTGTGTTGAGTTATTTATTGAGCATCTGTTCTGTGAGCACCCCAGCAACAGCAGGCCCCAGGAATAGAAAAATACAAACTTGCCTGGGCGTGGTGGCTCATGCCTGTAATCCCAGCACTTTGGGAGACCAAGGTGGGTGGATCACTTGGGGTTAGGAGCTTGAGACCAGCCTGGCCAACATGGTGGAACACCATCTCTACTAAAAATACAGAAATTAGCCAGGCATGGTGGTGTGTGCCTGTTATCCCAGATACTCGGGAGGCTGAGGCAGGAGAATTGCTTGAACCCAGGAGGTGGAGGTTGCAGTGAGCCGAGATCATGCCATTGTACTCCAGCCTGGGTGACAAAACAAGACTGTCTCAAAAAAAAAAAAAACAAAGAAAAAAAAAATATATATATATATATATATATATATACACACTTAAAAACTGATTATTTATTGCCATCTAGGTATGGGTAGTTTGGTTTGAGAGGTGGTATTTGAGAAACAGTGACCAAGGGTCAGAAAATGAGCCAGACATGTTCTGGGAGGGCAGGGAAGGTGGGCACCACCTAGAGGCAGAGCAGGCCAGGAGGGTGGCGGGAAGGAGGCTGGTGGCTTCTATCAGAGAGGAGCTGGCCCTGCGCAGCCACCATCCCGGTGGGGCCTCTGGTGAGCTATAGCAATAGCCTCCCACCCTTAATGGCTTTGCCCAGTGGTTTCACCCACGTGCTTCCAAGCCAGCTCTTAATCATGGGAAGAGGGAGGGCCTCCGTGTGGGTCTCATGGTCTCTGGTGCCTTCCCTTGGCCCGCAGGTCATCATCATCTGCTTGGTGGTTCTGGACGCCCTCCTGGTGCTTGCTGAGCTCATCCTGGACCTGGATATCATCAAGCTTGACAAGAACAAATATGCCACCAGGGTAGGGGTCGACAGCTCTTCTGGGGTCTTACTGATATGTTTTGCTTGTGTTATCTGCACAGTAGGGGTGCAGAGTGGAGCAGCTGACACCCCACTTGGAGTAGCAAGGTCTGTGGTAGTTTAATAGGTGTTTTCATCTGCCTTTCCAGATTATGGATTAGCATTTACTACAAGCAGGAAACCTTGTTTCACGTGATGGCTGGAATCCTGGGCGATGCTAGGCTAGTGAGCTGGAGCATGTGGGGTGGATCCACTCTGCCATCTCTAGCTCAGGAGGTGCATTTCTCCTGTCTTCTGTTGATGGTCTGCATGGTCCCCATGCTGGGCCGTCAGGGGATGTGCTGTTTATTCACTGATTCAGTTACTGAGCCCATCCCAGACGTTCAGGCAAAGGGTGGTGGACACACCATCTCGGTGCCAAGGGAGGAGATCAGGAGAGTTAAAATCATCCCTGGCTGGGCACGGTGGCTCACAGCTGTAATCTCTGCACTTTGGGAGGACGAGGTGGGTGGATCACCTGAGGTCGTGGGTGGATCACCTGAGGTCAGGAGTTCGAGACCAGCCTGGCCAACATAATAAAATCCCGTCTCTACTGAAAATACAAAAAATTAGCTGGACATGGTGGCGCAGGCCTGTAATCCCAGCTACTCAGGAGGCCAAGGCAGGAGAATCACTTGAACCTCAGAGGCGGAGGTTGCAGTGAGCTGGGATAGCGCCTCTGCACTTCAGCCCGGGCAACAAGAGCAAAACTCCATCTCCAGAAAAAAAAAAAAAAGCATTTCCCGTCCCTCACCCCCGCCATGCCCTTTTTTGGAAAAACAAAAGGGAATTGATATGCAAATATATGTCTTTGCAAGCAGTGAAAAAGGCAGAAGGAAATGTTAAACCTCCTCCTTCTTCCTGGTACCTTTCCCAGAGGCAGCCCTGTGACATCTCCTATGCCGGCATGAAAGGAGAATCTTCCCTGTCCATCTATTTTCTCCTAAATAATTGCTTTCATGTTTCTCAGAGACTGGGGTCTTGAACCCCTGGGCTCAAGCGATCCACCCACCTCTGCCTCCCAAAGTGCTGGGATTACAGGCGTGCCACAGTGCACTTGGCTCTCTTCCTCTGTTTTTAATAGAATCCATTAACATACCTGCCATATTGTCTTTTTACTCTCAACTTTTTATTATGAAAAATGGCAAAGACACATTTTGCTGTTTGCTTTGTCATTATATATCCGCACAGATGCACACACATTTCCATCTGACCATTTGACGTCACAAACCTTCACTCCTAACAATGTGCCTAATAAGGTTTTTCTCCCATGGAGCCATGAGAGCATCATCAGACCTAAAATAAGATCAATAGTCCCACCTAACAACCACTTTTATTCACTCACTCATCCCAAATGTCTCTTTTTATTTTGGGGGGACAGAGTCTCTATGGCCCAGGCTGGAGTGCAGTGGCACGATCTCATCACACTGCAACATCCGCCTCCTGAGTTCAAGCGATTCTCCTGCCTCAGGATCCAGAGTAACTGGGATTACAGGTGCCCGCCACCACACCCAGCTAATTTTTGTATTTTTAGTAGAGACGAGACTTCACCATGTTGGCCAGGCTGGTATCAAACTCCTGACCTCAAGTGATCTGCCCACCTCAGTCTCCCAAAGTGCTAGGATTACAGGCACAAGCCACCATGCCCAGCCCAAGAATGTCTTTAATGGCACTTTTTTTCAAACTAGGATAGAGAATTCCAATATTCTATTTGGTTTTGTCTCCTTGGAGTTTGTTTGTTTGTTTTTTTCCTTGAAACACAGTCTTGCTCTGTCACCCAGCCTGGAGTGCAGTAGCACTAACAGCTCACTGCAGCCTTGACCTCATGGGCTCAAGCCTTCCTCCCGCCTCAGCCTCCTGAGTAACTAGAATCACAGGCATGCACCACCACACCTAGCTAATTTTTAAGTTTTTTATAGATAGAGTTTCCTTGTGTTGCCCAGGCTGGTCTTGAACTCCCAGGCTCAAGCAGTCCTGTCTTGGCCTCCCAAAGTGCTGGGATTACAGGCGTGAGCCACCGCACGCAGCCTCCCTGGGCATTCTTAATCTAGATAAATCCTCCTGCTTTTCTTTTTCCTTCACGACCATGACTCTTGGAAGAGCCCAGCCAGTAGAATGTCCCATGTTCTGGATTTGTCTGATGAGTTTGACGTCTCCTGCCTTATTTCCTGCACACCACGGTTAGGTCCAGGGCTTGATCAGCAGGGAGTCCTCACTGGCGGGCGATGGTCTGGATGTGGCATTTTCAGGAGGCACATGCCAGGGGTCCCACTCAGTTAGGTCACTTGATTTAGGTAGTAAATGCTGGACTGCTCCACTGGCCAGGAGCATTTTTCCTGTTGCAGTGGTAAATGATCTGCCCGGTACTCCTTTGGTAGCATGCAAATATCCTCTTCCCCAGTTGGCATATGTTGGTGATCCTTGCCTGAGTCAGTGACTACACTAGGGGATGCAAAATGGTGATTTTCCAATTCTGTCTTTCCTTCTACATTTAGTAGTCGGTACTCTTCTATAAAAAAGCACTTCCCTGTTTTCCCACGTGTGTGTGTGCATGGGTGTATGTGCTGCACTGTGAATTTCTTTTTATTCACTGTGTTACAATCAATCTTAGTCATTCTTTTCAATGTTCAGATTGTCCCAAATGTTGTCACTGTGAACCTCTTCAAGCTGACTGCTGGGTCCTGTTGACATGACTCTGTGATGTCTTTGAAGACTTCCTTGCTTTCTGGCACAAGACATCCTTGCCCACATTGTACCTTCCCTGCCCCAGATCTGGAAATGGTTATCTTGGTGTGAGGACTGTTTATTTTATTTTATATTTTTATTTTATTTATTTATTTTTTTGAGACGGAGTCTCGCTCTGTCACCCAGGCTGAAGTGCAGTGGCCAGATCTCAGCTCACTGCAAGCTCCGCCTCCCAGGTTTACGCCATTCTCCTGCCTCAGCCTCCCAAGTAGCTGGGACTACAGGTGCCCACCACCACGCCCTCCTAGTTTTTTGTATTTTTTTAGTAGAGATGGGGTTTCACCCAGGATGGTCTTGATCTCCTGACCTTGTGATCTGCCCATCTCGGCCTCCCAAAGTGCTGGGATTACAGGCTTGAGCCACCGCACCCAGCCTATTTTTATTTTTTGAGACAGAGTCTGACTTGTCACCCAGGCTGGAGTGCAGTGGTGCAATCTCGGCTCACTGCAACCTCTACTCTGGGTTCAAGCAATTCTCCTGCCTCAGCCTCCCAAGTAGCTGGGAATACAGGTGTGCACCAACACACCTGGCTCACTTTTTGTATTTTTTTTTAGTAGAGACAGGTTTTCACCATGTTGGCCAAGATGGTCTCAAACTCCTGACCTCAAGTGATCTACCTGCCTCAGCCTCCCAAAGTGCTGGGATTACAGGCATGAGCCACTGTGCCCAGCCAGGACTAGATCAAAATCTCGGAACCCTTTTCACTTACCTTGGTGATCACTCCTAATTGGAACATATGGATCTGCCTCCATTCATTCATTCATTCATTATTTTAGAGATGGGGTCAATGTTGCTATGTTGCCCAGGCTGGCCTCAAACTGGGCTCTGGGCAGGAGGCCCCACCTAGCCTCCTGAGTAACTGGGACTATAGGCTCGAGCCACCACACCCAGCTTAATCTTTTTAACAATTGTGTCCTTAGGGCCCCATATGGAGGTGCCACCATTCATTTCAAGAGTACCTTCTAATGGACATTTCTGTCTAACGGACATTTCTGTTATCTTACAAACAATGCAGAAAATATTTGCTCTGCAAACAGTGCTGCAGTAAATATCCTTAGTCCCTGTGCACACAGGAGCTCAGCTGTAGGATAAGTTCTTAGCCACGGAATTGCTGGTCCAAAGGGTCTGGAGGACGCTTTAATTCCGACATTACCTAATTGCCCTTTAGAGAGCAGGTGCCTCATCTGTTGTGTTCACAGCTGTGTTTCCAGCACCGGGCATCTGGATTTGTCCAACAGATGAATTCTCTTGCTGGTGACCAGGCAGGTGCATGCGAGGGCAGCTTGACCTCCCAGAGGCCCGATCTCCCCTGACTGTGGTTCCTTGTCCCCTTCAGGTATTCCACTACATGAGCATCACCATCTTGGTCTTTTTTATGATGGAGATTATCTTTAAATTATTTGTCTTCCGCCTGGAGTTCTTTCACCACAAGTTTGAGATCCTGGATGCCGTCGTGGTGGTGGTCTCATTCGTCCTCGACGTTGCCCTCCTGGTCCGGGAGCACGCGTTTGAGGCTCTGGGCCTGCTGATTCTGCTCCGGCTGTGGCGGGTGGCCCGGATCATCAACGGTACGTCTCCTGCACTCCCAGGCTGTGGATGGAGAGCGGGGGCTCAGGCATACAGCCGAGGCCTGGCGGCACAGTCACTCTGGGCGCCGGAGCTCACGGTGGCTCCCATTATGGAGGCCTCCCCACTGCCCCCTCACCTCCCTCTCCTCCCTTCTTCCTCTTCAGCCCTTTTAGGAGCTGGTTATGAGCAGGTTTATGTCAAGCAAATAAAATGAAATGGTTGGGTACAGTGGTCATGCCTGTAATCCCAGCAGTCTGGGAGGCTAAGGCAGGAGGATCACTTGAGCCCAGGAGTTGAAGACCAGCCTGGGCAACAAGGTGAAACCCTGTCTCTACAAAAAAAAATAGAAACATCAGTTGGGTGTGGTGGTGCACACATGTAGTCCCAGCCACTGGGCGGGGGCTGAGGTGGGAGGATCGCTTGAGCCCAGGATTTGGAGGCTGCAGTAAGCCAAGATTGTGCCACCGCACTCCAGCCTGGGTGACAGAGCGAGACCCCAACTCAAAAAAAAAAAAAAAAAAACTGGACTCTGTCAAAGGAAAGAAAAAAAGCCTTTCAGTTCCTACGGAAGATGCCTGTTATGGAGAAAGGGGGCATTTCCCAGCCTGTGCTTTCGTGGTATCTGTGCACACTGCTGCTATGCACCCATATGATTGTGAACAGGTTCTAGGTTAAGAAGCCTAATGTTCATCTTGTCAGCGATTATTTTTAAGGATTACTCAGCCATGCCAGCTATAGAAAGATACTGCCTAACTGGGGACTAAGTAGCTCAGACATGAAACCCTGACTTCCCAGCTCTGATGCCCTAAAGTGATGACTGTCTCATGTGTCTGTCACCACTCCTCCCAACGCTATACGGGTGTAAGAATACAGATTTTTTTTCCTGAGTGGTTAAGTTAGAAACCAGTATCACTGAGACCCCCAATTTTATTTCAGGGATTATCATCTCGGTTAAGACACGTTCAGAACGGCAACTCTTAAGGTTAAAACAGATGAATGTACAATTGGCCGCCAAGATTCAACACCTTGAGTTCAGCTGCTCTGAGAAGGTAAGAAGACACATCTGGGGACCAGGCATGGTGGCTCATGCTTGTAATCCCAGCACTTTGGGAGGCTGAGGCAGGTGGATCACCCGAGGTCCGGAGTTCGAGACCAGCCTGACCAACATGGAGAAACCCTGTCTCTACTAAAAATACAAAATTAGCCGGGCGTGGTGGCGCATGCCTGTAATCCCAGCTACTCAGGAGGCTGAGGCAGCAGAATTCCTTGAATCTGGAGGCAGAGGTTGCGGTGAGCCAAGATTGCGCCATTGCACTCCAGCCTGAGCAACAAGAGCAAAACTCTGTCTCAAACAACAACAAAAAGACATCTGAGAAGCTGGCCTCTGCTGCAGCAGCCGCCTGCAGCACAGCGCTGCTCATGCACCTAGAGCGCCCTTCCCTGGGCTGAGCCTGCCTTGTCCTTTCAGATCCAGCTCAGGCATCACATCCTCCCTGAAGCTGTGCCCACCCCCACACCCCGGGGCTCTGCCAGGTCCCCCACCTTTGTCTTCTCACTGCTGTCACTGCTGCTCAGTGGAGCCTATGATTGTAGCAGTCTCCTCAGCAGACTGAATGCCACAGAGTGTAGCTTTCATTCATCGCTGTGGCTCTGTGCCTGGGGCTCACTGAATGATTGTCACATCCCTGGCGAGGCTCAAAGTAAATTCCAGTGTTTGTCTGCTTTTGCAATAGGAACAAGAAATTGAAAGACTTAACAAGCTATTGCGACAGCATGGACTTCTTGGTGAAGTGAACTAGACCCAGACCAGCTCCCCGCAGAGAAGACACTGCCTCATGGGCCTGTGCTGTCATGTGAGGAACAGCTGCCCCTCCTGGGCCACCTGGTGAGAGGTTTGGTTTGATGCCTCTGCCGCCCTCCTGCCAGCATGGATTCTAGGTGGACACAGCCTTGTGGAAGGTCCAGTACCATCAAGAGCTGCCCATCCATTCCCACCCCACACTGTATCAAAGGTATCACATTTTCTCATGTTGAACACTTTAGCCTTGCTTGAAAATGAGGAACAAAGCTGGACAATTGCTAGTTGTATATAAAATTTAGTCTCATCGAATGTACAGTTTTCAAATTTCACGTGTATATTAAGGAATTGATGCATCCTTTCATATGAGCATTCTGAAAGAAAGAAAAAGAAGCTACTTTAGCTGCCACCCCATTCTAGAAAAGTCTCTTATTTTCAAGCTGTTCTAAATAGCTTCCCTTGTCTCAGTTTCCCCAAAAGGGGTACCCAGGCCCCTCCTCTGTGTGCCCCAGCTGCATCAGCCAGCTTCTAGGTGGCTCCATTGCGTTCTGCCACCTGACATTTTTCCTCAATTACTGTACAATTACTGTATAAAATAAACTCTCTCTTTCCCCTGGATCCTCCTACTGTATTCTTTCCTCTGTGGCACCCATACCAGCCTGCCAGTCAGAGAGCAAGCTAGCTATAGTGCCTGGTGCAGAAATGGCAATGAGACCCAAGACTCCACTATAATTAACATGGTACTTGGGGGAAGATCCCTTGTAAGGCTGTGTACTCTTCTCGCACGATTTTATCTAATATTTTGCTATTTTTTGTACTCACTGCAACCGGACCTAAAAAGGAAAAAACCTGAACTGAATATTTTTAAGATAACTCAAAGCAGGGGATGAATGAACTGGCCAAATCCCCCGTGCCTCTGCTGCTTCAAGGCCTGTTCATTTTCTTTACCATCTCCCCAAAGACTTTTTGGGTTCTATCTATGACCTATGTGTTAAGTGTATTCCCCATTCAAAAGTCAGAGAGAATAACATTTCCAAAAGGAAAAAAGGTGGGAAGGGAGTGGAGAAGGGCAGTGTGCTGGTTTGGAGGCAACCTCAAAGGTTAGAAGTATAATAAGGCCAGGCATGGTGGCTCACACCTGTAATCTCAGCACTTTCAGAGGCTGAGGCAGGAGGAGCACCTGAGCCCAGGAGTTTGAGACCAGCCTGGTCAACACAGCAAGACCCCATCTCTACAAAATATATTAAAATTAGCCAGGAGTTGTGGTGTGTACCTGTAGTCCCAGCTATTAGGAGGCTGAGGTGGGAGGATCACTCAAGCCCAGAAGGTCAAGGCCGCAGTGAGCCATGATCACACTACTGCACTCCAGCCTGAGTGACAAAGCAAGACCCTCAAAAAGTATAAAATGCAGTGTCCCCTAGGGACTTCTAGCCCCACATGCACTTTCCACAGGGGATGACCTCAGAGGAGGGGCGTAGTTTCCTCAAGCGATGACTTACGTCAAACAAACGGGAAGAAGAAGTTAAAGGGCAGCCTGGCATTGATGGCTGGCGGAGCTCTGAAGCCTGCCTCTGCAGGTGCAGACACATCCACAAAAGTAACCGCAGTAGAAATAAGAATCGTCCTTTCATTTCCTGCGTTGGCCTGTAATAAACAGAGAGAGCAAGGCCCACCCTCCAGTGTGCTCCCAGAATGACAACAATGAGACACTTTTCATTCTCTTCCTCACTCAACCACTGTCAGTTCATGAATCTGATAGATCCTGGAGCACTAATCAGCCATTAACTTGGATGAGGGAAACAATTTTACCAGGGTGTCTGATTAACACATGAATATCTGTCATAATTTTCATGAGAATTTTAAAGATCCCATCGAAACCAGAATGCTAATGTAAATAGAACCATCATCAGTGTTTCCTTCTAAGTAAAAAAAGAATGCTGAAATATTTTATGAACCCCCATGGTTTAAATTATAATCTTTTACACAAAGTAATACCTGTCACCTACCACACTTGAGTTGTGTCTAGACTTCTGTCTTAACATATGCCTTTAAACTAGGTTAGACCTACCTCAGGAAAGGAGGACGAAATTAGATTTGCAGTTACATTGACTATTTTGGCCTGTGGATTCAGTAGGGATCCGTATTTGGTCCACTTCACTTCTATAACCAAAGCCCCCGGGAGCTGGCAGGAATCCTGCAAAACAGAATGCTGTTAATCCATTAGAATCTTACACAACTGCAAATCAGACGTAATCTGCAGTTCAGAGTGTTAATTATAAAAGGTTTCACATATTACAAAATGTTCTGAACAAGAAAATGAATAGACTCTAGTAGTTCAGATAAAAACAGCTGAGAGAAAGTACATATTTTAAAGTAACTCAATGCCCCAAAAATATTTTTAACAACTAAAGCGTAATTTTTCCATCCTCTTCTATTTCTTTCTTTTTTTTTTTTTTTTTTTTTTTTTTTTTTTTTTTTTTTTTTGAGACGGAGTCTCGCTCTGTCGCCCGGGCTGGAGTGCAGTGGCCGGATCTCAGCTCACTGCAAGCTCCGCCTCCCGGGTTTACGCCATTCTCCTGCCTCAGCCTCCCGAGTAGCTGGGACTACCGGCGCCCGCCACCTCGCCCGGCTAGTTTTTTGTATTTTTTAGTAGAGACGGGGTTTCACTGTGTTAGCCAGGATGGTCTCGATCTCCTGACCTCGTGATCCGCCCGTCTCGGCCTCCCAAAGTGCTGGGATTACAGGCTTGAGCCACCGCGCCCAGCCCATCCCCTTCTATTTCTAAAAAAGTCGACATCACCTGAAACTGTGGTAGTGCCGATATTCAACTGTGGACCCTTTAGGGCCATAACTGCTCTAACTTCATCTACCTGTTTACACCTGCCTCACAGACTTCAGGAAAGAAAACTGGTGGGAGGGATGGAGGGGAAGAAATAATTATTAGCAGACAAATAAAACCTGGTTGCATGTCATGTTAAAATGCTCTTAGGGGAAATTTAAGTGCCTTCTCATTTATCTAATTTCATCAACTGGCACTTAAGATGTGACATTTGGGTAACCAGGCAGTGTCAGTATGTTGTCAAAGACATCAACTCTTCATCTGCACCAGGAACGCTGCTGAATGCCATGAAGGAGCTGAGCTGCCCATTTGGTTGGCTGCTTTGGGAGCCACCTCTAAGGCCTCTGACCCAAGGGAAAAAGGGGCTGTGGGACTTCCAGGACTTTTTCCTGCCTTTGCAGTCTCTCCAGTTGGCAAATGTGGTAACTGTTGAAGCTGCAGGCTGGGTACGTGGGGACTCCATGGTACTATTCTACTTTTGTGTATGTATGAGATGTTTTCATTTAAAAAAAAAAAAAAAGCTTTAAAATACATCTCTTCAGGACATGAAAGCCTCACAGGCCTGCTAAATTTGGTGGCTGCGAAAAAAGCACTGATGGAATTCCTTAGCTTGGAACTGCCTTTAAAAACCGTGCAGGCTGAACAATCCTCTTGAATATCCGGTTCTTAGGAGACGATGCAGCATGCAGCTGGTGGAAACTGAGTTTAGCAGGTGCTCGTGCCTGCCTCTACCTGGGTTGCCGGCAGAGTTGGTACAAAATCCACTGCTGCAGGCCCTCTGAGCATTCAGGATCAGCATAGACCCTGACAATGCTGTGTGCGCACTGCTGCCTCTCCTCCCAACCCGTATCTTCCCTTCTGAGGAGTAATAACTGCATGTCTTCAGCCATGGCCAAGAAGCCAGAAGCAATGTGCCTGGTTCTGGCAGGAGAGTTGAGCCAAGACTTCGCAGTGGAATGGAGTAATCCCGGGTCTCTGCTGGCCTCGGTGGGAGGGCGGATCAGAGAAGTGAGCAGTCCTCATCCCTGTTATGCCCATGCTAGAAATACTCGGAGCAGATGATGAGAGGTCTGAAGAAAGCGTGACAAGAACAAGCTGGGCAATTACAGGCTAAGCTAGAGAGCACGCCTCCAGGCCAGGGCTGGCCCACACACTGACTGCTAAGACAAAAGAAAAAGGTGGGCAGAAGCATCACATGTGACCAGGAACCTATCTGTAGGATTGTCAACTTCCATTCAACTCTGTGAGGAACTATGGCAGTGAAAACTCTCAGGTGTAGGCTGCCTGGGTAGACCAGAGGACAATGGGTGGGATAGCCACGTGCACAGAAGGAAGTCTCAGTCTTTGATACAGGACTCAACATTTGTCTATCGTGTCATGAGATGCCTGGAGAGGGCTCGGGGGACACCAACAATCACAATGATGGTAGCAACAGGATGAGGATCACAGTGGTTCCCATTTATGGACCACTAGGCACCATGCCCAGGGCCACATAAATGTCACCTCACTTAACCCTCTCAATGCCCCGTGAGGCCACTCACCCACTATGACTAGCGTTCCCATTTCACAGATGAAAACAGAGGCTCAAAGCCATAAAACTGCCAGCCAGAGACAACATTGCTAACAAGGGGCAAAAATCAGTATCCAAGATTCAGCCCATGCTCCCACTCAGAACCATCCTGTCTCCTTAACAGCTGGCTTCCCAGGCTGCCTTCATCACACCACCTGGAAGAGAGAGACCGCTAGCATGGAACCTGTACCTTCTCCCCTTTACCTTCCTGTTGAATGACTGGGTGATGAAGTGGATGGGCACCCAGTCCAGCACATCCTGGGCCTGCGAATTTCCAAAAGGAGCCACGTAATCTGGGAAGCCCTGGCCCCACAGCAGGTTCTTCACCTTCTGGGCTACGAGCTGACACGGGAGAGCTCCAGTCAGTCTTGGTGAAGGAAAAAGAAGTCAACTGAATGAGGCTGTTGTTCATCCACCAGCAGTTTTTCTTTATTTTCTTCTTCCTTTCCTTCCCTTTATTTATTTATTTATTTATTTATTTATTTATTTATTTATTTATTT